>NC_092045.1:463405-1065814 GCF_003086295.3 Arachis hypogaea
GGAGAGGATATTAGGTTCTGGTCTGGAATCCCATACATCTCATTGTTTTAGGCAATGACAAATAACAGTCATTGGAGGTGCAGAGACGGGTCAGAAGTGCAAATGATGCCGGTGCGAACAGACTTCCTGATTTCGAGGCTAAAATATATGGATCAAGAAGGGAGCATTTGGTTCAACGCACATGGCAGGAACATGTTAACGTGAAGACAGTACAATGCATTCAGATGGCTATACATGTTTAGAGTTCTATGATCATTTAGATGATCTCCTGAGTTTTTAAATGCAATTTATTGTTTTAGTTTGCTTATTTAGACAATAGGGTAGAATTAATGTAGTTAGATCCCTGTGGTTTCAATATAACCATCTATTGGGTTCGTTTTGATTTTGAAAGAGTTATCAATGTTAGTTTGTTAATCAATGTTATGCCACTCTTCTAAATTGTGTACAACTTAAGGTTTAGGGTTACAGGTTTCTTTATCATTTTATTTTTGGTATTAAGATTATTAGTTTAGCAGTAAAATATGTTAACTTCCTATATATACCCATTTGTATATATATTTTTACTATTATCTGTAAATTTATTAAGAATCACCTTAATTTATATCCTAATACTAAGTTGATAATGGTTATCTATTATCAATAATAAATAATTACCTAGATCTAACTAAACAGAATTGATTGATTATACTAATATCATTTTAACATAAAATATATTCGGCTCATAAACAGTTATATATATGACTTTAAAATTTTGTAATGAATATTCAACCAAGCTAAGAAGACTTTAAACTACGGTTGTAGACATGTACAATAATAGGCCTAAAATACGAATGGGTTTTAAGAAAGAAATCATTGCTGTGGATGATTTGAAAAACAGATAATATATTATGGATCATCTTAAAAAGAAGTTAGGATGCCTTTGGGGGTGTTTAGTATAGGTTGCTAAAATTAGTCTGACTTAATGACTATAAAAAAGATACTACATAATTCATAATATATACCAATGATAGCTATTACTAGGGTAGTAAAAAATGATTTATAATTATATATCATATGAATTTAGTCTTACAGCATGTATTTAACCGGTTTATATCAATAAAGGTTAATATCATGATAATGTGAATAAAGTAGTAACAATGAGGCCAATCAATGAACAATATAGTATTTTAAATTTTCACATAGGTTTTAAGACCAACTTAACCGTATTAAAATTACCTGGCACACCCACACAACCATTATTACCAGTTAATTGTTACAGATACCAAAGCATAGCATGTGAAAGAAAGAGAGATAAAAAAAAAAACTAGACAAAGTGAGCCTTCCACGGCAAAAGTCCTCAACAGTTAAAGCTGGGGAAGAAAACTAACGCAATACAATCATCACAAGGACTAAATGCAGAATAGTTATGAGCGGAAGGTACTAAAAGATATCCCACTGAACTCAAGGTCAAAAGGTATAAGTAAATGTAGATTTATTTTTCATAATGAGTTTTAGAATAGAAAGTCAAAATATCTTGGTTCCATTTAGGTTAGTACGAATGGAACAAAGTTTAGTGTATACAGATCGAAGTATAATGATTTCTAACATAAATAAGACATGGTTTCTAGCATACATGTTCTTTGCTTATATTCTCTATGTTTGGAATATTAACAATCCTGTTTAATCTGAAATGTGCAGAGATGGAGGAAAGAAACACGCTTAAAAATAAGAGAAAGGTTGATCAATTTTGTAGAAGAATGGTCAACAACAGTGAATTCAAGGTACGAAATATGGATAACATGCTTTCATTAACATAATATAAACGAACTTATTTCATCACAGTTGGAAAATAGCTTATCCACAATAAGGTAAATTTCAGTTATAGTGTGTATACCACTACAAGAGTACTTGAATATCTCTAAATAGTTGTATAAAATGGTGTTATAGTGGAGAAAGGTAACAAAGGTATCATGGCAGGACTTTGTCATCAACATTATTATCGTTGACTGGAGTCAGCCAGTTGATGATATGCAATGCAACAAGGGTTCAGATTAGCTCTAGCAGGTACCATTGGCAACTTTAGATTTTACCGAGAATAACAATCTACAAAACGATGAGATCCGGGAAAGCTTGGCAACAAAACCATATGTTCTAGCAGATATAACTAACACAGGTAATCTTATATTTAGCAAAATAGAAATCAAAATCTTACTTAGATTATGGATAGTAAACTAGAAAAGATCTTTATATGACAGATACGCAAGACATGCTAGGATGGAACGAGCTAACAAGCTAGCCAAGAAAAAACAACGTGCAATAGAACATATACCTCAAGGTAAAGCCTGAATAAATAATGCTTTATTTCAGCTCTTGCTGCTATCCAATTATAATGTGCAAATTGTGATCTAATTGTAAATCTGTGTGAATGGTGTGGAAGGATCTAACTGAAACAGTTTCTGAAAAAATTATGTATAGACCCAACTTGAGTACATAACTATATACAAGTGCAATAATAATTAATTTAATTTGTTCTTAAATCACTATAGGTAATTATTGTTCACTTATGCCAAGTGTATTTTACTATTGCTTAGCGGCAAATTCAGCTATAGATTGTGTCATCACAGGGATGTAACAGCTACTCTAGCAGATTGCACACTCTATCCAAGTATTGTTATGCAAACCATGAAGAGGGATGAATACAGTAACTTACAAAACAACCAAAAATGGATATTGTTGCCATCAAATCTAACAACACAAGACAATTTAAGAAGTATAGGTAATGGACTAATAGTAACAAACTACACATCCGACTAATTTATGCATTCTAAATATAGTAATTTAGCAAACATCTTTCATTGACAGACAATGCTAGGCATGCTAGATGGAACGAGCGAACAAGCTAGCAAAGAAAGACAATATATGGGAACGTCTTCCCCACAGGTAGGAATTATAGAAAGTATGTTGTAGAATAACTTGCTTATTCCACTTGAGTTATAATATGTACAGTTCAGAGTTACTATATATGAATCTGTGTCGCAACTTAGTCTGAGTTATCTTTTTTGTATTAATTTATATGTTTCTAACATGATAAATTTGTAGTTGAGTTGGTTAACATTCAGAAGCAAAGGTTGATTGTGAATAAGGAAAACAACATATGTTCAAATGAAAATCAAGTGAATTGTGCTCCCAGAAATGGCCCATTTAAAGGTCAGTTTTATTTAATTATGGTCTATATATATAGGCTTGATACACAAATGGTAATCGAATTAGCTAATGAATCATACCAACTAACAAGTACTGTAAGATAAATGCAAATCAAAGTTATATAACTTATCAAATTTGTATGTAAACGAAGTACTAACCTTGGTCTCCATCCTTGGCCGATCATTCTTTCTCTCAATTTCCCTTTCACCTATGCCTCCCACAGAGACACTGACTTTGTGCCTTCCAACTCTTCCCAATTTGCCATTTTTTACCACTCTGCTCAATCTTACCGCATTAGCATATGTCTATATGTTAGAAAATAATTAGACTTGATGTCCAAATACATACCACGGAAATCCTTGAATATTTAGGAAATAGCTTCCAATAAATAGCTTGATCCACTTCCCATAGTTATCATTTGTAGTGTATTATAAGATTTGTGGCAGTGTACCCAACTGGATCAAAATATCATAATTAGGGAGCACCCAAAATACATGTTATATTCAGTAAAATAGAAGACATGATTATTCAACAAATACTAAGCTAAAGTTATAAATCAGTCGTGCTTAAATTAAAAAAAAAAAAACTTATGGAACCCACACAAACATTCAATTCAAATGCCAACATAGTTGAAAGATTTTGTTCAAAGTGATAGTTTTCATACTAGATAATATCAAATAAGACTAGATAAGATCAAAATATTATTCTACTACATATCAGCACATGGGTTGCAACACTACTAAACGCAAAGAAATTCCACAATAATAGCTGCACATACTGTGAAAATTCATGAACAATTAGAAATAGCTTCCAACCAAGCACAAATCCATGCTAATGCTAAAATATACAAATCATACAAAGAGTATATGAATCTGTATAACAGTAAAAACTTACAGTAACCTATTTTACTTCATCAACCGAAAAAATTGTTCTATAGCACAAGTTTTCTGTCATAAAGTAGTGGATCTGTGAATGGGTGAGTATCTTGAATAAAATTATACCCACTTTTATGTACTCATTTAAGAATCCGTCTATCATCTACTCTGAGAGGTCAATCCCTTCAATTCATGAATCAATATATGATTCAGATTCACAGAGTCAGTGAGTGTTATCCTGTATTCATTTGTACCAACTTAAAGATGATATTTATTGAAGTCAAACATTTATACTAAGATGATATATATAAGTCAAACATTATACTAAGGTCACACAACCCAAGATTAGATAATTGTAAGAAATATTTTAAATATAACAGTGTAGCAAATAAGTTATTTTTTTAAGTGTTTTACTCCTCCCTTATATAAATTAATTCTATCCTCCCTTAACAGAAACCCGGGAATATTAACCGACACCTTCGAAAAAGAGAAAAAAATTGGCAGGACTGAAGTAATTAATCTCCAACACTTTGAAGCATCCATTGAAAGTTGAAACTTTTACTAAGTTTTCTAGATTCATAAAGTCATAGCATAACCTGAAGGATGGTATCAGTTCCATATTCTTTTCTCCACCTTAACATGTCTTCCCACATTTGAATAGTCTTCTCAATGTCAAAGTCCTTTGCTTTCAGAAACCTACCACAGCCATAGTTAGCAATTTTTACATTCAGCTTGATCCACTGTTCCATAGTTAGCAGTTGTAGTTTATTACAAGATTTGATTGAGTATACCCAATTGGATCAAAACATGATAATCAAGGAGCACCTAAATACATGTGAATATATGTATAATAATAAATAAATGATGAACTAAGTTAAAGTTATAAACCAATTAAGCTTAAATTCAAGTATATATATTCTTATGGAACCCGCAGAAACAACCAATTCAAATGCCATCATGGTTGGGAGATTGTATTCGAAGTTATAGTTATCATACTAGCTAATATCAAAGAAGACTAGATAAGAAAAAATGTAATCCTTAACACAGACATAGTTACTGTCGATGTGTTTGTATGCTTAAATGGTCTTATTCATTAATTAGGAATTATATCTAATAGCAAACTACCATGAAGTTTCCAGCTAGAAATATATGCTAAATGGTCAATCTTACCGCATTAGCATATGTCTATATGTAAATCTCGAAGCCCTTGGAGATATTAACTCTGTGCCCTTTAACTCTACCCAAGTTGCCAGCTTCAACGACTCCGCTCAATATGTCCGATCTGCATTTGCCTACATTAATATGCGAAACTATAAGGCCTACGCCTTAATCTTTGTTTGTGGAATAAAACTTCAAAATCATGAAAACTACTAAATTCATATATGAGGTTTAAAAGTTACAACCAGAGAATTTAAACCCCCTAAATACTAAATAGATATAGAATATATGACACTTAAGCATTGATGTATGGTCCTAAACTCAATATCAACCAAGATTAGTTTATTATATGTGTTAGATATTTTTGTCATATCCGTTTATAAATAATGAAGAACCGCTTTTTGCCCCATTGTAAAATGGATGCAGAGCAGTCAAGGACTCGCAAAATAGGAATCACTGTCATACATCGACAAGAAAATAACAAAGGTACGATATTAAATGGCTATGAATTTCACTATCCAAAAACTGAATAGTTTACAAGTTCACTTAACTACAAAATTTAAGCCATTCTTAGCAATATACATCAGAATTAGGGAAAGATATTTAATAATATATATTAAATTTTGTCAAAGCCGTTCTAATAATGAAATGATCTTCCAATGCATGACATAGTGGAAGGGCTTCAACAAGGGATGCTAGAGTTGCCAGTTGTAAGGAGCAGGCAAGCAAGGGTATGTTGAGAGATATTCAAAGGATCAATTTATTATTAAAACTGCAAATTATATTTATGCATGTAATTAATGGATTTTTCCGTTCATGTTAATATTGAAATTTTAGAGTATTTGCACATGGGAGATGCAATGTATATATGCGAACACTGCTTTGCCCTTTTTTGGTACGATGAAAGGATAAACAAAAGTTATAACACAGACCAACCAAAATTTACGATGTGTTGTAAAGGAGGTCAAGTCCAACTGCCACACCTACCAGAAGCACCAAAAGTTTTGTATGAGTTGTTCAATAATAACCCCAAGAGCAAGCATTTTCGTGATAACATCAGGTCATATAATAGCATGTTTCAATTCACTTCAATGGGTGCCAAAATAGACCGCGGTATAAATACTTCTAGAGGTCCACCTACATTCATTCTTTGTGGCGAAAACTACCATCTAATAGGTAGCCTAATTCCACCAGAAGGAATAATGCGAAATTTGCCCAATTATACATAGTTGATTCACAAAATGAGGTGCACAACCGGATGTCAGCTATCAGGCAAGTATCTATAACCTTTTTATTTTACTTAAAATATTTTCAAGGGTTTAGATCAAACTAATTAACCTTATATAATTGAGCGTTGTTTAAAAAACTTGACATTATTTAAAACATGCAGGGGTGAAGATAACAAAAACATAGATGAAGACATTGTAAGAGATCTTAAGAAGATGCTGGATGAAAAGAATGTGTTGGTGAAGGCATTCCGCATGGTTAGGGATTCAATGGGCAAAGAATCAAATTCAACAATTAAACTTAGACTATTGGGAAAAAGGGGAAAGGATGGTAGAAGATATAACTTACCATCAACAGATGAGGTTGCTGCATTGATTGTCGGTGATTTTGACATTGACAAGACAGACAGAGACATTGTTGTGGAGACACAGAGCGGAAGATTACAAAGGATTAATCAACTCAATCCAGCATATCTGGGATTACAATATCCCCTGCTATTTCCTTATGGCGAGGATGGATACAAGGAAGATATACCGCTAAACAAAAGACACCATAACCGTGGTAAAGGACGACAGGAGGTGTCGATGAGAGAATTTTTTGCTTTTCGTATACAAGAAAGACTAGCCGACGGATCTCCACTGTTATACTCAAGAAGACTCTTTCAACAGTTTTTGGTTGATGGGTACTCCATGATTGAGTCATCAAGGCTAAACTACATACGCAGTGACCAAGAGAAATTAAGGTGTGAGATGTACAAGGGAGTAAAGGAAGCAGTACTGAATGGAGAAACAACGCCGTCATCATGTGGCAAGCGTATAATATTGCCTTCGTCATTCACAGGTGGACCAAGATACATGATACAAAACTATCAGGATGCAATGGCAATATGTAAGGTTGTTGGTTATCCAGACCTCTTCATAACCTTCACGTGCAATCCGAAGTGGCCTGAGGTTGAAGACTTTTTGAACAATAGAGAGCTGAATCCACAAGATCGACCCGACATTATTTGTAGGGTTTTCAAGGCAAAATTAGATACACTAATTAAAGATGTACGAGCAAACAAAGTTTTTGGTAGAGTTGCTGCAGGTATGTCCAATCAAAACCAATTATGTCATGGTTCAAGTTTCCAATAGCAATAGCTGTAATGTTTTATGTATGATAGTCTATTTGTCATGGATTTGAATTTTTCATTATGAATCTTGCAGTGGTATACACAATCGAATTCCAGAAACGTGGGTTACCACATGCACACATTCTACTATTCTTACACAAGGATGACAAATTTCCCACTGCCGAAGATATTGATAAGATTATATCAGCTGAGATACCCGATAAAAAGATAGACCCGGAATACTTTGATGCAGTCGAAAAGCACATGATGCACGGTCCATGTGGAGTGGCAAGGAAAGATTCACCATGTATGGAAAATTCTAAATGCATTCGACACTTCCCTAAGAAGTTTGTTGAGAATACTACTATCGACGATGATGGGTACCCGGTATACCGACGAAGAGAAGATGGAAAGACTATCAACAAATTAGGAGTCGATCTTGACAATCGTTATGTTGTACCACACAATAGGTTTCTACTCATGAGATATGGTGCCCATATTAATGTTGAGTGGTGTAACCAGTCAAGATCTATTAAGTATTTGTTCAAATATGTGAACAAAGGTCATGACCGTGTAACGGCTTCATTTTATAAAAGTGCTGCAGACAAAGAGAACATGGATGACTATGATGAAGTCAGTATGTACTATGATTGCAGGTATATTTCTCCGTGTGAAGCTGCTTGGAGGATCTTTGGTTACAACATACACTACAGGGATCCCTCGGTTGTTCGTCTAGGATTTCACTTACCCGATGAACAAAACTTGATCTTTAAAGATAATGAAAAGCTCGATGATGTGATCCGAGAAGCATCTGTTAAGGAGTCTATGTTTCTCGGTTGGTTTCAAGCCAACAAGATCTACTCAGAAGCAAGGTCGCTCACTTTTGCAGAATTTCCTACACATTTTGTGTGGAAGGCAAAGGAAAGGGTGTGGTTGCCTCGGAAGAGCCATGCTGTAATTGGAAGAATCTTCTTTGTGCCTCCTGGATCTGGTGAGAGATATTACCTAAGGCTACTACTCAATTGCGTTAGGGGACCAACTTGCTATGAAGACATTCGAACTATAGACGGTGTTGTATACTCATCATTCAAAGATGCATGTTATGCACGTGGTCTTTTAGATGATGATAAGGAATATGTTGAAGCAATAGTGGAAGCAAGTTATTGGGGCTCAGGTACATACTTGAGGAATCTTTTTGCTACATTGTTATTTTCCAATTCAATGGACAGACCCGAACATGTATGGGAAGAAACATGGACTTTATTATGTGATGACATACTTCATAGACAGAGGAGACTACTCGATAATCAAGGTATATATAAACTTTGTGGCATTATAAGAATAGTGTGATTAATTATGACATAAGAATTAACAGCTACATATTTATTGGTAGAAATTTTAAAATACAAGTGTATATCAATTTATGTACAACTAGCTATGGCTTGCTTAAACATATAACTTCATAATTAATAATAAATAGTATGAATAAAGAGGATATGAAAATAAGATTTAATAGACATGGTATTAGATTTATTAGTGATTTGGACTCATTTTATTAGATTCACTTTATTAAAGAAAATAAAATTTCAAAAAATTTGACCAATTGTTTGAAGCAAGGTTTTGCAAGTGTTTACGATTTGAGTTAACAATTTTTTCTTAATCATATACATGATTTGACATATATGTTGCTATTATGTACACAGAGTTAATCCTCACAGAGGCCGAGATCAAAGATTTGACCCTAATGGAGATTGAGAATATACTTAACAAATACAACAAAAGTCTGAAAGATTTTCCACCAATGCCAATGCCAGATACAAACCAATGTAACAATTTATTGTATCCCAATGGCATGAATAGGTTAATTTGCGATGAACTCAGATATGATCGGCAAAAACTAGCTGCAGAGCATGTAACCTACTTAGGACTATTAACTGATGAACAAAAAGAAGTATATAACAAAGTCATCACTGCAGTTCAAACCGGCAAAGGTGGAGTATTTTTCCTTTATGGGTACGGTGGGACAGGAAAAACATTTGTTTGGAAGACACTAGCTTCTGCATTGAGGTCTAGATCACATATTGTTCTAACAGTTGCATCTAGCGGGATAGCATCACTTTTGTTGCCTGGAGGCAGGACAGCTCACTCACGTTTCGCAATACCGCTTAACATAGATGAATTCTCAACATGCAATATTAAGCAAGGGAGTGCACTAGCTGAGCTTTTGATTAAGACAAAGTTGATAATTTGGGATGAGGCACCTATGGTAAATAGATTCTGTATTGAAGCTCTTGATAGGACCATGCGTGACATATTAAGGTTCAATAACAAAGATAGCTTGGAGCAGCCATTTGGAGGCAAGACAATTGTTTTTGGGGGAGATTTTCGCCAAATACTTCCAGTCATCCCGAAAGGGTCTAGGCAAGAAATAGTCAATGCCACTATCAACTCATCATACTTGTGGGATGACTGCAAGCTTTTGACACTTTCAAAGAACATGCGCTTAAAATCAAGTGATTTAAATTCAAGGTCATCTGAGTTGAAAGAATTTGCTGATTGGATACTCAGTATTGGTGATGGCAGCCAAGGGTCACGATCGAATACAGGTGAAAAGGTTGTCATTCCCGATGACATATTGGTTTCCGATTGGGTAGACCCAATTGAAGCAATATGTAGAGTAACTTATCCTGAAAGCTTTTCAGGAAGAAATATTGACCAACAGATTGAAGATCGAGCTATCCTTGCACCAACACTACAGTTAGTTGATGAGATCAACAACTACATGATGAGTTTAAATCCGGCTGAAGCGCAAACATATTTGAGCTCTGATAAGGCATGTCCCACAGAGCCTAATAACGATTTATTGGCTTCAATACACACTCCTGAACTCCTAAACACAATCAAGTGCTCAGGTGTCCCTAACCATGAGTTAACACTAAAAGTTGGAACACCAATTATGCTGTTAAGAAACATTGACCACTCCGCAGGATTGTGCAATGGAACACGATTGGTTGTTACTAAACTTGGAAAACACATAATTGAAGCACGAACGTGTGCGGGCAAGAATAAGGGGCAGAAAGTGTTTATACCAAGGATGACACTAAGTCCTTCTGACCATCGAATACCATTCAAATTCCAACGGAGACAATTTCCTATTATGGTTTCATACGCGATGACTATAAACAAGAGCCAAGGTCAGTCATTATCAAAGGTTGGGTTAATATTGAAGAAACCCGTATTCACACATGGCCAGCTCTATGTTGCTATCTCCAGGGTGACAAATAAGGAAGGACTCAAGATTTTGTTGTGTCATGATGATGATCAAAAGAAAGAAACAGAGAATGTCGTTTTCAAAGAAGTATTCAGAAACATATGTTGAACATTACAAGTATTCCAGGAAAAGATCCAGCAGTCATTGGTTACACAAACGAGGTACTTGCTCCTACCAACTAAGTTGTTGTTTCATGTTACAATTTTCTTAAAAAGCCATTTTAGGTGTAGAGAACTAAACCAGTATACAATCAGTGCCTTTGGCAGGATTTAACCAAAGTAAAACTATTCTGAAAAATATGTTTTGCATTATAGGAACTATATTACCTTTATTGTCCAGCTAGAAGGTTTATTGGGGTGATATGCAATCTGATGTCCTCATTATAGCCCCACCCTAAAGTCAAACAAATGAGTAGTGTTACAAATAATGCCCATCGAGACCCTGTATAACTCTCAGTTAGCTACCGACACAATTTCAGTATAACAAACTAATGACAGTTGGATCTGTGCAATCTAATTTATATACCTCTATAGAACAAATTTAATTTCATTGTACCATCCCTTTGATTAGGAAAATAATTAGACTTGATGTCCAAATACATACCACGGAAATCCTTGAATATTTAGGAAATAGCTTCCAATTAAATAGCTTGATCCACCTTCCCATAGTTATCATTTGTAGTGTATTATAAGATTTGTGGCAGTGTACCCAATTGGATCAAAATATCATAATTAGGGAGCACCCAAAATACATGTTATATTCAGTAAAATAGAAGACATGATTATTCAACAAATACTAAGCTAAAGTTATAAATCAGTCGTGCTTAAATTTAAAAAAAAAAAACTTATGGAACCCACACAAACATTCAATTCAAATGCCAACATAGTTGAAAGATTTTGTTCAAAGTGATAGTTTTCATACTAGATAATATCAAATAAGACTAGATAAGAGCAAAATATTATTCTACTACATTAATCAGCAGCCATGGGTTGCAACACTACTAAATGCAAAGGAATTCCATAATAGATAAGCTGCACATACTGTGAAAATTCATGAACAATTAGGAAATAGCTTCCAACCAAGCACAGAATCCATGCTAATGCTAAAATATACAAATCATACAAAGAGTATATGAATCTGTATAACAGTAAAAACTTACAGTAACCTATTTTACTTCATCAACCGAAAAAATTGTTCTATAGCACAAGTTTTCTGTCATAAAAGTAGGTGGGATCTGTGAATGGGTGAGTATCTTGAATAAAATTAGTACCCACTTTTATGTACTCATTTAAGAATCCGTCTATCATCTACTCTAGAGAGGTCAATCCCTTCAATTCATGAATCAATATATGATTCAGATTCACAGATTCAGTGAGTGTTATCCTGTATTCATTTTGTACCAACTATAAAGATGATATTTATTGAAGTCAAACATTTATACTAAGATGATATATATAAGTCAAACATTTATACTAAGGTTCACAACAACCCAAGATTAGATAATTGTAAGAAATATTTTAAATATAACAGTGTAGCAAATAAGTTATTTTTTTAAGTGTTTTTACTCTTCCCTTATATAAATTAATTCTATCCTCCCTTAACAGAAACCCGGGAATATTTAACCGACACCTTCGAAAAAGAGAAAAAAAAATTGGCAGGACTGAAGTAATTAATCTCCAACACTTTGAAGCATCCATTGAAAGTTGAAACTTTTACTAAGTTTTTTAGATTCATAAAGTCATAGCATTAACCTGAAGGATGGTATCAGTTCCATATTCTTTTCTCCACCTTAACATGTCTTCCCACATTTGAATAGTCTTCTCAATGTCAAAGTCCTTTGCTTTCAGAAACCTACCACAGCCATAGTTAGCAATTTTTACATTCAGCTTGATCCACTGTTCCATAGTTAGCAGTTGTAGTTTATTACAAGATTTGATTGAGTATACCCAATTGGATAAAAACATGATAATCAAGGAGCACCTAAATACATGTCAATATATGAATAATAACAGACAAATGATGAACTAAGTTAAAGTTATAAACCAATTAAGCTTGAATTCAAGTATATATATTCTTATGGAACCCGCAGAAACAACCAATTCAAATGCCATCATGGTTGGGAGATTGTATTCGAAGTTATAGTTATCATACTAGCTAATATCAAAGAAGACTAGATAAGAAAAAAATGTAATCCTTAACACAGACATAGTTACTTTCGATGTGTCTGTATGCTTAAATGGTCTTATTCATTAATTAGGAATTATATCTAATAGCAAACTACCATGAAGTTTCCAGCTAGAAATATATGATTTAACTACTAGCAAAATTACATGTACTATATGTATCAGATGGCCGTGGTATACTTACATACATCTCGAACCAAATCTTTTTGAATCGGATTCTACCCATTTCGGCGACCTTTGCCCCAAAGAGCGGATGGAGCGAGCTTCTCTTGGAAATTAAAGTCCCTACCCATTCGGCTACCTTCCACCAACCTTCTCAAAGCGCGGTCATCCCACATGGAAACGCTAACGCAGGAGATTGCAATTCTTGATGCATAAAAAAGTAACAAAGCTTCTGATTTTCTTAAACACTGTCACCGCACCAAGAAATGTCAGCTATCAACGCCAAATACAATCCCATTATGTATTTCATATAAGAAATTATTTAAATGTATTCAGTTGTAGTAGATTTAAAATCAGCAGTTAAACAATCGAAAATTATATTTCTAATATTTAATATGTTTATACTTGAAGACATAGTACCTGATCCCGATCTAGACGTTTCACGAAGACTGGAGCAGTAATGGATTCGACGGAAGGATTCAATCATATTCCAACAGCCATAGAAATCGTCATCTATAGATTAACTAGATCCTAAAAAATTTGTGCCCCCAATATTAACTGTGTGAAGCAACAGTGAGTTAAGCTACAACACCAGACAAATTGAACCTGGCAGCCAGAAGCAAGTGGTGCCAGTACCCTTTTTCCCTTGCTTTTGGTTTTCTGATGCCCATGGTTTTTTTTTTTTAAGATTATTAGATTGATATGTTTTGTGAAATATTTGGAGAAGAAGACTGTTGTAGTTGGTGGGGGCGGGCGGGTTGCAATAAATTCAAATTTAATGAATAGATAAGAATTCAAATGTCTCACTCTATGTGAAGTGGGCAACTATTTAATGAGATCACATAATTATAATTATAGGATAGATAACGGGTATATTATTTTTAATATAAATCATCTTTAACGCCTTTCCATTTCTTTCTAAATGGTAATGTAATATATAATACTTATATTATATAAATCCACCGAGCATAATCAAGTTTAAAAAATTTTTACATTTTAGTCATACAGATCAAAATTAATGTAGTGGAACTTTTTTATATAAATAGACACTATTGTATATATACTTTTTTATGTAGACATTTGTTTTAACAAGGTACAAATTGTAAAAGTATTTCTAATGCGCTTATTAAATAGTACAAATTTAACCTGTTTTAAAATAAAACACAATCTGTTAAAGTACATGATAGTATCAATTTTTTGAAAAATAAATATATGCTTAAAAATATTTATTTATGACTCAAAATGATAACATCTGTTATTCAAATTATACTTAAAAATTATAAAACATTATTCGTATACGCGTTTAGTTAATTATTAATTTAATTTGTTAAAGTATACTCTAAAAATTACCATTTAAGAAAATTTATCATTCAAACATATAAGTTGCATTTTTTATTTTTTCTATTGTTTATTTATCCATAACTATTTGTAATTGAACCTAATATATTTTTTAAGATTAATATAACATATTCATGTTTACACAATGAAAAAACCCTATATATCTAACAATAATTTTATTTATAAAACATAAATTTATATTCTATAAATGAGATGCGACATAGAGAATTATAAATAATTATTTCACGTTATAATTACAATTTTTTAATTGAATATTGCTAAATATTTGATAAGTATTTAGATAACTACGTTTCATAAAAATCTGTCTCACAATTTAATTTAACATAAAAAATATATATAATTTTGGGAATATATTTTACTCATGTACGATTATACTTTATTTATTTTACATATTTAACTAGACATGATAACCTTTATTCTTTTATATATATCTCATTAAAATTATTATGGTGTCTAATTCTCTTCAAAAATTAAAAAAACGTTAATGAAAACATTAGACAGCAGGAACATATTATTGTGAATGGTTTTTTAATCTAAGCAATTTTTAATAAAATGCCTTTTATGTATATATTTTTTTTTAAACAAGGCACGAATCGTAAAAGTGATTCTAACGTCGTATTAAAGAATGCTAATAAAAATTGTTTTAAAGGTTACCTTTTAAATATTTTTATTAACCGAATTATATATCAATATATCAAAAAAGTTTAATCACTTAATTTTTTTTTGATATTATGATCGTGCAATTTGTTTCCATTAAAATATATGAATCTCTTTTTTAGATAAACTTTAGATAAATACCATTAAAAGTATTAAACACACCAACCGCGAGTAATTTAGACTATACAATAGGATCTATTAATATAAAAAAAAGTTTCACTACATTAATTTTGTCTGTTTGACTAAAATGTAAAAAAAAAAATTCAGTTTTTAATTATTTACTCTGTACAAACAAAAATAAAACAATCTTATATATTGTATAAATAATTCTGATATACTATAAATAAATACCTTTTAATTTCAGTTTTTACATAAACTTTAGATAAATACCTATAAAGCTATTTATTATAGTCTATATAAGCGATAATAAAACAGTCTTATAAATTGTACAAATAATTATTATATTAAAAACTTTAAATCTTACGAAAGTATAATTCTTAGTATCAACATATAAGTAAAACTAAATTTTTGTAATAGATTAATATTTAGTCCGGGCGTAGCCCGGGTATTCCACTAGTTCTTATTAAAAGGATGTCTAGTTTGAATTTGGTTATTGGGTGTAGGTCAATTGCAATTTGCAGCCATTGTTATAAGTTGATGTAGTTCAATAGAATTTGGATTGATAGTCATTCGCTTCAGGTATTTTTGTTTATCTTGGAGATGATATTTCCTTTATGAAGGGGGTATGGTTCATGGGAACTTAAGGCCAGAGATCTTGTTTGTTGTCACTATTTGTATATGAAATTACTTTTAGATTGTATATAAAATTATAAAGTAGTGTTAATAAATTCCTGTGCATACAGCTTTCTTCAGTTTTGTTTTCAACCAGGAATAGATTGTAAATATTGTGAACTGTGAAGGTATATTAGTTTTTGCTTTTCTTGGTTACACTGCATTTGTTCAACCAAAAGAGGAAAAAGAAACATGCAAATTGAACTTATTTGTTAACAAAGCAGAATCAGGTATCCATTAGGTCTGTTTTCTGCACAGTAGTAGTAGAAAGGTTGCATGATGATGTCACTTTGGCCGGTTAAGTTCATTTAAATACAATTCGAGAAGCCAGATATAGAAAATATAAGGCATTTTTGGATTCTCTCCTCCTCCTCCTCCCTTGTTTGGGATTTATAAAGGGGAAAAAGTATCTTTTATATTTTACTATTTTTTTCCTTCAAAATTTTATAAACAAGAAAAAACTGAAATATAAAAATGAAAACTAAACAGGTCTTAAGTTTCTCCTCAACACTAATATAGTTAGAAAATGTTGGTGTATTAATGAGCATATCGTCCTATTTCTTAGGATTTCAGAAGAGCTAATGACAGTATTATTATGCTTCTGAAAATAGATAGTTAGATAGTGTTAGAAAAATTTCTCTCTTTTTCCTTCCTTTATTCAGGCCACATATTAGTGGATCAAAAAAGATAATAGAAGGATGTCTCCATTATAGAACCGAATTTTATTTGACAAAGATTTGAAGATTTTACTTGAAAAAGTGATTGTATATCGATATAATGTTCGTCATATGACTTACTTTCTAGAATGGGATATTTATGAGAATGACTTTCTCTAAAATTTAAACTTGTCAATTTCAATTTTCCACTAACCAATCCACGAGGACTTGGACCACACCAAAACAAGCAGGCAGGTAGATGAAGTAGTAGCTTCTAATCATAAATAAAAGTGTATTTAATGGCACATGTAAAACAGCTATTACTATTACTATGACTATTGTCTATTCATTTTCTAATGTAGTAGTATTGCATTAAGTTAGTGTCCTATAGGTCTATGGGACCTTGTGTGAGTTGTGTCGTTGATAGGAACTTTCAATTGCTCTCACATCTACTCGTGTTTGCATCAAGAGTTTTTTCCATTTCAATTCTTTTTTTATTATTTGTCCTACCTAAAACTAAAAGTCTATCTCATAGATAATGTTGGTAGGGTCCAAATTTGGAACATTTTCTACCAATTGATCCGGGATATTTTCAATAAGTAAGGAGGATATTTGTTTATCTCCCCACATTTCTCAAGTGCAGAAGTGCCTTTCAAGTATAAATTTAGAGTTCAACGTGACAGATGAAGTTATATACCATGTCCAAAATGAGTCAATTTTGTTTTAATTGTATTATTACAAAGTGAAAAAAAGGATAAATTGTACCTTTCCAACTTAATATTAATTTTTTCCCAATATTTTAGAGACGAAGCGATGTGTTCATGTTACTTGTGACAGTGGATGCTGTCTCTGTATTCAAGTTTAGACTTGCCCAACTGAATGTCACTTTAAGCCTAATTCTGACTTAAACTTTACAAAATCGCCAACAAAATGTCTTATTAGTTTGGTTTAAATAATGCATCATGAGAAATTAGTTGAGACGTAATACCTTAATAAAAGGTGAAAACTCAGGTGAAGTCGACTTCACGTGAAGTTGATACCTGAGAGCCGTTAGATGAAAATTTAGTCAAATATACCTGAGAACCGTTAGATGAAAATTTAGTCAAATCAGTTAAATCATCTAACGGCTCTCAGGATCAACTTCACGTGAAGTCGACTGCATTTGAATTTCCACCTTAATAAAAACTAGGGTATTAATTTCATCTCCAAAGCATACGCCACATTCCATATGTTCAAATATAATGTAGATAACTAATTAAGCATTTTTCTTGTCAAATATTCATGGAAGCTTTAGTTCTAAATTGATGGAAGGTGAAGGAGGGTTGTTTAAATGACCTTACCAGTTAAAATCTCTATCCCAATATTATGTCATTAACTCAAGAGCTTTCTCCGCAATACCCCTAATAAATATTTTGAGTTCCAACTTCCAAGCATACCAATGAGAATTCATGCAAGAAGCCAAGTTTCAAGAGCTATTCACAAAGGGACCTACTTAGATAGTAGTTGTCTTCATTATAAAAAAAATATTTTTTTTTTTTTTTTTGTAAAAATAAAACATTAAATACCGTGCTGATTCACATTAAATGGCAGGTGAATTTCATTTGAAATGTAAGAAAGAGCAAATACTAAATAAAATAAGTAATAAAGAGCAAGTTAATGCTAAGATGTAAATATAACATGACTTCAACTATATGAAAAGGTGCGCATATACTTTTTAAAAGAGTTAAAATTCATTGAGATTAAACTATATAAAATGGAATTAAGACTTGCACGGTGACACAAATAACAATGTTAAACTATATAACGATGAATCTAATGACATGTGGGAATGTAGAAGAAATACAAACTAGGAGTTACGTTGACCATAATAATTTCAGTTCCAAAGATGATTGTATAGTAGTGGGGACGTAAATGCTGAGTGTCTGTACTTTCATAAGAGTACGGACGGAAATTAAAATCTGAAATATGAATCATCGTGAAAACTAGCAAATGGTAGTAGTAGATACTAGATAGTGTGTTCATCAAGCATAAGCCATGAACGCACACATGCCAAAACGTGCGCGTGTGTTCCTACTATTTTGTTAGTAAAAATTTTGAGTGAATACTCAAAATAATCTCTAAAATTTGACTTCGATCTTAATTTTGTTGTCGAAATTTCAATTGATTTAAATTGAATCTCCAAATTTCACAAGATTACTCACGTTAGCCCTTTTGTTTATCTTCGTTACGGATGTACTTAATTAGAACGTTAAATGACATGCTATCAATTACTAAATAACGTTGTTTTAGTGTTGATACATTTTCCACTAAAAATATGCCGATTGAGACAATAAGAGATTAAAACAAAATTCCACCTCAGTTTCATGATCAAAACATGGAAACAGGGATATTGTTTTTAAATTTTATTCTCTCACATGTATAGTGATGAGAAATGTTAATGTTGTTATTGTAGATTTTCGACGAGGTTCGATTTAGTCGTTCCCTCATAAATTACAAAGAAAAAGCAAAAGAGGCATAAATCATACAAGAAAATAATTTATGACGAAACGATTAAATCGAGTTTCGTCGAAAATCTACAATAACGACATTGATCTTTCTCACCACTATGCATACGAGAGAATGAAGAAGAATAAGAGTCTCCCTATTTTAGTATTTTGATCCTCAAAATTGAGGTGTATTTATGTTTTAATTCCTCAAACGACGTTGTTTTAGGAAAGGGATTAGGTGCCAATACTAAAACGGCGTGGTTTAGTAACTGCCAACGTGTAACTTAGCATTTATGGAGATAGGAAAAAGAGTTAACGTAAAATTTGGAGGTTCAATTTGAATCAATTTAAATTTCGAAGGCCAAATTTTAAAGATCATTTTGAGTATTAACTCATAAAATTTTTTTGGATCCAAATATGAATTATGGAGAAAAATGTTTATTGCACATGCCATGTGCTAATATGGGTTACAAAACATGCATTTCTAATGCTTAATACTAACAAGTTTTTAGGTCATCACTACAATTATATTCTAAGAAAAAGTATAGGGTACCAATATATTATTTGTCAATTTATTGTCAACAATAATTAATTATTATATTTTAATTACAATTAGCATTAAATTGACCTAAATTAATAAAAAAAATTTAATTATAAGGATTTATAACCACGCCAAAGAGAGCTGCGACGTGAATTCAGGAAGGTGTCACCCAATCCTCTTCCGCAACAACCCCTAACTGCGTCGTCGTCACTCGTCCCAGCGTTCTCCCTCACATCGGCATTAGTCGGTGTTGTATCCTCTACCTCCACTGTTGTTGCCCTTGCACAACATGCCGAGCATGCTCTTCACAAAACCACTGCCGGCATTATGCCTCCGCGATCGCCATGTCGCATCCCCTCCGCCCTATCGTCTTCGTCGTCATGCCGTGGAGCCTTCACCACCATCGTCTTCACCGCCACGTGGAACCCGCTCCCCATGGAGTTGCTGCTGCTGCATCGCGCCAATTGTTGCACTGCTCGGAATGTGTGCAGTTGTTCGCGTCTGTACCGCCGCCGCGGCCTCCACCCCAACGATCCTCTAGGCAGTGCCGGTGCCCTCTGCAACCAATTGTCTCCTCTCCAGGACCACCGCGACACCTTTCCCTTGCAATATGTATCGCCGCTGTCCACTGCAAGGCGCTTTCTCTATGTCGTTTTCACCTTCTCAATCCAATCAAAATACCTCCACTAAAAGATATATGTATAAGGAGATACATTCAGGAGACACATTCACAAAGATACATCCAGGAGATACAACCATAAAAAAAAATATTTTACAAAAATACTTTTATTAAATATTGGCATAAATAAGAATTGACAGAAGTTGATAAAATCTTTGTTAGTTATGTAGCAAAAATTGATATCCCAATAACCTAAGATACAAATCAAATAAATCTCGCATTATTAATTACATTGTTTAGGAATAATGGTATATACTGTAGGAGTTGCTTTGCCCAGTTATTTTGAGGACTTAATGATTATCTGTCTGTATTTTATTAAATTACAAAATATTATACCGCACGTATACCGTATACCGGTATACGGCTATACGCATTCATTAAAATATTACCATTTGCCAATTGCCATACGCCCATTCATAAATAACAATCAGGGTAATAATGGTGATTTAATTAGTACAGTTAAGTAGTTTGTTTTACTGTACTAGTTTTCAAAACAAGTGTAGTTCTTTGCTAGTTTTATTACTAACTTTTAACAGGTACAATAAGATTGAAAGCTTTATTAATTAGTTTATTGTACTGAAACAAATTCTTTTCAATTCTCCCTCGCATATTCTTTAATTTATTCATTTGTTTGTGATGTGTACTTGTGTGTATGTATAATTGTATACCAAATATAATAAAATAGCAAATAACATAGTCTTAATGATTTCAATCCATATATTATTGGTTGGTGGGAGAGGTCAAAATAATAAAATAAAATTAGAGGATCAGATTCATTACATAATAACAGGGTGTATTGCAACCACGTTAGAGGGCTAAGATCGAAATCAGATCCAGCTCAGCACTGCAAGTCCAAAATATACATTGTCTTGCATGGATACCGTTTCATATAACCGAAATGGATCAACTCCATAGCTTTAATGAAAAGTGTAACATTAGTCAAGTACTCACGTAACAAATTATAAGTTCTTTCCTCCAAGTTAATTAAAAAATATATTTATTTAGTCTTTTTAACTTTTATTCCTTTAGGTATTTGATTATTTGACTTTAGTTATAGCCTGCAAATAAGCAGCAATCATAAATTATATTGTGTTATGATTAATTAAGCTAATTGAAGGCTGTATGTGCTAATTAAGTTCATACCCCATTCTTCATATCCTAAGAGAGAGAGAGAGAGATACTACCTATACTTTTCTTATTTATATTTATATTATATAATTATATAAAGTGGTTTTATTACCCCCATGACTTTAGCAATACTTGAATTAGTCTAACATGTTGTACCCAAAAACAAAAATACAATAAAAGAAAATAAACAAAATCGGTGGAATATACAAAGGTGAGAAAAGTTTACAGATTTTAGGTTGCATTTGTTTACAGAGACAGAAAACTGAAACAAGAACACAGAAATATAAAATCGTGATTGACAGAGAAGATATAAACAGAAACAATGTGTCAAGAGACACTAAATTAGTGTATTTTGTGTCCATCCTGACAGGAAGAATACGGAGACATTAATAAAGAACACAATTTATTTTTTATTTTTTTATTATTTTTATTAATTTTTCATGATTATATTTTTTATTATTATATTTTTCATCTCAAATTTTTTAAATGAAAAAAATAAGAATAAATTGAATTTTCATAATCTGTTCTAGTTTATCACCAAACAGAATACAAAAACACAAAAATTTGTGTCTCTATTTTTCAGTGTCTTGTCTTATCCTATTTTCAATGTCTTATTTTGTCCGATTTTCAAAAATAAATACAACCTTAAGGATTGGTTAGAGTCTATAAATATTATGAAGAATTGAAGAGTCAAATAAACATATAGTATTAGCAAGTAGCAAGCAGCAAGAAGCAAACAAGTTGAATGTCTTGACTAAAACATAGAACCAATTAGGAATTAGCACTTTGTGTGTTATTACACTCAAGCTATGAGAGAATTGAGGACCTTTTTATGTAACTACACTACACTTGCATCCAGAGTGATGGAACAAAGTCAAGAAACATCAGCAACAAGTTGAATTAAATAAATGGGAAAAAGAGATGCAACAACATGTCATCAACAAATATATTGTCACAATTTAATTTGCTTTAAATTTGTCCCTTAAATCAATAACTGCATCCACATTTGCTTTTAACCAGACAAGTAGGTGCACTTTGCTACCCAATTGCATATACACAATATATCATAAGAACTTCAACTTCTGTTACTTTATTATGTATCTACTTAGTAACTACCTTAACAACGACTGTCTTAGGGAATAATTTTTTCTAAAAAGATAAATAAATAAACTATGGTAAACGGTTAGCCTAATGAGTTTTTTTTTTCAGTATTTAAAATCAGGTTTTAAAAATTAGAACCTAGTAACCAACTAGAATCTTATTATTTGGGATCTTTCTCACTTATTGGCAAAATCTATTACCAAAAATTATATTGAAGAGTGCTACAGAAATCAATTACCCACTACAGAAATCTTTATAGGTCAATTCGACATTTTTTCGTTCTTAATTATCATAGAATTTGGCAGGAGGCCATCACAAAGTCACAAGAGACATTCCAGTTAAAAAAAGTCTATTTTTATATCAATTAAAATTTAGTCTTTATTTACACTAGTATTTTTAACAGGACCAAATTTGTCTATTAAATTATTTAGCACACATCTATATTTTATTTGTTTATAAAATAACATAGAATTAAACTATTATTTTTTCATAGAGTTTTTTCAGTCCCTAACATCTCATAGGCAACTCTCTAACAAAAACCAAGCAACACAAGAAGAAGAAAAAATTAAATAAAAAAAAGAAAAAGTGATGAAAAAAAAAAGAGATAAATGATACAAAAGAAAAATACAAAGTAAAGAAAGGTGGCTTCTAGATGAAGTAAGAATTAAAATTTTTTCGGCTATTTTATTTAATATTTAAATAAATTTGGTCAATTTGAAATTTATTTTATTTTTTATTAAGTTATTGTTATATAAAGTATAAAAATACTACTTAACAATTACCCTAAATATAAAGACATAAATTTACTAACACAAATGATGTGATCAAGAAGTGTTCTCTCTAACCAACTTGGGTTGGTCGAGTGGTCAACTCACTCGTCCGCTTAAACAAGTGTGAGGATTCGAATCCCGCTTTGTGCATACAGCAACCCATTAGCCAGCGGCAGACCCTTAAATGGAGCTCTGATTCGCGACGGATTTGTTTTTGACCTGTCGGACTGAGGAATACCGTAGACAACAAAAAAAAAAGAAGTGTCCTCTCTAATATAGTTTGCAAAAGTGTTAAAAAAATTGTTTATTACTCATATTTTAATTAATAATTAAAATATTAACCTATATTATATTAAATAATTTAATTAAATATATAAAAAATAAACTACTCTTTCTATTCACAAAAGTTGAAAACATTGATATATTTACCCATGAAAAAAGAAAATTACTATTTATACTTATGAAACATGAATTTCATACAATAAAATTATCCAAATACTAAACAATCACATAAAAATCTCAAATAACCCTTATCATTATCATTTTTAACTTTTCATTAAACTCATAACAGAGTGTTACCACCTAATGCCCCTGCAACAAATTAATTGCCAAACTCAAACAGGCTATGTGAGGAATTGAACGAATTGAGCAATCTTCACCTAAGCCAAACTCTGAGAAGTAGGAGTGAGCTTGTTCTGTTTCGACGAGAGAGACGTTAGCTACCGTAGATGCTTTGAAGTTTCGGCGACTGAGAAGCTAATTATGATGGTGACGTCGCCGGCAACTCCTTGGAGTAGAAGAGAGAGTGAGAACACGGACTGAGTTAGGGTTCGGTGAAGGAGGTGCGAGATTGGTAAGTGGCTCACTAGTGGTGGTTTAGACCGAGAGAAAGAACGACTCGGACAGTGAGGACGGCTCGGGTTCGTCGCAGTTCTTGTTGGATGTGTGAACGGCGATGATGGCAGAGCTGTGATGGTGGTTTGGAGGTCTCTGATTTTTGAAGAGGATAGAAGAAGGGGAAGAAGCGGAAAAGGACAAGTGAATTAGGGTTTGGTGGTTAGAGAGAGAGAGAGAGAGAGAGAGAGAGAGAGAGAGAGAGAGAGAGAGAGAGAGAGAGAGAGAGAGAGAGAGCTCGCCGCAGTTTTGGTTCGCAAAGGGGACCGCAGTGGTCCATTGGCGGCACTGGTTCAATGATGAGGAAAATGTAGCCATGTTAGGTAAAGAGAGGAGAGGGGGCACTGCGACTATAGAGTTGCTAGCGATGGTAAAGCAGGAGATGGTGCGAAGGTCCTAGTCGGCGAAGACGAGACAGGGAAACAGAGAAGGAGGGACCCACGGCAAAAGAGGACGACAACGGATGGGGTTAGTGGTGGTGGTGGTAAGGTGATGAGCAGATGAGGATGATAAAGTGGTTAGTGGAGAGGAGAAAGACGATGCGGATGATGATAAGGATAATTTAGAATTTTTATGTGATTATTTAGTGTTTTGATAATTTTATTGTATAGAACACATATTTCATGAGTATAAATGATAATTTTCTTTTTCTATAAATAAATATATCAGCATTTTCAATTTTTGTGGGTTGAAATGGTAGTTTATTCAATATATAAAGAATTTAGATCTTCTAAATTTTGGATTTTTTTTTAAAGAATAAAGTGTGATCACTCACTCTTGAATGATTTCTCTCTCATATTTTCTCTTGGTCTCACATAAAAAATAAATGGTAAAAAATTACACTTTACATTCTAAAATAAAATTCAAAATTTAAAAAATCCAAATATATAAAAGTATGAATTTGTATTTAGTTTTCAATTTTCATGTTGATTTATAACGTTGGAGAGCTCAAAACATAGATTATGCAGCAAATGTTAGTCATGAGTGACGGAGAGAGAGGCTCCTCTCTAATGTATAGACTATAGCAGCAGTGATTCACCCTTTCCCTTTACCCTCTTCACTTATTCTACGCGCATCGCATAATATCTTTCTCTCTCTCTCTCGAATATATGTAGAGACAAAAGCAAAGCCGTGGATCTGCCTCCGACACCCACCCATTTCCACTTGCATCTCCTCCTCACAACTCCTCCTTCCTTCCTCCCTCTCTTCCCTAACCATCAAATCCCTTCAATTCTCCAACCCCATCTCACACCCACTTCCACACTTCTTCCCTTTCTTTCCATCTCTCAACAAATAATTAAAACCCTAATCTCTCTCCACGAAAACAATGTCATCCCTGCGCGCAGATCTACCCTGCCGGATCTACCCGGAGCCCGATTCCATCGAGATCGACCACTTCGACCGCCTCCCCGACTCCCTCCTCCTCCTCGTCTTCAACAAGATCGGCGACGTCAAAGCCCTAGGCCGATGTTGCGTCGTTTCCAGAAGGTTCCATTCCCTCGTCCCACAGGTTGAAAACGTCGTCGTTCGCGTCGATTGCGTCATCTCCGACGACGATTCTTCTTCCTCCGCCGCCGCCTCTGACAAATCCCGCGGCCCCTTCTCCAACCTCTTCCGCTTAGTCTTCGGCGGCATCGTCAAGCCTCTTCAAGCCCTGGGCCAGTTCCTGGGCCCAAAACGGGCCTCATCCTCTTTGGGCTCTTCATCCGGCCCAGGTCCATCGTCTTCCGCGTCTTCCTCGCTTGCCGTGGGCAGCGAGGACGACGGTGACGCCGATCAGGGAGGCGTTACCCACCACTCACCGACACAAGTCCTCAAGAACTTCAACGAGATTCGCCTCCTTCGGATCGAGCTCCCAAGCGGTGAATTAGGGATCGAAGACGGAGTACTCCTTAAGTGGAGGGCAGATTTCGGCTCAACCCTTGACAATTGCGTGATCCTCGGAGCTTCCTCTGTAATTCAGGCTAAATCATGCGACAATGTCGCTTCTGAAGTTGTTGGCGGCAACAATGGCGAAGACAACGGAAGCATTCCCGATTCGTTCTACACAAACGGAGGGTTGAAGCTTCGCGTGGTTTGGACCATAAGCTCTTTGATCGCGGCGTCCGCGCGGCATTACCTTCTTCAGCCGATCATTTCGGAGCATAGGACATTAGACAGTTTGGTTCTGACCGATGCCGATGGTCAGGGAGTGTTGTATATGAACAGGGATCAGCTTGAGGAGCTCAGAGTGAAGCCCCTTTCGGCTTCGTCGGCTTCCAAGAGGACCCTTGTTCCGGCGTTGAACATGAGGCTGTGGTATGCGCCGCACTTGGAGCTGCCTGATGGGGTTGTTTTGAAGGGCGCCACGCTTGTCGCCATTAGGCCGAGTGAGCAGTCGCCAGCCCCTGCTGCAAAGAAGGAGAATTCTGATGTTTCTTGGGTGTCTACTGCTTTCGAGGAACCGTACCGGACGGCAGCTAGGATGCTGGTGAAGAGGAGGACTTACTGCCTTGAAATGAACTCTTTTTGATTGATGATTAGATGTTGGATCTTAAAAGGTATAATATTTTTGGAGTTGCGTATGTTGAGTTTGTTGCTGTTGTGAAGTTGCTTAATGGTTTTGCACTAACTGAATCTGCTAAATCTGTGTTTTTGGTGGACTTTGTTTAGTGATTGGATGTAATTTTTTTTGCCCCTGTAATGTAATGCATGTTATATTTCCTTTTTGTCCAGGATCTCTTTAACTCAGGTTGGTAGCCTTATTGTGATGGCCTAATTGTATGTGTGATATTGTTTGTTAGTTGCTTTAGAAGTGATAGAATGATGATGTACAATTTGTTAGGTTAGTTAAATCTAATATGAGCTGACTGAACAAAGATTTGCATCGAGTTTGTCTCCCTATTATTATCTTCTAACCTTGTGATTGCTTGGATTTCCAGGGAATGCAGAATCAATTGAGAAATGTTGAGTTTCTCTGGTATAGAAGGGAATCAGAATACACTAATTTTAGTGAAGTTGAGGCGCCTTCAAGTCCTCGGCTTCTGAAATTGCAGCCGACATTTGAGTAGTTGTTAAAAGGAGCTGCAAATCATTCACCTAATATAATGCTATGAACTGAAATATGAATGCATCTGCTGGTTGTTTTAATTTGAGGCAATGCTTGTAAGAAAAGAATGCATACTGCTGCAAAACTAGGGTGATGGTCTTGTTAAGAGCTTTGGATTTGCAATCATTTGCTCTTTTTTTTCTTCTTTTCCCTCTCCTCTCTCTGTGAATATCTTAGGTATCAGTTTGCTATGCTTTGTGATATATTCTTCTAAAAGTTAAATGAGCAAATTTACTTTGCTCTTCTGTAATTTTAAATAACTTCTGGATGAGTCAATCATCATACCAATGCAATACGTGTTCTGAACTTGCATTTGAGTTTTGACTCTGCACTTCTCATGAGGATTTGATAGGATGTGTTTAGTTTTCAGTTAGAAATTTTCACAATTATGGCTTATGCAAACTGTAATATTTGCTAATGAGAAATGTTTTGACCAAGCTATGATTAGTTGGTTCAGAATAGTGTATGATTGATAATGGGTAGTAGCATAATTTGCAAGTTGAGTGAGTAATTGGTGTCCTTTGTTGCGGTACACGGTAGTGGATGAAATTGGTTAAAGCTAAAGGGTCACGTGGGGTGAGTTAGCCACAGTTGTGATTGTAACTTGTTGGATGCTTCGTGTCAATGGCTTAATCATGTGGCTTTTAATTTTGTTGAGTATGGTCCCCCAAGGGATAGGTAGTGGACTTTAATACACAGATAATAAAGCTATTATGTATGCAACTCACTGCGTGCATTTCTCCATATTTTATTTGCAAATTTGTTGATGTGGATCTTTTCTAGGACTCAGTTACAGTGGAGCCTAGGCTGGTTTCAGCTCTGTCACAAGGATGTCATCATCATCACTTGGTGGCATTATTATTCAGATTGTTGCGTTTCAGCTATTATTTGTTACAAAATCAGTTTCACCTTTCACTAACTTGCAAACCGACACCAGTGACCCTTCTAATGGAAATGGAAAGAGAAAGGGTAAAGGGTGGAATCCAAGATCTTGTAGATTCATGTGGTATCTTTTTGCAATATTATAATTATGTGGATTGTCGAGTATTTTTATACGGGGATGACAATGAAATACTTAATTTTAACAATAGTTAATGTTGCATACAGTCTTCCGATGATGTACGGAAATATAGTTTCTAAATGGGAAGGGCATCTTTTAGCCTATTCACATGAACGCTCTTAGGTTGTGGCTAAATTCAAGGTTTTTTCAATTGATAATGATGGAGATCACTATTGTAAAAGTAGCCATCCTTTTAGCATATCCATGGATTATCATTTCTAATCATAGATCTTTGCTGTTCTAAACTTGATGCTAATGATTCATTTGATGAAACTCATTGATTTATCTAGACCAATTATTTATTACTTCATATGTTCTCTTTTTACATGCATATATATTAAGCGAAGCACTTATCAAAACGTGATGATGAATTGATGATAGATAAAAGAAAATGAAAGAAATATCAAACTAAATGAATTTCTGTTATACTTATATATTTTGGTGACTCTACACAGCTTGTTGGATTACCATTGTTAATTTTAGTGACTAAGCTACACATAACATGGATATAATGACATGTTTCAAACTTCCAACCAACAAGTGGGTCAAAGTTATAAAGTTCTGTTTTGAAGGTTTATACCTTGTATGGAAGTAGGATGATAAAATGGGAATTTGAAGAATTGAAGGCAAGTTTGGTGCATTATAGAAAAGCATGTGTCACTCTCAATAACATAATAAGAGATGAGGTCAAGGCTATATATGCCAATACAAAACATGGATTGAACAAATTTAAGAGGCCATCAAGAAGGTTGAGCTTATTTTGAGGCCCTTAATTAGTGCACAGGTTTAGCCTTTCTGTTAAAAATTTGATTAGTCATTGTCTAGTGTCTACACTGACCAGTTTCCCATTCCATTAAGATTTAGACACAATGGAAGACATGAATATGTGGGTCTTAGAGCTTTGTTTGGTCAATTACATTACATATTCACCTCAATCTTGTTGCTTCCTAAACTAGCCATTATTGTAGATATTCAGGAGGCATTAGAATTAGATTCTTAATCGTCATATTCAATTCAGCCTCAAAATATTAGTTAAGCTAGGCCCTCTTAATAAATGTTATTTCTAATACAATGTTGTTATATACAAGTGCCATAATTAAACTTCCAAGTTTTATGAATTTTATTTTGAGTTGGTGAAAATATTTTTTTCTCAATTTTGTCATTAAAAGTCAATGATATTCTAACAGGTATTATGTATTATTAACTTGGAAGACAAGGCTTACTTTAATTTTAAAGGGAAAAAAAAAGAAACAAATAGTATCCCTAAAGTTTCATGACTTTTATTTGATTGGTTTATTATTTGCCTGCTACTTAAGTTTCATGGCCAAACCGAAATTGCAGGCACATTACAGTTGTGATGACAAGGAAAGGGTGTTTCTTAGAACCAACCTCTGTTCCCTTTTTTTCTCTTAACAATAATTCACAAAATTAATAAGCTTATTATTATATTTGGCTAATTAGCTGGTTGTGTTTGTAACTTTATCTGTTTGTCACATGACTCAGGTACCTTAGCTATGTAACACTTTAACAATTCACGTGAAATAAGTTCTAGACTTTTAATTTATGACTCACACTACAAGAAGCAACAGCTCTTTGTTGTTATGATGTTGCACTGATTTATTTGTTTTTTCATTACATGTACATTGGTGATTTAATATAATTAGAAGCCATATCTTATATATATTATAATTGAAGATGTTTCCTTCTATTTTATTCTTCCCTAATGTCTCATATTAAATCTTAAGAATAGGTACATTCAAGTTGGGGAATAAATAATATAGAGAGGGAGTATGGGACACACCAAATTTTGTGAACAAGGCCCCACGTACTAATATTTATGCCGGTAGAGTTTGTGACAAAGAGGAAGTGGAATCACTGGACAAAATTATTATTAATATTACCTAAGCATGGTATTGACTCAAAATTGATAAATTTTAGAGAGTACTAGTAATAGGGTTATACTATCTAATAATTGCATCTGGAAATTTGAATCATCACTATGCCCATCTTTTTTGGAGTTTTTTTTGTGTTTTTTTTTTTAAAGTAGAACTTGGAAAGACTGAATATGAATAAACTTTATAAGTTTTTTATAGCTTTTGGTCTAATTGCATTTAAAGTAGCTTCCTTCTTTCAGTTCTTTTGACTTTTAAGTTTGAAGTTATTAATTGTAATTAAAGCTTAAATAGCCTAAATTATTGTTTTAATTACATTGGCACCTATAAAACAGGGGATTAACTTTACTTCTATTGTAATTATTTTAGTTTCATCCTTTTCTAATACTCTTTAAAAAGATACTACTGTAAGACTTAGTTAGATAAAACTTTTACTTTTTAAAAGTAGTTTATAAAAGTTAACTTTTAAAAGATGACTTTTTAAAAGTTGTAGTATTTATGTTTGGTAAATCAAATAAAAAATAGCTTTTAATAAATACAAGCAATATCAATTACGTTTGGTAAAATAGCTTTTAAAACTTAAAAGTATTATAATAGATATAAATGTAAGCGTTAAATTTGAAAATTAGTTAACATATGAAGTTATATTAGACTTTTAAATTTTGAAAAACACAAACCAACTTTAAAAAGTTCTATTTTAAGTGCTTTCAAAAGTATTCCGATCTTTTAAAAACTGCAGGCACAAGCACATGATTTTTTCGATTTATCAAACATAAAATAAGAAACTTGAACTTTTAAAAAGCACAAATACATCTTTAAAAAACTTTACCAAACTAAGCATAAGTGTCATCGTGTTTAAAATTGTTGTCATTATCTAATCTATTAATTTAAAATAATTACAAAGTTTATCATTTTATGTTATTACTTTAGTTCTTAAAGAAGATTATAAAATTTGTCTTTTGTGTTATGATTTAATTCCTTTAAAATTATACGATTAACATATAATGAATTAGTGATACAACATTTTATATGGACTAAAATGTGATTAGCCATTAACTATTTTCTTTAAATAAGACCCGTACCCAATTCCTTTCTTTCATTTTCACAGCACGCAATACGCATCTATGCAATAGAAGCCTTTAATTAATTTCATTAGCATCTCCTAAGATTTGTTAATAATAATGATGTTGAAGTTTGCAAAGAAATTTGCACGTATCTCTAGGCTCTTGTTTTTTTTTCCCTACTTTCCATGTTTTAAGCTAAAGCTGCTATGATATGTCAATTTAAAGTGAATATTGCCATCATTGATTATTCCTTTTTCTTGCCTCCATTGCATTTGCAAAACAAGTGAAAATTCAAGGTTTTAGGGGGGAGGGGGGAAACCAAAAGTGTATGCTAAAATTATATCAACTAATAGTTCGAAGCTTAATTTCTTTCATTATGAACGATATATTAATATTATAAGTTCAAATCAAATAAAATTAGTGAAATGAAAAAAGATTAAGGGTCCGTTTGAAAATTTTAGAAGTAATTTTTTTTAATTTTTGACTTATAAAAAATAGTAGTATTAATGTCTGGTGTAATTTTTAAAACCAAATTACAACTTTTTAAGAAATTATTTAGGAGCTTATAGAGAAGTTAAAAAAATGACTTCTCTCATAATACTTCTATTTTTTCATCATATTTCTATAAAATAAGTACTTTTAGAGTTAAAAATTCAAATACAAAATAACTTATTTATAAATTACTTTTAACATAATTATTTATTGTTTAAGTTATTTTATTAAAAAAAATTAATTAAATTGATTATCCAAACTGCTAAATGGTTAGGTCAACCACAAAATTAAGTAGTACATTTTGTGTTCCCAGAGCAAAAAGTTGTGCATTGGGTCCAAGACAGAACAAAAAACATTGTTAGAAGATTGGATCTTATCAATCAAAAGAAACATTTTATGAGGCCCATTTAAGGTAGTGGCCTTGTGAAGAGGTTGGATGGAAAATCCAATGACGATGCCCAAAAGGTCATGCCTTAATAATTGGCAAATTGCCATGGCAAAAAAAAACATCATTGTCAAGAGGCAGTTTTGGTCTTCCTTTTTTCATAAAATTTGGAAGATATTAGTACTCTTAGTCTTAGGTCTTACCATCTTTGAAAATTGAATTAATTAGGGTTACCTCCATACGGTCTTTTGAAAATACCACACCTGCCCAATAATTTCATTTCAAAGAGGATAGCAGATTTACTTACATTTTGGCTCAGAAGTTTAACTCACCTTTCTCTTAACATATGACGTAATAACTTTTCTCATCTTCTAATTTTTATTACTATTAACCTAATTTTTCCTATGATGCAGCCACACCAACAGCATAGAGATAAATTACATGTAACATAGGAAACAGGTTCTTAAATTTTCTAATGAAATCTTTGACATTGTGACACTGACAACTGACAACCAATAGTTCATGAAAAAAATAAATAAATTTCATGACGCTGACCTAAGTAGATGTATCAATATAATGATTTCGGAAAAATTTTAAGTATATCAGAATATCGGTTCTAATTATTTTTAATAGTTGATTTTAATTAATATTATTATATATATTTTTTATAATTCAGATCAACGATTAAAATAATTAAAATACCGATATTTTTTATACAATTAAAATTTTTCTAATGTTTTTTCTATAAAAAATAGTGTGTTATTTGGATATTAGGGAATGCTTCAAATTAGAGACCCCTTAGTGAAAGAAGAAACCTAATGCCACTTGAGAGGTTGGTAATTTTTTAGGTGTACAACAAGGTGGGGAAATGGTTATTAAAGGGTGGTCATTTGATACATGATTCATTGATAATATATCTTTAAGAGTAAATTATCGTTTTTATTTTTATTATTTGAAATAAATTTTAAAATTATTTTTAATATTTAAATTATTTTATTTAAATTTTTAACGTTTTAAAATTAATTTACTGTTGTCTTATTATTAGGAATCGAATTAACGGCGGGATAAAATTAAGACAATTTTAAAACATTAAGAACTTAAATATTTAATGACGAGTAAAAATCTTTAAAAGTCAAATTATAAAAAAATAAATTTATTTAAAATAAAAGTAATGTGATTAAGTATAATTTACTTATATGTGATTAAAAATAATTAAATAATTATGTACAGTAAAAAATTGATATCATTAAAGGATAAAATTAAAATTTATTTTTATCTATCGTTTTTGTTTGTAACACTTTTGTCCTATTTAATTCTCTAATATTTAAAATTTGTCTCAATTTTATTCTACTGTTAATTCTATTAGCATATATCTAACAATAGAACAACATTAAATTAATTTTAAAATATTAAAAATTTAAATAAGATGATTTAACCTTAAAAATAATTTTAAAAATTATCCCAAATATTAAGAATAAATACGATAATTTACTTTTTTCATTCTATCTTAATGATGTCTTTTGAAAATCAGCACGCAATTCAAGGTTGCGTATGTCATTTGAAGCATTTACAAGTTGGAGTGCAACTTTGGTGGCAACCAATTTTGACCAAATAACAACAACTAGTTATATTATATTCAATTGTTAATCAACGACCAAGTTAGTTTATATAAATTGTGGCTGCATTCTAAAAGGGAGTGCTCTCATTGAATTTCTCCTAGCTAAATTGATGTGGAATTGTTATATCATATAAGATGCAAATGACTTACAAGAAAATATATTTAAAAATTCTAAAATATTAGAGTTTAATTTTAGCACTCTTAACAGAATAATTTTAGTTTTTATTTGTGTTAAAATTTATTATAATAACATTTATTTTACTTTTAATTCTACAATATCCTAAGAACATAAAAGTAAAAGAATTTATAAAAAAAAACTTAATTTTAATATATTGACAATATAAAATATTTTACACAGTCATTTAATTATATTTTTTTAAATAATTAGTTATGCGATTAATATAAAAAGTAGTTATTTTTATTATATAATTAAATAGGTTTAATTACTCTGTTGGCTCCTATAGTTTTGCGAAATTTTCAATTAGGTCCCTATACTTTTTTTTTTAATTAGCTCCCTACACCAATTTTTTTTTCAATTAAGTCCCTCTTAATAGTAATTGGCTTAATTATACAGAGACCAACCTGAAAAAAAAAATTGGTGCAGGGACTCAAATAAAAAGAAAAAAATATAGAGATTCAATTGAAACAAATTTGGTACAGGGACCCAATTAAAAAGAAAAAAAGTATAGGGACCTAATTGAAAATTTTGCGAAACTATAGGGATCAACAGAGTAATTAAACCAATTAAATACATTTATAAAATTATTTTATATAGATATTATATTAAAATTAAATTCTTTTATAAAAATGTATAAAAAGCTATATATTTGATAGAAAAGCATTAAATGTATTTTCAGAAGAAACAATAATTTTGCATGGCCATTGGAATCTTATCCATTAAAAGGAAAACCCACCAATCAATAGTGGCAATAGTTTTGGAATCAGTTCAGTTCAGCTTGATCACACTACCCTACATAGTTGATAGTACATACATCCTCATAAATTCTTCTACACTCAGTTTGTCCACGTCGTAATTATGAACCTTAAAAGTTGGACTATTCATTACTACACTATAAGATAAAAAATGTTACTTAAGTTATTTATATAGTACAGGTAATGAATAATGCCATTTTAATTTTATTATTAAAAACTTTATAAATATTATTAGGATTATTTTTAACTGAAAATTATTAGGACATTGCCTGGCAAATTCTTTTGATAAAATTAGAGTGCATTTTACTTACATATATATCCCATCATTGTATGTATATTTTATGTTGTTGATATTAATTGATAATAATCTCAAGCCAAGACACCAAAAAATGAAAAAAGGATAGTTAGTAATCACAAAACGTTAATTTTTGTCACGGACTTACTTCAAAACACATGTCCCTTGTTTTTTTATGTGACCTATAATGTGTGTAATAAAATAGGGTAATTCACGTAAATAAATCAACATTTATCTAATATTCCCAAAATGAAAAGTGTAACATAAATTATTCCAATCATATTTTTATGTAGATCAAAATAGATAGACTAGATTTAGTTCTCAATATAAATCGAAACAGTTTGATTCGATTTATACATATTTACATGTTGTGATAGTAGATCTAATCAGGTTATTTCGATTTATACATATATGCATGCTGTCTTAATAAATCTAATCAGTCTATTTAGATTTACTAAGATAGTATGCATGCATAAATCAAAATAATCTGATTAGATTTACGTTTCGAATTTTAATTTGTAATTTGACAAAAATGACTAACATATTATATCAACAAAATTATCATAATTTATGAAATTAAGTATAAAAATTATTTTCTTAAAATATTAATATAGTCTATCTCTACTGTTATTTAAAATCATCTATTTAAATAATTCAGTACAAATAAATATAAAAATGTTAAATAAATTTATTAAAATAATGAACCATAATCTCAGATTTGAACCAAATTTCAACTCTTTAATATGATTATTGAATCAAATTTTCAAATCTCTTTATTTTTTTTGGTTTATAATAACCATTTAAATCTATCAAGTTAATTTAGTATATGATTCATTGAGATTAAATTTATTATGTTCTATCTTAAGTATTTCATAATCGATCTATATTTATATTATAATTTTAAAAATTAGTTCAAATCAATTGATTGAATTAATCGAATTAAAATTTGATAAGTCTAGAACTGTCTAGATAAAAAGTTATTATTGCATTGTTGAATTAGGCGAGAACTATCTAGTAAAATCAAACCGAAATTCAACCAATTTTTATAAAAGAGCCAAAAACAACATTGTTACATTCATCAAAAAACAAAACATAAAACTCTAATTTTTTCCTAAACTCAGTAGTCAATATCTTATTCTTATAATTTTTCTTCATTACTCCTTTGACAAAGCAAAATCCTCTCTGCCACCGTCGTCGTATCTGTTCAAAATCATTGTATGTTTTCACTGTGTTCGTCTTTGACACTATTTAAAATCATCGCCCCCATTGCAACTCATCTCTCTCGTCATTCTTTTGTTGCATAATTGCTGTTCTGCTATGCTGGCTCTATTTCATCGCTCTTCAGCACTTTTTTACTCCAATTTCGTCGCGCTCCAACCCTCGTTTTCTTTAGTTTCGCAATACTAACAACTTAACAATCTTAAACCAATTAAAATAATAATTACAATAAAAAATACCTTCTAAGACACAGATGTGAGAGAGCACGACCGAAGGTTGGAGGCGACAAAAATTGAAAAAGAGATGGCCTACAGAACAGAAATTTTTTTTGATGAAAAAACAAAGAATACATTCTTATTTTATGAAGTAGTTAAAGAATAATAAATTAAAAAATAAAAAAATATTTTGTCTCTAAAACTTACACTTATGAACTATAAATTATATATAATCTTTAGTAGCATGAAATAAATTATAAAAATTTCTATCAATATTAATTTTATTATTTTATACTAATTAATACACATGCATATAACAAAACTATTAAGGTAAATATTATATTTATAGTTAATTATAGGTGATTGATAATTAATATAATTAAAATGATTGATAATTACTATAACTTTTATTAAATATTGATTTTTATATAATTATGAAAAGATAATTTTTAAAATAAGTTAAAAAAAGAGTAATAATGCATCGAATCAATGTTTTGGGTGCCAGAATATTACTTGTTTAGAATAATATAATGATCTAATGATTATGATTACACCCTTAGGGCTGAGGGCAATAAAGCCTCATTGACTCGAACAGAATAAATAAAGCTTTAATTTGTTAATTGATTTTTGAATAGAAAGAAAAGAAGAAAACGATTCGTAAGCTGTGACGTATAACACGTTGACATGTTCTTCCAACTGAATTAGAGTGAAGACGACCACTCTTCTTCTTCCTTCTTCTTACAAATAAATAAATTGTGTGTTTCTGAATCTATCACTCAACTTCACTCGCCCCACTCACCAGGTTTGTTAGATTCGCTTCTCTCTTTCTTTTTCTCTCTCCTTCCTCGCTCACACTTTCTTGTTCTTTTCGCCCTCCATCTTATCGTTATTTACTCACTAACTTTTTTCCTTTTCCAGAAAAAAAAGGTAAATCTGATAACTTTTGTGTGCGTGTGTTGGCTTAATCTTCACTTCACTTCCAAGTAAATATACTGCAACTGATGATTAGACACTAAAACACAGCAATAAGAATCTTATGCTTGAATTATGCTTCTGTTTTTTTTTTCTTTTTTTTTTTTGGGGATATGCTAAAACAAATTATACTGAATCTGATGGAGTAGAGCGATGGAATTTGATTCTATACATGGAAGTTTTCGTCTTCAAAGTTGGTATCTTTTGTTTGGATATCTTCTTACTATATTATTCATTTTTTTTTTTTTTTGATGAGGTCTCCCTTCCCCTTTTCAAAGAAGTTGAAATAGTAATAAGTTCAGCATTTTGCTATTGCGAATAATGACGGTTTTACTTACATATTGAAAATTGAAAGTGTAAATGCTTGTTTTGGATTATGCACTCATTTGAGGCGCAGCTGATTCTGATTGGTTATTGAGTTTAGGGTCTCATCTTGCTGCCAAAGGAGAAAGAGGGGAGCTTTTTGTGCTGATGCTTTTTGCTTGAACTTCTCCAGTAAAGAATTTTATAGCAATGGCTTTTGAGCCATTGGATTGGTATTGTCAGCCAGTTGCAAATGGAGTATGGACCACAACAGTTGACAATGCCTTTGGAGCTTACACTCCTTGCGCGGTTGATTCTTTGGTGATCTCCGTTTCTCATTTGGTGCTTCTAGGCCTGTGTGTCTACCGGATATGGTTGATTAAGAAGGATTTCAAAGCCAAAAGGTTCTGCTTACGGTCAAAACTCTATAATTATTTGCTTGGGTTGTTAGCTTTGTATTGTGTGGCCGAGCCCTTATATAGATTGATTGCTGGACTATCAATTCTAAATTTAGATGGTCAGACTCAACTTGCTCCATTTGAGGTGAGCTATAATTCTGATTACGCATATGCTTGTATGATTTGATTATTTTATTGTATGAATTTGCATGCTTTTGAAATCTCAATGCTTTCCCTTGTTCAATATGTTTGCATAATCGTTCTTTGCACACTATACCTTTCCTTTCTTGTGATTAATTCTTTCCTGGCAGATGTTGACTCTGATAAATTTAAACGTGTAATAACATTTACAGATCACTTCACTGGTCATTGAAGTTCTTACTTGGGGTGCTATGCTGATTTTGATTGGCGTCGAGACTAAAGTTTACATTTACGAATTCAGATGGTTTATCCGATTTGGTTTGCTGTATTCTATTGTCGGGGATACTGTCATGCTCAACCTTATCATTTCTGTGCAGGAGTTGTATAGCAGGTTTGACTGTTTAACCATGCCGTATTTATCGTACTAAGTGACTCATTGGGTGATTATGACATGATTTAACCATGTCATCTTGTATTTCAGCGCTCATCTTTGTTTTTCTCAATCTCATATCTTTTACTTCCTTTTTACAGGTCAGTGCTGTATTTGTACATAAGCGAGGTGGTCTGCCAGGTATATTGTGCTCTTTAAGTTAATGTAACCTTATGATAGGTGATAATGCATTTGTTTTTAGTAGCTGGGTTATTGATGCATAACATTATGTTTGTTTGTTGGCTCTTGCATAGCTTCCAATGAGAAAGCTGTATCTAAAGTTGGTAGTAGCCTTTTTTAATCTGTACTGGGTTGACATTCTTACAAATTTGAGCTTTCTTATTTGATTTATTGTATAAACTTGTGACATATTGTACAAAGGAACATATAAAAAAAGAATACTGTAAATTGTTATATACTGTGATGTGCTAACATAATACAGTTAGGTGTATTACGCATACTTGTATTTTCATGATAGTAAATTGGATCTAGGAATGCTTGTACAAACCCATCCTAAAACTCATGATACACACTGACCAGATAGTACACTATATAATTCCAGCTGATATATAGATGTTAATCATGCCAGGCTGTTTTATTCCCTTCTGCCAATTGCCTGCATAAAAATTTCTGCTACCTGCCTTTGATGTGTTTGGATAGTATTCTGTTTTTTCCCTATCTATTTTGAAGCTGATTATCTAAAGCATTAACTTAGGTTGCATACAATCTTTTCAATTCTTTGTTGCAATTTGTTTGGGTGAAACACATGCATTGTATAGGGTGTCTCTTTATCATTAAGTCTATTATACTTAAAGGTTGTCTTTATGGATTTTGTTTACTATTGTAGTCAAGTGGTTTGTGTGTGTATGTATTGTTTGTTTTTATTTTTTTAGTATATACTTGTTTTCTTCCAAACAAATAGCTATCTAGTATATACTGGGCGTCTTGCTGCATTGTTGAATTCATCCTCATTCTAGTAATTTTTATTTTTTCTGTTGCTGCTTTAGAGAGTATCTATTTGTTCCCATACTTTTAATTTACCCCAGTTGGAATATATGGAAACATCTATCTAAAAGGATAAATAATAAAGAAATAATATTTTATCTCTTCTACAATTCCAGGCTTTGTTTGGACTACTTTTGCTTGTGTATATACCTACTTTGGATCCTTATCCGGGTTCTACCCCTGTTCGGAGTGACTTGGTTGTTGATACTGCATATGAAGAACTGCACGGAGGAGAGCAGATATGTCCTGAAAGGCATGCAAACATATTGTCAAGTATGTAAAATTGTATTTGCACATAGGATATCAAGGATACTTTCAAAAATGCTATAATGTTAAGTGGGTTAGAACTTTGAAGTGTTATGTTCTGGGCTGATTGTGCTATAAATTTTTCTGTTATTGCTGCTTCTGGTATTACGTTTGGCTAACTGAAGTAAAATTTGCCAAGATATGCTGTATGTGATTAGGAGTCCTGGCTTTTATTTCTTGTGTTCATTAATTTTGGAGGTAGCATAGTGCAAATACCATTCATAGTAATATCTTGCATGGATCCTCGCTGTTTCATTCTTATTTCTTTTTCCTCGAGCAGGAATCCTTTTTTCTTGGATGAATCCTATCATGAATCTAGGATATCAAAGACCCCTTACAGAGAAAGATATATGGAAGTTAGATACATGGGATCGGACTGAGACACTGAATGAAAAGTATGAGTTTTCGCTTTGCTTAAGCTTTCTTTTGGCATTAATTGTTGTATTTCATGTTTGCTTTATAGTGCCTCTTGATTCTGTAGGTTCCAGAGATGTTGGGTAGAAGAATCTCGGAGGTCGAAACCTTGGCTTTTAAGAGCATTGAATGCAAGCCTTGGTGGGAGGTATGACCGATTTGTGTTGAACATGATAGAGTGTAGAAGATAGACAATGTTTTCTGGTGTTACTTTATGATCACTTGCATAAGTTGAGAGTTGAGACCATCAATAATGGCTCAGAATGAGAGGGCAGATATTGAAGTAAAATGGTGCTTGGCACTGATAAGTTAATCTTGGCCGACAAACTTAGACTCCTCTATCTTCTTCTGTGTAGTAAAATTAGTTCGTGATGATGAAACCACTTATTGTACAATATATAACTGAATGTTCTTTACTTCTTTTTTTTCCTGACTTTGTTTATTTTTGTTCATGTATCTCATTTGTGTTTATGCATTCATATATCTTTGTGCTTCTGTTTTCTTGTGCTTTACAGGTTTTGGTGGGGAGGATTTTGGAAGGTAATGTTCTATTTCTTTTGTTTATATAATCATTTCATTTGGTCGCTTTCAATATTTACATGAGTTAAACTTTGCTGTATGTCAAAATGCATTGTCAATTTTAATATCTTTGTTAATCTGTTTACAATATGTAGATTGGAAATGATCTCTCCCAGTTTTTGGGCCCACTAATATTGAATCAGCTGCTAGAGGTCAGTTACTGTTTTACTGAAATCACTGGTTAACCACCTCCAGTACAAGTTATAGTGCTCTAACAAATTCTTCATTATTATTTTGTTCTAACAATTCTCTATCACTTGATGTGTCCTATTAATTGCCTGCAGTCTATGCAAAATGGTGATCCAGCCTGGATTGGATACGTTTTTGCCTTCTCAATATTTGTTGGAGTGGTATGATACAAAATCTGATTAAATTGTAGATGATAATGTTGTATTCTTAATTTTCTGTGATTAATGATACCGCTGGTTGCTTCATATTCAAGGATTTAAATTTGAATGTGTTTCTTGTACCCCTTTTCTAATTGCTTCTGCATAGTTGGATTGCTGATAAACATTGAAGACGCCATCCGTTTTTGAATAAACTAGGGCAAATAATTTAAAACATATGTAGATTTTACTAATTAGGATTCTTTCCTATCTGAATTTCTGTTTGATAGGTCTTTGGGGTGTTATGTGAAGCTCAATATTTTCAGAATGTCATGCGTGTTGGATTCCGGCTAAGATCAACACTGGTAATTTTATTATTGTTTCATTTCTTTGTGTCTTAGATCTTTAATTCCCACCTAGTAGGTTGTCAAAGAATTGCTTGACCTAAAACCTTAACTCATAAAGTTAGTTGCCAACGATGATTTTATATGTGAAATCCCAATAGGCTTGGAACAGAATGTCTTACATGCTGAAACTAGATGCTCAAACAAGTAGAATTCATTGGTCACTCAATCACACTCAATACTGAGTTTGTTATTCAATTTTCCCCCTTTTATTTTCTTTGTTGTAGGTAGCTGCTGTATTTCGCAAATCATTAAGGCTTACCCATGAAGCTCGAAAGCAATTTGCATCTGGAAAAATAACCAACTTGATGACTACTGATGCCGAAGCACTTCAGGCATGGTTTCCTTCTATTGTCTTGTGCCACAAACATTCTCTGAATATGTTTGATGTTTTAATACTACTGTTTTGCAATTAACGTCTGGGTTTTTTTTACCCAAACAGCAAATATGCCAGTCACTTCATACTTTGTGGTCAGCTCCGTTCCGCATTACCATTGCCATGGTTCTTCTTTATCAACAACTAGGTGTTGCTTCCCTTTTGGGCGCTTTGATGCTAGTCCTTATGTTTCCATTACAGGTACAGGAGTTCACCTGATTTCTCTAGTTTGTTTTATCCCGACATTGCTTTGAATCTATTAGTTAAAATGCACTCTTATTACAGTATACTGCTTCTGTTCCTCTCTGCATATCTTTTATTTTCTAGTCTCTTTGCATTAATGTACTGAGGTGGTAATGGATATAACTTTATTTTTTGAGAAATTCATTCATAAGCTAATAGTCTGGGTTGTTAACCATACTGAAAAACTTGAATTAATTTTATAAGATTCCCTGATCTTAATGTTGCATTTTGTGGGAGCAGACATTTATCATCAGTAGAATGCAGAAGTTGTCTAAGGAAGGATTACAACGTACAGACAAGAGAATTGGCCTTATGAATGAAGTTTTGGCAGCTATGGACACTGTAAAGTATGTTCTTTTGAACTTTATAATAATTTTTTTTTAAAATTTAAATATCAAGTTCTAACCATTCTGTTGTTGGCTTTTCTGACATGGCTTAGATGTTATGCATGGGAGAGTAGTTTCCAGTCTAAAGTTCAGAATGTCCGAGATGATGAATTATCATGGTTTCGAAAAGCATCATTACTTGGAGCGGTATGACACAAAGCCAATATTTAATATTCATGTTTCAATAATTTTTTGGACTTCAGCTTATTTATCTTGGCTCCTTTTTTCAGTTTCCCTAAGAAATTCATGTCTGTATTGCATTCATGTGCATCCATTAAGATAGTATAATAGAACGAATGGTGGCCTGCACCGTATTAAGATGGTGAAAGTAAAAGGATAGATTTAACTCTAGCCAAATCTATCAATGTTATAAATCTAAATTAGATCAAGTACAATACTAATACTAGTAGACACTTAAGTTCACTGGTAATGGCTGTCATAAACATAGTAGAATTCAACTGACCTCATGATGCACTTTTGTAGACTGACCTTTCTAAATACCTATCAGAAACTAGATAGCTGCTTCATGAATGTGGTCACCATTTTATTTAAATCATATTCTCTCCAATCATCATGAACAAAAGAAAATGCTTTATTTCTGATATTTGCTAGCTTTGCACTGTTTGAATTTTTCTTGAAATTCAAGTGTTGAGCATGGAAAACGGAAATCCAATGTTACAACTTTTTCTCATGTTCTTACTGACTCCAGCTGTTTTTGTTCTAATTTTTCTTTTTTGGCAGTTAAATGGATTCATACTGAATAGTATTCCAGTTTTTGTAACTGTGATTTCATTTGGAATGTTCACCTTACTTGGAGGGAATTTGACACCCGCAAGAGCTTTTACATCACTTTCTCTGTTTGCTGTGCTTCGGTTTCCTCTCTTCATGCTTCCTAATATTATAACTCAGGTTATTCTCCATTGTAATTTTCTTTTGTTTTGTTGATTTACCAGCAGGATAATGACGTAATGCACCCTTCATTCTTGTAATCTCTATTAGTGTTTGTTTTTCTATTAAATACTTATTGTTGTTTTGTTTCTTCTAAAATAGCAGAAAGAGTGTTAGTTTCTCTAGTTTATAATGGCCAAAGCGGGTGGAAACTTGTATAGTATTATTGTTGCTGATTGAAGACTGAATTTTCTTTTGTTTTAAGGCGGTTAATGCAAATGTATCATTGAAGCGTTTGGAGGATTTGCTCTTAGCAGAAGAGAGAATACTTTTACCAAATCCACCGCTTGAGCCAGGATTACCAGCCATCTCAATCAAAAACGGAAACTTCTCTTGGGATTCCAAGGTCCATGGTCTTGTCATTCTATGCTTGCATGTTTCATCATTCTGCATAGTTGACTTGCACAAAGGACATCTGTTCATCATTACCTTTTTGCTGTGTGCAATTTTTATCTTCTATGGCCAGAATTGAAATGAATTGTATGATATTATTGTACTCGTATTATATATCTTCCTGGTAGCTCTAAATCTCTTGTTTTCTTTATTCAGGCAGAAAGGCCTACATTGGCGAACATAAACTTGGATATACCTGTTGGTAGCCTAGTTGCAGTTGTTGGAAGTACAGGAGAAGGGAAAACATCACTAGTATCTGCAATGCTTGGAGAACTTCCTGCAGTTGTAGGTTCAACTGTTGTTATGAGAGGGACAGTTGCTTACGTACCCCAAGTCTCTTGGATTTTTAATGCAACTGTAAGTTAATAGTATTCATAATCATGTATAGTGATGAACATGCTTAATAGTTCTTAATTTTTTTAACAGAACATATATATCTATTGCTATTGGTATGCTCAGCTGATAATTGACTCATACAACTGTTTCTTCAGATGCATTACAAATGACCTCTTCCACAAGCACTATAATTTTTCTCGTTGCTGCTACTATAACCTTTTAATTCGGAATTATGGTTTGCATATGAATTAGGTTAAAAAAGAGTTATGGACAGATAATATATTTTTCAAGTTTATTTCAAGCTATCTTTTGTGTAAGTTGTTGGGAGGAGACATTGGAGAGCTTATCCAAGAGATCTTGCTATCTTTTGAGAATTTCATGTAATCTTAAAATCCAGTGACAGCAAGATGATTTGGACAGGGCTCTCACTTTTCTGATGCACGTGGAATAATTTGTGTTCCAATTCAAAAAATATAAAATTAATCTGAAGAAATTCACAGTCGCCGAAAATTTCTTACTAGTTATGAATTGATTTTATGGTTTTGGTAAGGGTAACAAGGTTCAAGGCTGTTAGCATGCCACTATGATATGATATGTGGCTTATAAAAGTTATTTCTGCAGGTGCGAGATAATGTTTTATTTGGTTCTGCCTTTGACCCAATAAGATATGAAAGGGCAATAGATGTGACTGAACTACGACATGACCTTGAGTTACTGCCTGTGAGTATATGCACTACTTATTGCATTTAAGTGGAATATAATGTGTCAAATTCTTCGTTAAAAGTTGGTGGCATTTGCTTGTCCTTTCTCTAACATGCCTATCAATGACTAGGGTGGTGATCTTACCGAAATTGGTGAAAGAGGTGTGAACATCAGTGGTGGTCAAAAGCAAAGAGTATCCATGGCTAGAGCTGTCTACTCCAAATCCGACGTGTACATTTTTGATGATCCCCTTAGTGCTCTAGATGCGCATGTCGCTAAACAGGTTATGCTGAGTGATTCTACTTTACATACCTGTTGTTATTAACAGAATGTTTTCTATACACAAGATATGGTACATATTAACATATACATGTTTGTACTTTGCAAAGTTACACATTATGAATGATGCATGTGATTGACATGCTTCAGTATTGCCTTTTAACTTAGTCTACTGATTCTCTAAATCCGTTCTTAAAATTCCTCCAATTGTAACTAAAGGTATGCTAGGCACGTTCCTCCAACAATAAAGAAAAAGGAGAAAAAGACAACAATGCTACTAAGGTAGAAAAAAACATTGCCTCATGGAAGAGGCACACCTAAACTATCCAAGTCACAGAAGCCTTGCAATGCCTAATCTTAGTACCTTTGATCATACTTTCTAATAGCGAAATAGTTGCTGACAATGTTCTGATAGTTGTTGGGTACTGTATGCAATTGATCCCCCGTTTATTGCTGACTGTAAACTGGGTTCCATTTATTATCTTAACGTTGTGTAGTATTTTCCACTGCATGTCATTTCAGGTTTTTGATAAATGCATCAAGGGAGAATTGAGAGGGAAGACCCGAGTTCTTGTTACAAATCAACTGCATTTCCTTTCACAGGTGGATAGAATCATTTTGATCCATGAAGGTACTGTGAAAGAGGAGGGAACATTTGAGGAGCTCTCTAACCAGGGGCCATTGTTCCAAAAGCTTATGGAAAATGCTGGAAAGATGGAGGAGTATGAAGAAGAAACGGTAGATACTGAAACTGCTGATCCAAAGTCCTCTTCAAAACAGGTGGCCAATGGAGAACTTAATGATACTGCAAAGAGTGGGAGTAAGGCAAAAGAAGGAAAATCTGTCCTTATTAAACAGGAAGAACGGGAAACAGGTGTTGTCAGTATGAAAGTTTTAGCAAGGTAACATGATTCATGCAAATAGTTTTGTATTGATTGCAATTTAGTGGTTTGTAATCATTTACTAACTACTGGATGTCTCCTTTTGATACCCCTACAAATTATTAGATGTGCTTATGCACATGCACAAACATTTACATTGTGAATATGCTTCTTAATCGCCACTGCCATGCTCTACTTATGCATAATCCTGATGGAAATCTATTGGAAAGTGTATTATTTTGCAAATTTTATGTAGTGATCCTGTTTTCTTGGTCTTTTTTCCCCATTTGCTCCTCTTTTTATCATACTATCTTGAATATTATTGTTGTCCTTTCAGATACAAGACTGCATTAGGAGGTCTTTGGGTGGTTGTAATACTCTTTGGATGCTATTTCTTAACAGAAGTGTTACGAATTTCAAGTAGCACATGGTTGAGCCATTGGACTGATCAGAGTGCTTCAGTGGGCTATGATCCTGGATTTTATAATCTGATATATGCAGCTCTATCATTTGCTCAGGTATAGCTCTCTTGTAACATGACTGAAGAATATGGTGTAATTATTCCTTTTGCTTAAGTTCTCATTCATTTCTGTCACATCTGTATCAGTGCAGTGTCTGCTTTTTGTCCCATGAGAATCCATGTTACTCTAAACGCCTGCATTCCTACTGAATTACATCTGTGGAATATGATCATTTGGTATTTTTCTCATTATTTTCCCTTTCAGGTTATGGTGACTTTAACAAATTCTTATTGGTTGATCATATCAAGTCTATATGCAGCCAGAAGGTTGCATGAAGCCATGCTTCACTCCATATTACGAGCTCCTATGGTTTTTTTTCATACAAATCCACTTGGAAGAGTAATCAACAGGTTTGCAAAGGATTTAGGTGACATTGATCGTAATGTTGCCCCATTTGTCAATATGTTTCTGGGTCAAGTGTCTCAGCTCCTTTCAACATTCGTCCTGATAGGGATTGTCAGCACAATGTCCTTGTGGGCGATAATGCCGTTGTTGGTACTGTTTTATGGAGCATATCTCTACTATCAGGTATTGACATTGTTTTCTTGCTTACACCGGCTTCTATTTACTTTCTGAAACCCTAAACGGTATCCGGCATTAGATAGTAGAACGTATGGATTTGAAGTCTGTCTAAATATACTTTGCTGACATGCTAGTTTTCTGGTGATGTAAAGCTATCTTATGTATTGTAGAAATTGAAATACAAACAAGTCTGTAGGTCATACATTTCTATCGACATATGAAAAATGTTCCTAGTGATCTGATTTAGCAAAGCTATCCATTTAGGAAAAGCTCAAGTTAACATATTAGTTTTTAGTATCCATCATCAATAACTATGAAGAAGTTTGGTCTAATTACCTTTTATATCATAAACCAGCCTTTGTACCTATTGCAATTATTATTATTGTTGTTGTTGTTGTTGTTGTTGTTGTTGTTGTTGCTTTGCGATGGATGATTGTTACTAAACCAGCATTTGTACCTTATGCAATTTTGCTATGGATGATTGGTTTAATGCACTCAAAATCTGACCCTTATGCGAGTTGAAATAATTTCTAGATTAGGACTGTTAACCACGAAAAGATTTTTAGTAGTGTATTTATCACTAATTCTTTGATTTTTGTTCTGGTTTTCTCTCAAATTTCAGTAGTAGAATTCATTATTCTGTTTGTGAAATTGAATTTTGAGGAACTCATGTCAGCATCATTTTATTCATTTATAGAGCACCGCCCGTGAAGTAAAGCGCTTAGATTCAATTAGTAGATCCCCTGTTTATGCACAATTTGGAGAAGCACTTAATGGTCTATCAACAATTCGCGCTTACAAGGCTTATGACCGCATGGCTGATATCAACGGAAAGTCCATGGACAACAACATACGATTCACTCTGGTGAACATGAGTGGAAATCGATGGCTTGCAATTCGATTGGAAACTCTGGGAGGTCTCATGATATGGTTTACTGCAACCTTTGCGGTAATGCAGAATGGGAGGGCCGAGAACCAGCAGGAATTTGCATCCACCATGGGTTTACTACTTAGTTATGCTTTGAACATTACCAGTTTGCTTACTGGTGTGCTCAGGCTTGCTAGTTTGGCTGAGAATAGTCTAAATGCCGTTGAGCGTGTTGGCACTTATATAGATTTGCCTTCAGAGGCACCATCCATCATTGAGGATAGTCGCCCCCCTCCAGGCTGGCCCTCATCTGGATCAATCAGATTTGAGGATGTTGTACTTCGATACAGGCCTGAACTTCCTCCTGTCCTTCATGGCTTGAATTTCACAATTTTTCCAAGCGATAAGGTTGGCATTGTAGGAAGGACAGGAGCTGGAAAATCTAGCATGCTTAATGCTTTATTTCGAATTGTGGAATTGGAAAGAGGAAGAATATTAATTGATGATTGTGATATTGCAAAGTTTGGGCTGGCTGATTTGCGTAAAGTTCTTGGCATTATACCACAGTCCCCTGTTTTGTTTTCAGGTATTTAAGATATAATATTTTCTATCGTATTTTCATATTCGCAACTTAGCCTATACGGATTCTGTTCTTTTGTTTCCAAGTTACCAACTGACCTGAAGGAAGAGTAAGTTGAGCAATAATGTTGTAAGAATGGACTTATTTCTTTTTTTATTATTATTATTTTTTTACTTATGGTAAAATGGACTGTAGATCTTGAATTTTTTTGAAGTTAATAGATCTGTTTTGGCCATAAGTGGAAAGAATCTTTTGGGCAGGAAGGGAATTCTAACTCCTTTTAGAGCCACATACTAAAGGTTATTGATCATTTGATTTTTATAAAATACAGTAAGGAAAAAAAAACGAATGAGAAAATAAGGATAAATATGTCAACATGAAAGTCAAGAAATTCGTTGATCTACTTGAGTGAAGATTGGAATACTTGTGATGTCAAAACTGGAAAGCAATAATACGTGATGGTGGTGTTGATTTTTATAATTTTTACTCTGTAAATTGTGAAGCATATTAATCTTTGAATTAATGTAATTGTATTTATATTAAGCTTAATTTAAATTTTTGTAGGAACTGTAAGATTTAATCTTGACCCTTTTAATGAACACAATGATGCTGACCTCTGGGAGGCTCTGGAGAGGGCACATTTGAAGGATGTGATACGGAGGAATTCTTTGGGGCTGGATGCTGAGGTAAATTATGATTTCTTGATTACACTCTGGCTTTTTTTGTACAGAACCATTTCTATTGCTGCGTATTTTTACAATGGTCAATAAGTGATGTTTTATTGAAAGCAATATAATATTTATGAAAATGTTCTTTGTTTAGGTCTCTGAGGCAGGCGAGAACTTCAGTGTTGGGCAGAGGCAACTGTTGAGTCTCTCTCGGGCATTATTGCGTAGATCAAAGATATTAGTACTTGACGAAGCCACTGCAGCAGTAGATGTTAGAACAGATGCCCTCATACAGAAAACAATTCGAGAGGAATTTAAATCGTGCACCATGCTCATCATTGCTCATCGTCTTAACACCATCATAGACTGTGATAGGATTCTTTTGCTTGATGGTGGTAAGGTAAGCACTGTATTTAAATGGTACTGCTGGTTAAATCTTATCATATGGTTATCCTTTGGCTCTAATGTAAGTAATACTAATGCTAATTATACAACATAAAATAATACTGATGCTAGCTTCTTATGTTTAAAGGTTCTTGAATATGATACCCCTGAAGAACTGCTATCAAATGAAGGCAGTTCGTTCTCTAAGATGGTGCAAAGTACAGGAGCCGCAAATGCCCAATATCTACGCAGCTTAGCACTCGGGAGTAAGTCAGATAGGGAAGAGAGTAAGCATAATGATGGCCAGAAAAAATGGCTTGCTTCGTCTCGCTGGGCTGCTGCAGCTCAATTTGCCCTTGCCGTCAGTCTCACCTCATCACAGAATGACCTAAAAAGATTGGAAGTGGAAGAAGAGAATAGCATACTCAAGAAAACAAGGGATGCTGTGATAACTTTGCAGGGGGTTTTGGAAAGGAAGCATGATAGAGAAATCGAGGAATCTTTAGACCGATACCAAATATCCTCAGACAGTTGGTGGTCATCACTCTACAAGATGATTGAAGGTATGTATAACTTTGTGCCATCTTTTACATAGCCTTCCCTTGCAATGAAGTTTTTGAAAGATTAAATTCTGAGACCACTTCATGTTTTGTCCATGAATGCATTATCCTCCCTCTCCTTTCTCTTTCCCTTTTTTCTCCTATATATGTTGTCTCAAATATTTCTAAGTTAGAGATAACCCTGGAAGATATGGTATCAGAGCTAAATGAGCTTAAATTTCTAAGATTAAAGAATCTCAGGTTTTTCAATGTGGTTGGAGATGAAGTGTAAGCTTCTCACTGTGTAGATGATGTAATTGCATGTCTTTTTCGTTTTTGTAGGTCTTGCAATGATGAGCAGACTGGCCAGGAGCAGGCTTCATCAATCAGACTTTGATTTTGATGATAGATCAATTAACTTTGATCAAGTTGATATGTAGCCAAAGCTGCACTGTTATATATTATCACTGCTTCAAAATAATTGTTCATTTGTACAAACAATTATTGTGAATTGCAGGGAATATAACATGTGCCACAGTCCCACCAACTGACTCACATACCCAAGGTTGTGCTAACTCTATTTTTGGCAATGTAGCTCCATCACTCAGCCATGAGACCTGAGTTCGAAAATGCAATAAGTTTCATTTTGATCTTAATCCAGAAATTAACCCAATTTCCCTTATCATTTGTAATGTAATTTTTATTGCCCAAAATATATTAGGGAAAAAAAAATATCTTTTAGGTCTTGAATACTTGTGTTTGGATTTTGGAAAAAGATTCTCTAAAACTAAGTGAGAAAATAAAATGTTAATTATTCTTAAATCAAGGTAATAAGATTTACATACGATGAAATTATAAATTCAGTAGTGATTAAATGTTTATATATTTATTCTACTAATTTTTTTATTTTAGAAAAATTTCCTTTTTTGATCATGTTATGCCACAAACTTACACTAGTACTGTTATATTCAACTATTCCAAGCATGTTTCAAAATCCCAAATCCTCGTCAATCAAGCAATTATACTCAAATGTCTTACATGGAATGGAAGACGAAAAAGAGTCTCTTGCTTTTAGACCCAGTGTGTGAAAATTACCTTTATATTTCCATTTTTAGAAGAGCCAGATCATCTTAAAATTTGTTAAACGCTAGTGTTGTATAACTTAGCTTATTATTTCCTAATAATACAAAATAAAATAAAATAAAAGAATGAGTTGATAGTTAAATTAATCTTTGAAGAATGGATTATTTTTTAAATCAATAATGTTAGGGACTAAGATGGTTTCAGCAAAAAAATTAGCCAAATGTCTCTGGGTGAATTTAAAATCTCTACGTGGATGGTATTTATACTAGACGTTAGAATATTTCTTTTCTTTGTAAATTAGATAATTCTGAATATATTTTTTTTATTTATCATGTTTTAGGCATTTGAAAAGGGAAGGGGGTGAAGAGACGGAAACTAATTGAATCAGTTTCTGTGATTCACAAAATTAGTTTCTGTGATTCACATTGCAATGATACTGAACGTATCTCCTCCTAATTTGAATGTGGTAGAACATTTAATAACCAATATTTTAAATCATAAATAAATAAAACTAATTACTATATTTATAAGGAAAAGTATACGGAACTAAGAGGTTACCAGCAAAAAACTAAACAAAAATCACATTAATTTATATTAGTAATTAATTTTAAATTTTTTAAATTCAAAATTTAAAAAAATTAAAATTGATTAACTAAACATAATTAAAACCTATAAAAATATTTCTCTTTTCTCTCATATTAACCTACCTATCTCTAACAATCACACAGACTCCTCTCTCTCACTGTCAGTCCTTTCCGCCTCCCCCACTGCGACCCACTCCTCCGATCGCTTCCGCTTCCAGTCGAAAACTCGTGAACCTTATGTTCGGACTCGAGTTCAGGTCTCGGAGCTTCCACGCGTCAGCGCACGTGACTTCCCCCTCGGAGCCGGCGTCAACAGCGACAGGAACAAGCGCGTCGAGACCGAGTAGGATCATGCCGAGTAAAGTGCTGTCATCGATGAGGGAGCCGGAGTCTTCAAGTTTGCATTTTGATGGAAGGTGGTGATCGATGGTGGGGCCACCGTTGAAGATTCCGCCGTGGTTACGGATGAAAGACACGAAGCATGCGGCGCCGCGGGTGGTCAGCAGAGGAAGGCCATTAACAGCTGGAAAGTTGGGATTTGTGAGCTGAGGCCAATCAAACCGTGTGCAGTCGTACAGAGAATTGAGAATTTTAGAGGGTTGGAGAACGTTTTTTGGGTTTATTTTTTGGTGCATTTTATTTTTTTGGGTACTTTCTTGGGTTTTGCTTGGCTACATTCTTCCTTCCCTTCTCATTGTTTTTCATTTATTATTTTTAATAAAATATTTTTATCTTTAATAAAATTTTATTATTTTAAAAGAATTATTTATCATCACGATGTTGCGTTTTGGAATATTAGGTACCATTTTGATGATTAAAGAGACTGCAAATTATACAATTACGGAAATATAAAAAAATATTCATTTAATATGAAAAAAACATTCTAATACTTAACAAAAGAAATATCCAATTATATTTTAGCAAAAATAATTAAATATCTATAAAATTTAAAAAAAATATGAAATTCTTAAAGAAATAGAAGCATTCACATTTGCAATACAAAAAAATTCGAAAAATATATAAAAAAAACATCCATTTAATATGAAAAAGAAACATTCTGATATTTAGCATTTTAGCTAGTTTTTTGCTAATACCTCTTTGATTCTCTAGCATTATTCTATTTTTAGCTGATTTGGAATTTGTTCCATATACTTTTCCTTTTTAAATTTATCCACGATTGAAACATTAATTATTCGAACATAAACAACAATCAGCCCAAATAAAATACAAAGATCAGCTCATTCACAACAACAAACCCAACCAACCAATTGTTAATTCATTGAATAAATTACTATTTGTACCCATAAAAAATACAGATACCGATAAATGTACCTATGTAAGAATAAAACGATAATTGTAATCACGGAAGATGGCTTCTGTGTGCCAAGAGTAGCCTAACGACTAATTACGTAACCAGCGTCTGGGTACTCTTGGCACACGGAGGCCATCTTCTATTGTTACAATTATCGTTTTATTTTTATATGGATACATTTATCACCGTCTATATTTTTTATAGGTACAAATGATAATTTATTCCATTTTGTCTCATTCTCACATAATACATTCTTCTAGAATTAGTGAGTTTGATAACTCATCATTTTGAGAGCATACAATTTTTACCTCCATTCTCCTTTCTTCTTTGGTTTTAATACATTGAATTGGACGCCGACCAAATATATATATATATATATATATATATATATATATATATGAAAATTTATCAAATTAGTTCATTTATCCAATTACATAAACTTTAATCTCAATCTATTAAATTGATATATTTTTATAATTATATTCGATCAACGTGTAACTAAAAATATTATGTATTATATATTCTATCGATTGACGTTTTATATCATTAATTGACAAAAATTATTAATAGAATGATAAAAAAAATAAACAGAATTAATTTATAATTTTTTAAAAATAATTTAATTAACAAATTTTTTTAGAACAAATTTTAAAAAAATTCATCTTTTAGAAACTAATATAACCGTTAACACGTAAATAATACCAAGCTGAATATTTTTAGATAAACCATTGCTAAAAACAGCTGCATAAATACGTGGAATAGACACCAACCTTTCGTATACTGAGGGAATCTTGTTATCAATCATAGTTATCAAACTCGTCTCAATTTGGCCGGTTCAATTGGAAATTTGGTCATTCAGTTATCTAACTGGATTGAGCTATTTGTCAAACCGTTTAAGTAATGAATCCGGTGAAAATCAGTTCGATTTGGTTGGATTTCATGAAAATTGGTGATTTGGACCGGTTCATGTAATCCAGACCGATTTTTTTTAAAGAAAAATGGTGACGTTCTCTCCATCACTTACTCCCCTGCATTGTGGTGCCCTAACTTAGAACCAACACCCGTCTCACCTCTCTCTTCTCTTGCCAGTCGCCACTCTCTCCCAGTCTCCCTCAAGCTCGTCGCAGCTCCTCAAGCTCGTTGCTGCCTCAAGCTCGCGTCGCCACCTCAAGCTCGTCGCAAGCTCTGTCGCACTAAGCTCGTCTTCCTGCTTTGGCCATCAACGCTTCCTCCGCCGTGAGTCTGTGCTTAGGGTTTCAGCTTCGGCCCAGATCTTTCATCAACGCTTGCTTCATCTCTCTGAACTCTGAAGCAAAGTTCAAAATCACCCAACCAAACCTTAGGTTGTCCCTGCAACGGTTCTGCCATAGTGCCGCCGCCGTCCATGCTGTCGGCGCCTCTGCATTGTCTCTTGTAGCCCAGGCCCTGTAACACCCTACCACACTAAACTTTACGCTTAAGTCGTAAAACAGAGGTGGAGTGGTATTACGACCTCTAAAATAAAATGGGTTAATATAATAACAGAAGAATTATAATATGCTAGGAGCCTTGAAGAATAGAGGAAATAAAAATCGCGAAATAAAAGCACAACGCTCAAGGAACGAGTTAACTTGCGTGCTAAGAAAACCTTAACTTATTAAACATAAGATAACAGAAGTAGGAATGGAGTGCCAAAGATACAAAATAACAAGCTCCTAACTCAACCCGCGAAGTCAAGACTGGCCGGAGAATATTTATGCATATATACGTACATATCCAAAACCCAAAAGTTCATATACACAGTCCTATCTCTCCATCAACCTCTAGGAGAATAAAAGAACAAGTTATGCGGAGAGAAAACTAAGTACACATATATATATCATTGTACAGCAAAACTACCCAATAACCACTCCGCTTCAAGAGTCCAGACGCCTAACGAGATGCCTCTCGACCTGCATATGAAAAACAACAACATAGTATGGAATGAGAACCGGAGGTTCTCAGTATGGTAAAGGTGCCACACACGTAATATATAAGGTCCTGGGAATGCCAGAGGCAATCCTAGAACGCCGACACTCAGATTGTAGAGCTTAAAGTATTAAATAGAAGCCATAAGAGGTGATTTTTTAAGAATATTTAAACCTAACTTAACTTAACCTTAAAATCTAAGTCCCATACTACCATTCCTCCGTACCTCCAACTTCATCATGCATTTTCACAGACAAACAAGCAGATAAGGTTACAATTACTGGAGGTAACAAATACACATTTAACATGGCAAGTACATATGGGCACACTCAATTAAAGCACAAGCAAGTAATTCAAGTATTATGCATATGATGCATGCCTGTCCTATGGCTGATGAGGCTCATCTGTTGGTTATCTAGCCAACCCGACAAGTCTGAATTGTACTTAGACTGTTCCCCGACGTGCATCCCCAAGAGTCTATGCATAACTTTATCTCAAATAATCAATATTGCTCAATGGGGGTAACATTCCGGGAATTTATATAGTGCCCGGTCACACTTACGTCGTAGGGTCAACAGAGTATCGAGTTTTCAACCTGGTACACGTGGTGGCAAGCCACGACACTTAATCCAGGGAATCTCGTATCTCAGATCATTCAAATTCATAAGCCATATAAATGATTCAATTATAATTCATCAACATCCACATCATTCTCAATCACATCTCATTCATCATCATACATCAATCATATTCAATCCTTATCCTTCATTATTACACCTCTCATTCCGTCCATCAATAGTTCCAATTCAAAACATAATTCATTCTTTTCTAAATGAATCAAACTTAAAACATGATCATTTTCTTAATAATTCAAAATCAAACCATGTAACCTTTGAATCTAAATCTTTTTAAATAATCATATAAACAAAATCTCTAATTTTTATAAAATTTCGGCAGCATCTCCTCTAAAACTCGGACTTTGCCACCCTTTTTGGGTCCAAACCTGCATTCTTTTCAATTCAACATACCCTTCCTCATCATCATAACAGTCACCACAATAAATCTATCTCAGATCAACAATTATACTCATACAATATTCAAATCCAACAACCAAAATTCAACTAAGGATCATAGTTCACTAATCCTATGCTTCTAACACAAAATACCTCAAATCAATAATTCACCAAATTATTAGTTAATCAACAAGCACCAAACCAACCATGTTCATCAATAATAACATTCAACCATAATTCTCTCAAAATTAACATAACAACATTCACCATCCAAAATTAATAACTAATTATCCAATAAACTTCAACCAAATATATTCATCGACAAATTACTAAACATTAAACATACACATGCATTCCAACTTATCCTATGGTCGTCTAACCTAAGTTTTCACAGAACATTATATATTAAATGCAAGAAACCTAAATCATACCTTAGCCGATTCCCAAGTATTATTCCAAGACAATTTTCCTAAAAGAACACAGCCCTCAAAACCTCAACTAATCTACTTCCTCCAAGTTCTAGTATTCACAATTTCAAGCTCCAATTATTTATTCACAACCTAATACACATTTATAACACACATATATTCAATTTAATACTCAAAGCTCAAATTTAATGAAATTAAAATAGAATCATCGTATCCTCACCTTACCCAAACTTCACATAAGCAAGAGTGAACGTTTTCCTCAAGCTAATTGGATCCTAAAACATCAGAAATCAAAGAAATTCAACTTCCCTTCCTATTATTTCAAAAATTGGGGGAAAAGAGTGGCTGAGAACATTTAAGGGGTTACCTATGAAATTGTTCTGGTAGAAATGTAGAGCTCGACGCGGTGGACGCGTGGCTGCAAACGGTGCGACGATCGGAGCTCGGACGGAGAAGTTACGGGAGTTAGAACTTTGCCGTAAGGGTTCGGCGTTCCTTTCCTCTCCCTGGAGCTCAGCTTCGTCGTTGAGGAAATGAAGGAAAGAAGAGCCCGTGGCTTTTTTTAATGGGCTGGTCCAGTTGGACCGACAGCCCGGTTCGGATATGGTTCAACCGGTTCGGTTTTTTCGGTCTAATTTTGGACCGTTTTCTTCGAAATTAGTGTTAAAATTCTCGTTTCGATGAGCTCTAACCTAATTTAATATAATATTCATGTTTCTAATCTTCCTTATTAAAAATTAATTTATTGACTAATTATCTACTAATTAATCGGGGTTTACAGGCCCTCTCTTGTAGCTCGACGTCCTCCTTCCCCTATCCCCGTCCTCCCTGACTTTTCTGTTCGAGGCTTGGAGCAGCTCGCCGTCATTTCGCCGATTAGCGTCCGTGTCTCCATCGAAGGTTAGTGGCTGCTTTCACTTCTTCAGTTCTTCTCTTCCTTTTATGTTCTGTCTGCTGATTTTTGAATGTGAAGTTGTGAATGGATTAATGAAAATCAAATAATTGATTTTGTGTTGCTGCTCTTTTTTAATTCCTAAAATTTTTGTTGAAATTTTCTTGTTGCTGCTAAAAATGGATTAGGGATTAGGAATTAGGGATTACTTGTTGCTATTTTGTAATTAGGGATTATGCTATGTTAGCTTTATTGATTTCAGATTTAGTGTGATTAAGGATTACTTGTTGCTGTTTTGTAATAGGGATTATGCTCTGTTAGCTTTATTGATTTCAGGTTTAGTGTGATTAGGGATTACTTGTTGCTGTTTTATAATTAGGGATTATGCTCTGTTAGCTTTATTGATTTCATGTTTAGTGTGATTAGGGATTACTTGTTGCTGTTTTGTAATGTTTGTTGTTGAATGCTAAAATGAAAATCAAATTAAATGTTGTTTGTTGCTTCCATATATTTTCTTTGATAGTATTTTTTCGATTATAAACTCTGGTTTTGAGTCAAAATTTTGTATTTGTTTTGTCTGTAGTTTGATTTGAGATCATTAGATCTGATCCGATCTTATTAAGTTCAAACTATGCGTTTGGATTTTTGGTGTAGAATTGTTGGTTACCTGTTTGAACTATAGTTATCAAACCCGGCTCGACCCGGACGGTTCGACCGAAAACTCGGTCTCCCAGTCATCTAGCTGGGTCGAGCCACTCGTCGAACCGTTTAAGTAATGAACCCGTTAAAAACCGGTTGACCCGGCCGGATTTTATGAAAACCGGTGACCCGGACCGGTTCATATAACCCGGACCGGAATTTTTTTTCCCAAACGGTGTCGTTCTTTGTTCTCTCCCTCACTTCACCCCTTTGCGTGGTGCCCTAACCCATAATCAGAACCCATCTCACCTCTCTCTTTTCTTCGCCACTCTCTCCCTCAAGCTCGCGTCGCCGCCTCCTCAAGCTCGCGTCGCCGCCTCAAGCTCGTCGCTGCCTCAAGCTCGTCGCTGCCTCAAGCTCGTGGCCGCTCAAAGCTCTGTCGCCACCTCAAGCTCTGTCCCCTCCTCAAGCTCATGTCGCCACCTCAAGCTCGTCACTGCCTCAAGCTTGCGTCGCCGCCTCAAGCTCGTCGCTGCCTCAAGCTCGCGTCGCCGCCTCAAGCTCGTCACCGCTCAAGCTCTGTCGCGCTCTGTCATAGTTCGTAAGCTCGCCTTCCTGCTTCGGCCATCAACGCTTCCTCGGCCCTGAGTCTGGGTTTAGGGTTTCAGCTTCGGCCCGGGTCTTCCATGAATGCTTGCTTCGTCTCTCTGCCTATGTGAGTTTCAGATTCGGCCCTGTTATTCCTCTTTCAATTTTATTGCGGTAAATTATTAGTACATCTTGAATTTATTGTTCAAAGTTGAGTTTGTTGCTGAAATTATGACTTAGCTAATGTTAATTTGCTGTAAATCAAATTTGGAGAATTGGAGTTTTTTTGTTGCTGTCTGAAAGTTATCATAGTTTAACTTTTTGTTGCTGCCTGAAAGTTATCATAGTTATCATAGCTGAATTTGTTGCTAGAACTCTAGAAGTAGAATTTGTTGTCAGCTGTAAGTTGAATTTGATGCTGAACATATCATAAATGTGGTTGCTGCTGGAAGTAGAATTTGTTGCTGGATAATTGAGTTGAGTTGAATTTGTTACTGAACCTTGTTGTTGTTGTGTTGAATTTGTTCTGATCTCTGATCTTTCTCTCTTTTCTAACTCTGTTATAAATAAAGCTCTTGCATCCCTCTAAGAAGTGTGTATAATTGATTCATTGATGGAAGAATAAGATGAAGTTAATTCAGTTTACTAGTTTCTTGAAGCTCTCTCTTCAAACTCTTCGTTCTCTGTTTCTGATGTTCTACATAATGCAATGTTTCTTATAGAAGATATAGATGCAAATTAAAATGGGAAAAATATTGATCAAGCTCTAAATTTGTCCTATAAAGATATGAAACTCCAAATCTGTTTCTGATGCTCTAAATTTATACTAGAAACTACTTTATTATCTCTTTTTACATCATTAGTTATGTTTAAAAATGAATATTTGATTATTATTATTATGTTTGTAAAGACTTACATTTTAATTTTTAATACATAATTGTAATTTTATTTATATAATTTTATATTTTTTTAGATTATGACCGGGTCAACTGGGTGAATCAGTGACCCACCGGTTGAACCAGTAATCCAGTGACCCGTTCATATGACCGGGTTGATTGCCGGTTCGGTTCTGATAACTTTAGACTGTATTTCTTGTAATTGGATCTGTTTTGAACTGGATTGTGATTTTATGCTGCATTAGATGTTGATAGTTCATCTTGGGTGTAGTTTTGGGATCATTTACTTGTTAATTCTCGGGCATTCAGTTTAGTGAGGATCTTCTTGTACAAATTTGTTATCTTTCTTTTGGTTCCTTATAGATTTATTGGTATTAAATTTATATAAATGCTGGATCATTTTGAACATGTCTGTTGGTGTAATTTCACTTTGTAGTATATATCATTATATCTTAAATGGTCTCTGAAGTCTTATCTTTGAACGAGGTGTTTTTGTACTCTTTATTTTTAGTTAGGCCATTTTCAAGATGGAGTATTAATTTTTTTTCTTTTCAGTATATATAACATTATTAGCTGTTTTTATCTGTCTAGGTGGCCACAAGTCCACAACTGAAGGAGTATATAGGTTATGTAATATTTCTACAGAGATTCAGGCATAAATATGAACAAAACTTCTGTTGGAATAGCATTTCTCATCTTTTATTTGTCTATAGAGATTCAGGCATAAATATGAACAAAATTAATATTTGATTATTATTATTATGTTTGTAAAGACTTACATTTTAAATTTTAATACATAATTTTAATTTTATTTATATAATTTTATAATTTTTTAGTTATGACCGGGTCAACCGGGTGAATCAGTGACCCACCGGTTGAACCAGTGATTTGGTGACCCAGTCATATGACCGGGTTGATTGCCGGTTCGGTTCTGATAACTGTCAAAACTATTATTATTACCTAAGCATGGTAATGACTTCAAAATTGAAAATTTTATAGAGTACTTGTAATAGGGTTACATTATCTAATAATTGCAGTTGGAAATAGGAATAATCACTATGCCCCCTTTTTTTTTGGGAGTATTTTTGTGTTTTTATTTTAAGTGGAACTTGGAAAGACTGAATATGAATCAATTTTATTAGCTTTTTATAGTTTTTGGTCTAATTGCATTTGAAGTAGCTTCCTTCTTTCAGTTCTTTGACCTTTAGGTTTGAAGTTATTAATTGTAATTAAGGCTTAAATTGTCTGGTGGAACTTTGAAGCTATTAGATGCACATTTCCAATATGTTTTTTAAAGCCTAAATTATTGTTCTAATTGCATTGGCGCCTATAAAACAGGGGATTAATTTTACTTCTATTGTAATTATTTTAGTACCATCCTCTTTTGATACTCCTTAAAAAGATACTACTGAAATGTAAGGGTCACCGTCCTTAAAATTGTTGTCATTACCTAACCTATTGATTTGAAGTAGTTACAAAGTTTATCTTGCCATGTTATTACTTTAGTCCTTAAAGAAGATTATAAATTGTCTTTTGCGTTATGATTTAAGTCTTTTAAAATAATAAGATTAACATATAGTGAATTAGTGATACAACATTTTATATGGACTAAAATGTGATTAGCCACTAACTGTTTTCTTTAAATAGGACCCTTACCCAATTCCTTTCTTTCATTTTCACAGCATGCAATACGCATCTATGCAATAGAAGCATTAATAAGGTGGTTTTGTTTGTTTGTCGATGCGTCTTGCAGTTGCACCTCAAGTCCAAGGTTTCTTATTCTTAAGACCTTATTCACTCACCATTCAGCACTGCCCTTCCCCTTCTCCTCCTTCCATCTCACAAGTCTACGACGACCTTCTCCGCATTTGCTTCCGCTTACAACAAACTAAAACTAATCCCCATCACCATCACGACTACCATGTGTTCTACAATATTCCCAACCACGGCGACGGGGAAATGGCCAAAGTTGTTCATGCACACGCCATCAAACACGACATTTCCTCTGATGGCTTCCTCGCAAGTGCCACCATCGATCTCTATGCCGCTGCCGGCAATGTCCCTTTCGCTCAGAGGCTCTTCCACCAGCTCCATCCCCGTCAGAGACATTTATCCGCTTATAATTCTATCATTTCCATGTACTCAAGGCAGGGGTTATTCCAAAATGCACTCCGTTGTTTCGTTTCTATGATGCGTTTTGGCCAGTTGCCTGACCAATTCACGCTCGCTATAGCTCTCTCTGTTTGTTCAAAGCTCAGGAATGTTGAATTCGGCACGCTGCTTCACTCCTGCGTGATCAAGGCAGGTTTTGAGTCCAATCCGTTCTGCCAGGGTGCTCTTATCGATCTCTATGCCAAATGCGGCTTTCTCCGCCATGCTAGTGCCATATTTGACACCGCAGTCCACTTGGACACTGTTTCTTGGACGGCTTTGATTTCTGGTTATGTTCGAGCCGGGCTGCCGCAGGACGCCCTCCAGGTGTTTGACAAAATGCAGATAGCTGGCTGCTCTCCTGACCAGGTGGTTTTTGTGACTGTTCTCAATGCTCTTGTGAATTTGGGTAAGCTGGATGATGCCTGTAAATTGTTCCGAGACATGCACACTAGCAATGTTGTGGCATGGAATGCGATGATCTCTGGTCATGCTAAGAGGGGCCATCATAAGGAGGCCATTGAGTTCTTTCTCGAAATGAGGAAGTGTGGTATAAAGTCCTCAAGGTCCACGCTGGCAAGTGTTCTTAGTGCGATTGCCAGCTTAGCTGCGTTGGATTATGGGTTACTAGTCCATGGAGAGGCTATCAAACAAGGTTTGGGTTCTAGTATATATGTGGGAAGTTCTTTGATCAGTATGTATGGGAAGTGCGAAATGTTAGATGCTGCAAAGCAAGTATTTGATGTCATGTCTGAGAAAAATATGGTCACTTGGAATGCCATGCTGGGAGTTTATGCACAGAATGGTTATTTCAATCTTGTAATGGAGCTATTCCTTGATATGACACGGCGTACCATTGAACCGGACGAATTTACCTTCACTAGCATTTTGAGTTCATGTGCTTGTTTTGAAAGCTTAGAAATTGGTCGTCAGGTGCATTCAGTTGTTATCAAGAGAAGTTTTGCAAACAATTTATTTGTGAACAATGCATTGGTAGATATGTATGCCAAGGCTGGGGCTTTGAAGGAAGCTAGGAAACAGTTTGAGCGCATGAAAACCCGAGATAACATTTCTTGGAATGCCATTATTGTTGGATATGTGCAGGAAGAAGAGGAAACTGATGCTTTCAAAATGTTCAATAGAATGAGGTTACATGGCATAGTACCTGACGAGGTAGCTTTGGCAAGCATACTTAGCGCTTGTGGAAATGTTAAGCTATTAAAAGCAGGATTGCAGTTCCATTGCCTGGCAGTTAAGTTGGGATTAGAAACAAACCTTTTTGTTGGAAGTTCTCTTATTGACATGTATTCTAAATGCTGGTCCATTGAAGATGCACGAAAAATCTATTCTAGCATGCCTGAATGGAGTGTGGTATCCATGAATGCTCTGATTTCAGGATATGCTCTGAAAAATATAAAAGAAGCTATTAATCTTTTTAGTGAGATGCTAGCATTGGGGCTCAAGCCATCTGAAATTACATTTGCAAGCCTGATAGATGCTTGTAAGGGTTCTCAGGTAAATCTAGGGTTGCAGATCCACTGTGCTATAGTTAAGAGGGGTCTTTTATGTGGTAGTGAGTTCTTAGGTACCTCTTTGTTGGGCATGTATATGGACTCACAAAGGATTGCAGATGCCAATGTACTTTTCTCAGAGTTTTCGAACCTTAAAAGCATTGTTATGTGGACTTCTTTAATTTCTGGGTATACTCAAAATGATTGCTGTTACGAGGCCATAAATTCTTACCGAGAAATGCGGGACAACAGTATCTTCCCTGACCAAGCAACATTTGTTTCAGTTCTTCGAGCTTGTGCTCTCTTATCGGCATTGCAAGATGGGAAAGAGATACATTCTCTAATATTCCATACTGGTTTTGACTTGGATGAGTTAACCAGCAGTGCACTCATAGACATGTATGCTAAATGTGGGGATGTAAAAAGTGCTGTGCAAGTTTTTGAAGAAATGGGTACTAAAAAGGATGTGATTTCTTGGAACTCAATGATAGTTGGATTTGCAAAAAATGGTCATGCAGAAAGAGCTCTGAAGGTCTTCAATGAGATGGCTCACTCATGTGTTACACCAGATGATGTCACATTCCTCGGAGTGCTCACTGCTTGCAGCCATGCAGGGTGGGTTTCCGAGGGCCGTCAAATTTTTGATCTCATGGTGAACTGTTATGGCATTGAGCCCAGGGCTGATCACTATGCTTGCATTGTGGATCTTCTTGGTCGCTGGGGTAATCTCAAAGAAGCTGAAGAGTTCATCGACAAACTAAATGTCAAACCGAATGCTATGATTTGGGCCAATTTATTGGGAGCTTGCCGAATTCATGGTGATGACATAAGGGGAGAGCGAGCAGCTAAGAACCTTATTAAGTTAGAACCTGACAATTCTTCCCCATATGTATTGCTTTCTAATATGTATGCTGCATCAGGACATTGGAATGAAGCTAGATCTTTGAGGAGAACTATGATACAGAAAGAAATCCAAAAGATGCCTGGGTGTAGCTGGATTGTTGTAGGACAAAAGACAAACTCATTTGTTGCAGGTGATATATCACATCCTAATTATGCTGAAATTTCACATTCTTTGAAGCATTTGACAGCATTCATGAGAGACAACAGATTCCAGGATGATGGAATTTTGCTTGTTGGTTAAATTTAATTTTTCAGTAATAGGAAATCAAGCAATCAACTCAGATTTGCATTCTGACAAAGAACAAATCGTACATATATTCCATTGTTACTGCTTTCTGGCAAATGGAAAGCATTATATTATTATTTGCATTACTTATGAACTGTTTGTTGTCAATTTGTTATGCATATTCATGTGTTTGAATGTAAGTTTCTGGTTAGAACTTAAAAAATAAAAAGTAAACCCTCACGTTACCTGGATTAAGCTCCTCTAATTTTACTCCTATCTATATTTTTCTTGACTTAAGATGGTCAACTTTTGTGTAGTGCTGATAAGCTCAACTTGACATATAGTTTTTAGTATCCATCATCAATCACTATGAAGCAGTTTGGTCTAATTACCTTTTATATCATAAACCATCCTTTGTACCTTTTGCAATTATTATTATTATTATTATTATTATTATTATTATTATTATTATTATTATTGCTTTGCCATGGATGATTGTTATTAAACCAGCATTTGTACCTTACGCAATTTTGCTATGGATGATTGGTTTAATGCACCCAAAATCTGACCCTTATGCAAGTTGAAATAATTTCTAGATTAGGACTGTTAACCACGAAAATATTTTTAGTTGTGTATTTATCACTAATTCTTTGATTTTTTTTTCTGGTTTTCTCACAAATTTCAGTAGTAGAATTTATTATTCTGTTTGTGAAATTGAATTTGAGCAACTCGTGAGCATCATTTTATTCATTTATATAGAGCACCGCCCGTGAAGTAAAGCGCTTAGATTCAATTAGTGGATCCCCTGTTTATGCACAATTTGGAGAAGCACTTAATGGTCTATCAACAATTTGTGCTTACAAGGCTTATGACCGCATGGCTGATATCAACGGAAAGTCGATGGACAACAACATACGATTCACTCTGGTGAACATGAGTGGAAATCGATGGCTTGCAATTCGATTAGAAACTCTGGGAGGTCTCATGATATGGTTTACTGCAACCTTTGCGCTAATGCAGAATGGGAGGGCCGAGAACCAGCAGGAATTTGCATCCACCATGGGTTTACTACTTAGTGATGCTTTGAACATTACCAGTTTGCTTACTGGTGTGCTCAGGCTTGCTGTTGATCGTGTTGGCACTTATATAGATTTGCCTTCAGAGGCACCATCCATCATTGAGGATAGTCGCCCCCCTCCAGGCTGGCCCTCATCTGGATCAATCAGATTTGAGGATGTTGTACTTCGATACAGGCCTGAACTTTCTCCTGTCCTTCATGGCTTGAATTTCATAATTTTTCCAAGCGATAAGGTTTGCATTGTAGGAAGGACAGGAGCTGGAAAATCTAGCATGCTTAATGCTTTATTTTGAATTATGGAATTGAAAAGAGGAAGAATATTAATTGATGATTGTGATATTGCAAAGTTTGGGCTGGCTGATTTGCGTAAAGTTCTTGGCATTATACCACAGTCCCCTGTTTTGTTTTCAGGTATATTTAAGATATAATATTTTCCATCGTATTTTCATATTGGCAACTTAGGCTGGGATTCTGTTCTTTTGTTTCCAAGTTACCAACTGACCAGAGGGAAGAGTATGTTGAACAATAATGTTGTAAGAATGGACTTATTTCTTTTATTATTATTATTATTATTATTATTATTATTTTTACTTATGGTAAAATGGACTGTAGATCTTGAATTTTTCAAAGCTAAGAGATCTGTTTTGGCCATAAGTGGAAAGAATCTTTTGGGCAGGAAGGGAATTCTAACTCCTTTTAGAGCCACATATTAAAGGTTATTGATAATTTGATTTTTATAAAATACAGTAAGGGAAAAAAACGAATGAGAAAATAAGGATAAATATGTTAACATGAAAGTTAAGAAATTCGTTGATCTACTTGAGTAAAGATTGGAATACTTGTGATGTCAAAACTGGAAAGCAATAATAAGTGATGTTTTGCTTTGCTAGATATATGATTGTGTTGTTGATTTTTATAATTTTTACTCTGTAAATTGTGAAGCATATTAAACTTTGAATTAATGTAGTTGTATTTATATTAAGCTTAATTTAATTTTTTATGGAACTGTAAGGTTTAATCTTGACCCTTTTAATGAACACAATGATGCTGACCTATGGGAGGCTCTGAAGAGGGCACATTTGAAGGATGTGATACGGAGGAATTCTTTGGGGCTGGATGCTGAGGTAAATTATGATTTTTTAATACACCCTGGCTTTTTTTGTACAGAACCATTTCTATTGCCATTTCTATTGCTGAGTATTTTTACAATGGTCAATAAGTGATGTTTTATTGAAAGCAATATAATATTTATGAAAATGTACTTTGTTTAGGTCTCTGAGGCAGGCGAGAACTTCAGTGTTGGGCAGAGGCAACTGTTGAGTCTCTCTCGGGCATTATTGCCTATATTAAAGATATTGACGAAGCCACTGCAGCAGCAGATGTTAGAATAGATGCCCTCATACAGAAAACAATTCGAGAGGAATTTAAATCGGGCACCATGCTCAACATTGCTCATCGTCTTAACACCATCATAGACTGTGATCGGATTCTTTTGCTTGATGGTGGTAAGGTAAGCACTGTATTTATATGGTACTGCTGGTTAAATCTTATAATATGGTTATCATTTGGCACTAATGTAAGTAATACTAATGCTCATTATCCAACATAAAATAATACTGATGCTAGCTTCTTATGTTTAAAGGTTCTTGAATATGATACCCCTGAAGAACTGCTATCAAATGAAGGCAGTTCGTTCTCTAAGATGGTGCAAAGTAAAGGAGCCGCAAATGCCCAATATCTACGCAGCTTAACACTCGGGAGTAAGTCAGATAGGGAAGAGAGTAAGCACAATGATGGCCAGAAAAAATGGCTTGCTTCGTCTCGCTGGGCTGCTGCAGCTCAATTTGCCCTTGCCGTCAGTCTCACCTCATCACAGAATGACCTAAAAAGATTGGAAGTGGAAGAAGAGAATAGCATACTCAAGAAAACAAGGGATGCTGTGATAACTTTGCAGGGGGTTTTGGAAAGGAAGCATGATAGAGAAATCGAGGAATCTTTAGACCGATACCAAATATCCTCAGACAGTTGGTGGTCATCACTCTACAAGATGATTGAAGGTATGTATAACTTTGTGCCATCTTTTACATAGCCTTCCCTTGCAATGAAGTTTTTGAAAGATAAAATTCTGAGACCAGTTCATGTTTTGTCCATGAATGCATTATCCTCCCTCTCCTTTCTCTTTCCCTTTTTTCTCCTATATATGTTGTCTCAAATATTTCTAAGTTAGAGATAACCCTGGAAGATATGGTATCAGAGCTAAATGAGCTTAAATTTCTAAGATTAAAGAATCTCAGGTTTTTCAATGTGGTTGGAGATGAAGTGTAAGCTTCTCACTGTGTAGATGATGTAATTGCATGTCTTTTTCGTTTTTGTAGGTCTTGCAATGATGAGCAGACTGGCCAGGAGCAGGCTTCATCAATCAGACTTTGATTTTGATGATAGATCAATTAACTTTGATCAAGTTGATATGTAGCCAAAGCTGCACTGTTATATATTACCACTGCTTCAAAATAACTGTTCATTTGGACAAACAATTATTGTGAATTGCAGGGAATATAACATGTGCCACAGTCCCACCAACTGTTATATTCAACTATTCCAAGCATCTTTCAAAATAACAAATCCTCGCCAATCAAGCAATTATACTCAAATGTCTTGCATGGAATGGAAGTTGAAAAAGAGTCTCTTGCTTTTAGACCCAATGTGTATTTCAATTTTTAGAAGAACCATATCATCTTAAAATTTGTTAATCGCTAGTGTTGTATAACTTACCTTATTATTTCCTAATAATACAAAATAAAATAATAAATTAATAGTCAAATTAATCCTTTAAGGATGGATCATTTTTCAAATTTATCCACGATTGAAACGTTAATTATTCGAACATAAACAACAAACAGTCCAAATAAAATATAAAGATCAGCTCATTCACAACAATAAAGCCCAACCAACCAATTGTTAATTCATTCTATTTTGTCTTATTCTCACATAATACATCTTCTAGAATTAGTGTTTGATAACTCACCATTTTGTTAGCATACAATTTTTACCTCCATTCTCCTTTCTTCTTTGGTTTTAATAAGTTGAATTGGATAAAATATATTTTGAAAATTTATTAAATTAGTCCATTTATTTAATTACATAAATTTTAATCTCAATTTAATAAATTGATATATTTTTATAATTATTTTTGATCAATATCTAACTAAATATACTAGATATTATATGTTATCAGTTGACATTGTATATCATTAATTGACAAAAATTATTAATAAAATAATAAAAGAATAAATATGATTAATTTATAAATTTTTAAAGACTAATTTAATTAACAAAATTTGTTATAAATAAACTAAAAAAGTATCCATTTTTTAGAAACTAATTTAACTGTTAACACGTAAATAATAATACCAAGCTGAATACTATAATATCTTGTAGCTAAACCATTACTAAAAACAGGTGCATAAATTACGTGGAATAGACACCAACCTTTCGTATGCTGAGGGGATCTTGTTATCAATACCATCTTTATTTAACTTTCTTTCTCCCTTTTTGATGGCTCACTAAATGCTTCACTTTTCAAGTTTCTCTTTTGGGTGCACACCATTTGCTTTCTGTCTCGTCTAGTCACTTTCCAAGTTATTTTTGGAGAATCTACCCATCCAACGATCCAACCATCACAAGCTCCAAAATATGTTTGATCACTGAGCCATTTAGCATCGTTTATTTATTTATATTGTTGTAATTAAATTTGGGGACCAACGTAATAAATTAAAAAGGACCTAAGAAGATAGAGCTTGAACCATTTATGTCATGAATTATTAAATTACTTATCCCCTTCAATACTCATCAACTTTCTTTTATAAAGTACTCCCTTCTTGATTTTTAAGTTTGACTTGTCAATTTATTTCTTTGGACCAATCTAGTATTTATCGTAGTGGACATTTTGCAATTTCTCTCTCTCTTTTAAAAATGAAATCCAATTTATTCGTTCCCCTTTCAATTTGGGAATACATGTTTATGAATGAATAAGAGAGCTTTCTAACAAGTTCCTCTTATCTTAACTCCTCCCATTTATTATTCTCTCTTGGCTTTATTTGACTTCCCCATCATCATTCCCCTTCTTTTTCTTTACTTTTTCCTAATAACGCCTCACTATTTCTCCTATTCACCACCCTTTGTTAATTTGAAAAAATAATGGATCAAAGTGCAATTATTTCCTCTCCCCCCAAAAAAATGTTGTATTGTAGGCTAGCTAGCTATTATTAGATTTTGCCATTTTGGTATTCTTTGTTTCTGGGATTTGTTCTCTGTTATTATCATTTTTAAGAATAATGAGAGAGGTAGGACAATCGAGAATAATTTCAATTCATGATGATCAATTATATATATCATTCCACTCCAATTATTATTATGGGAAAGATGGACTAATATATAACTGTTTGGATCTCAGTAAATTAAAATGGTGCCATATAAATATATATATTAATATTTATACGTCGTACATGGTATGTAACTATGTATTATTCTCCAGAGCAAATGAATTTCTTTGATAAAAACAAAATAAAGAAATTATTATTATTATTATTATTATTTTCCGTGATGGATCAATTGCACGGATCGAATAGAAAAATTGTTACAGAAAAGATGAGTTGCTATCTGTGTGACACATGTTGTCCATTTGTCGGGATATTAATACAGCGGGAATATTGGTGGCTGTTCTCTTTCTCTATCTCTTAAAATCATGCTTCCTTCCATTTCTATTAATTTCATTCATTCTTTTCTTCCGTGTTAATATATTATTATTATTACCTCATAATTGTAATTGTAATATTTGCAATATATAATATATGTACAAATACGCGTAAAGAGATAGAATAAGATTTGATATTTTGATTTGCCGCTTTTTTTAATCTTGACATAGAATAATAATACTTTTCTCTTCGCATAAATGATAGGAATCGAATCTAGAGTAGATTATCTGGGAATTTGAATTTCAGACATAGTGCTCTATGCTACGTATGGTCCATGCATCGATGTATATATGACGGTTAACATATCATTATTAATGAGTAACTTGCATATCTCTAACAAGAGTCTTAAAAATATATATATATATTTTAAAACTAAACTCTTATTTAATTTTCTTAACCAATACAAGTCAATTTGTTAGCATATACCGTAAAAACCGGATGTGCATAAATATATGATTTCAGCTAATCCTCTACTAATGATAGCTCAGTTGCTAAAAGTTAGAGACAGGCAATTAATAAGAGTAATGGGATTTACACACCCTTAATCGGTTAATCACTAATCCTAAGTTCTCTATGGTTATCATTCCTCTTATTCTTCGGAGTAGCCTGTTAGTTACTTAGTGAGATCCAGGCCTTACCCAAAATTATTTATTCCAGTCAAAAAATGATAATTAATCTACGGAAAAATTAATAAAAAGAACGTTTACTATAAGAATTTGAAAAAAAAAATGACAACTTATTTTTATGAGAAATATTTTTTGTTATTACTTTATCACTAACTAATGAGAAATTGGTGACAACTAACAATAAAATTAATAAATAGGGTTACGGAATATCTGTTCCGGCTCAACTCAGTTGGCCCACTGTTCGAACCCAACATACCAGTCAACCTGATGGGACAACACGATCCGAACAGAGAGGCGACCCGGATGCATAGTTATCAAATCCGGCTCGACCCGACCGGTTCGACCAAAAATCTGGTCACCCGATCATCTGACCGGGTCGAGTCACTTGTCGAACCGGCTATGCATGAGACCCAGTGGAATCCAGTTCGACCTTACGGGTTTTCATAAAAACTGGGAACCCGGTTGGTTAATTCAACCCGGTCCGGGTCGTATTTTTTTCTTTTTTTTTAATGGCAACGGCGTCGTTTGGCTTTCAGATCCCCCTTTCCCTTTCAACAAAACCCTAATGGCTATTCCCCTTCACTATTGCCCCTAATTTGAGAAATCACAAATTAGTCTGATTCCAGTAGAAGTGTGGAACCCCCAAACACTCATTTCCCTGCTCCTTCGTCATCGGCACTCGGTAGTCGCTCACCCTCGCCCTCACCTCGTCACTCCATCGTCTTTCCGCTCACCTCGTTACTTCGTCGCACCTCCGGTCACCTCGTCACTCTCGGTCTCTCACGGTCACGGCTTCACCTCGTCGCTCTCTCAGTTTCTCACCTCGTCTCCTCACTTTGTCGTCGTCGCGGTCCCGTGCTCCTGCTCTACGTTCACTTCGTCGGCGGCAGAAAGCTCACAGAGGACAAAAATCAATCAGCATCTCTGCATCTACTCCCTCGGGTCAGTCGGGTGGTGGTGGTCGTCTTCTTAGTCGTGGTCTGGGAACCAGTTATCCAAGTGAGCTCCCTTCAAATTTTTGACCATTGTCTTTCATTAGAATTGTTGAATACTGAACCTAGTGGTTGCTATTCACTATTGTAATTGAATTTGAGAGTTGTTGAAGGTGAGCATATTTTAGTTAGTATTGTTATTGAATATGGTGGTTATTACTATTGTATTTGATTTTTTAGAGTTGTTATTGAATCTGGTGGTTATTACTTTAGTTAGAATTATTGTCGAACTTGAATCTAGTGGCTGCCGATGTTGCATTTAGTTTTTTAGTGTTGTTGTTTCTTGCTGGTTTCTGTGTTTTAGAGTTGTTATTGAATTTGGTTGTTATTACTTTAGTTAGAATTATTGTTGAACTTGAATATAATGGCTGCTGATGTTGCATTTAGTTTTTTAGTGTTGTTGTTTGTTGCTGGTTGCTGTATTTTAGAGTTGCTGTGTTTTGTAGAGTTGTTCTTGTTTGTTGCTAGAATTTTTTAGAGTTGCTATTTGTTCACTTTGTTGAATCACAAAGTCAGTGAATTTTGGTGGAATGGTAGTGGTTGCTGCGTTGCTTAAAAACTGACTTAAGTAAATCTTTTGTTGCTGAAAATATATTTGGTTTCTTTTGTCCTATGAAGATGTTGATGCTGAATTTGAACTCAACACTTGGACTTGATTTAATGATTGTGTTATCTTTCGCTTGCTCTTGTTGATTTAAATTCAGAACATATTTCGTACTAGAGACTCGTTTATTATCTTTTTTTTAGGTTATTAGTTATGTTTAAGACTAGATATTAGATTATTAATGTTTGTAAAGACTTATATTTTAAGTTTTAAGACATAATTTTTATTTTTATTTATATAACTTTATATTTTTTTAATTATGACCGAGTTAACCGGGTGAATTAGTGACCCACCGGTTGAACCAGTAACCCGGTGACCCGGTCATATGACTGGGTTAAACACCGGTTCGGTTTTGATAACTATGCCCGGATGTCACTTTCCCTCTCGTGAGGTACCTGACAGTTGAGGAGGAAGCTTCCTCGGAGATGGGCCTGCTCCTGTGGGACCCGCCCTAGTGTAGACTATATAAGGGGGGGGCCCTACCCCTCCCCAGAGGTATGTCACCTAAGCTTTACCCTAACTGCCACCTTTGTACGGATACTGACTAGAGCGTCGGAGTCCCTTTGTAGGTGGCATCCCCTCTCTTAAGTCCACGTCATCAACCCAGGAGGATCTCGAGTTCCGACCTTCTCCTCTACACACTGGTCCTAGAGATCCAGACACACAAAGGTGATCCGAACCCAATTTCTCCATCATCCCTGGCCATTTAGCACATCTGACCCGATTGATACCCGAGCAACAGAACATTGCTGCTGTCTGTGGGGACCTTTGGCACGAATAAATTTTTTGTTGGGGCCAGTTGAAGGGTGAGATGAGGGTGAGCTTCGTAAGGAAGAGGGCGCTCACCGAACCAGCAGGGTGGCCTCCTTAGCTTCCTCCCGCAAACACATGAGATCCCCCTCTCACGGGGACGAGCTCCCCTCCTGTTCCCGAGAAAGGCATCCTTTTGGAGGGACGGGAGTCGATAACGCAAGAATCATGCAGGAGTTACACCACAGAGTACAAAATCTTGAGAGGGAGCTGGCGGCCAGGGACAGCTACCAACCTGGCTCGAGTCAACCTCATGCCCGATCTCTTCAAAGGAGAGGGGAGACCCGGGGAAGAAGCCCCTAGAGGAACCACGTCATACGTAGAATGGGTTCTCGGTCCACCTCGGCCCGCGCAGAGTCCAAGGGCCACGGTGAAAGCAGGGAAATACCGAGAAGATGACAAGACCCCATAATCTACACTCGGCCCTTCGTGACTCATGCTGAGGCAGAAGATCGAGAAGAGAGCAGGGAGAGATCGAGAAGGCGACGAAACCCCATAATCATGGGAGCAACCCCTTTTCACTACTCTATTCTCAAGGTCTGGCTATCGACTAACCGTGAGACCGGATGCCAAGCCCGTGGCCCAGAGACGAAGAAGGATGTCCTAGGAAAGAGCCAGCGAGGTAGCCAAGCAGACGGTCAGCTTGTTGGAAGCAGGTTTCATCAGCGAACTGGACTACTCGACATGGTTGTCGGACGTGGTCCTTGTCAAGAAGGCCAACGGAAAGTGGAGTATGTATGTCAACTATTCAGACCTTAACAAAGCATACTCCAAGGACTCCTTTCCTCTCCCTAACATTGATGCCCTTGTGGACGTGGCAGCAGGTTATCGTTTCTTGAGCTTCATGGACACGTACTCTGGGTATAACCAGATACCGATGCACTGGCCAAACGAGAAAAAAATGGTATTCATAACGCCAGGGGGCACTTATTGCTACAAGGTAATGCAATTTGGATTGAAGAATGTAGGGGCGACTTACCAGAGACTGATGAACAAGGTTTTCAATGAGTTAATCGGGAAATCAGTAGAGGTATACGTGGGTGATATCTTGGTGAAGACCAGCCGATCAGAAGACCTAGTCGGTGACCTAGAGACTGTGTTAAGGTCTCTTTGTAGGCACAATATGAGACTTAACCACCTCAAATGCACCTTTTCCATGGAAGCCGGGAAGTTCTTAGGTTTTATAATAACCCAAAGAGAGGTCGAGGCTAACCCCAACAAGTGTGAAGCCATTTTGCGAATGACAAGCCCAGGTTGCATCAAGGACGTACAGAGGTTGGCCGGAAGGCTTACAGCCCTATCTCGTTTCCTCGGTGCATCGGCAGCCAAAGCCATCCCCATCTTCAACCTCATGAAGAAAGGGATTGCCTTCGAATGGCCCCCGGCTTGTGAAGAAGCTTTGATCCATTTCAAGAACATACTCTCAGCACCACCGGTCCTAGGTAAGCCCAAGGATGGCGAGACATTATTTCTATATCTAGCTGTAACGGACGACACCTTGGCAATCGTCCTCGTCCGAGAAGAAAGAAGGACCCAACAACCGGTATACTTCATTAGCAAAGCGCTACAAGGCACGGAATTAAGGTACAACAAATTGGAAAAGCTAGCCTACATACTCCTGATCTTGTCTCGAAGGTTGAGACAGTACTTTCAGGGGAACCGGATCACCGTCAGGACGGATCAAGCGATTCGCCAAGTTCTGCAAAAACCCGACCTGGCAGGAAGAATGATGACCTGGTCGGTTGAGTTATCTCATTACGATCTGCATTATAAGCACAGACACGCGATTAAGGCCCAGCCGATGGCCGACTTCCTAGTGGAGGTAAGGGGGACCCTCACGAGATCCTGGACACACGGTGGAAACTCCACGTTGACGGAGCTTCCAGCCAAACGTCTGGGGGGCAGGGATAATCCTCGAAAGCCTTGCCAAAATGATATACAAGCAGTCCATCAAGTTCGATTTCCCAGTCTCAAACAATCAGACAGAATATGAGGCCCTTATTGGAGGTCTGCTCTTATCAAAGGAAGTCGGGGCATCCAAAGTGGAGGTGAACAGCAACTCCCAAGTCGTCACCCCTTAGATCAATGGGACCTACCAAGCGAGGGATTCTTTGTTACAGAAATACTTGGAATGGGTAAAAAATTTGAGTGAATAATTCGACGAGGTAGTGGTGCAGCACGTTCTGAGAGAAAGGAACACCCGAGCCGACCTCCTGTCAAAGCTGGCAAGCACAAAACCAGGGTCAGGAAACCGATCCATGATCCAAGGATTAGTAAAGGAACCAACGGTCACTTTGCACATAACCCAAGCAGCCGACATCCCCTCATGGATGGACCCAATTACCGAGTTCTTGGAGAAAGGGAAGCTCCCTAAGGATGAAAAGGTTGCGAAGGTGGTAAAGAGGGAAGCGGCCAAGTACGTGATAGTACAGGGTCAACTGTTCGAAAGAGGACTGAACCAATCCCCTCTAAAGTGCCTACACCCCGATCAAACGGACTACGTCTTGAGCGAGGTCCACGAGGGATGTTGCGGCCACCACATTGGTAGAAGGGCCCTAGCCCGGAAGCTAGTTAGGGCCGGTTACTATCGGGCCTCGATGATGGCGGACTCCCAAGAATTTGTGAAAAGATGCAGAAAGTGTCAAGAAAATGCCAACTTCTATAGGACCCCGACAGCAGAATTGAGTTTGCTTTTGGCCCCCCGATCTTTCAGCCAGTGGGGGGTTGACCTTCTGGGACCCTTCCCGGTAGGCCCGAGCAGGTCAAATACTTGATCGTGGCCATTGACTACTACACCAAGTGGGTCGAGGCGCAGGCGTTGGCCGGCATATCGTTAGCAAATTGCCAAAAATTCATGTGAAGGAAAGTGATCTCCAGACTTGGAATCCCAGAGGTCGTGATATCGAATAATGGGACACAATTTGCTGGCAAGAATTTGGTGAGTTCCTTACCGGCCTAGGAATAAATCAAAGGTTCTCATCAGTAGAGCACCCATAGGCCAATGGCCAAGTGGAAGCGGCAAATAAAGTCATCCTCCAAGGCCTTAAGAAATGACTTGACCAGAAGAAGGGAGCATGGGCAAACGAACGCGCATCAGTTTTATGGTCCTACAGGACAACACTGCAATCCTCCATCAGGGAGACACCTTTCCGACTTACCTATGGGGTTGATGCAGTGATTCCTGTGGAAGTGGGAGAACCGAACCCGCGGTTACTCCTCGGTGGAGTCGAGGAAGCTGTGGAGAAAGATCTAATCGAAGGGACTAGGGAAATGACTCACTTGTCAGAAAAGGCATTAAAACAGAGGATAGCCCTGCGGTACAACGCCAGAGTACTAAAGAGGAATTTTGAACCAAACGATCTGGTTTTGCGACACAACGACGTGGGTCTACCGACCCCCGGAGAAGGGAAACTAACAGCTAACTGGGAAGGCCTATACAACATAAAAGAAGTGTTCGGCAGTGGGGCGTACAAGTTGGAAGGACTGAACGGAAGAGAGGTGCCTAGAACGTGGAGTGTGGCAAACTTAAAAAGGTTCTACCCTTAGAAACCTAAACGAACCCGGTGACCAGCCTATCCACCGATCTAGTAATGCCCGCTCCATCCCATGTTTACTTGTTCCTATTTACTTACCCATTTTGTTTATATCGTCACTTAACATGATTTAGTCGCATGTCTAATCTTATGATGGTACCTCTTATTTCTGATCTACCGTGTCTAATGCGTTATTTAGTTGTAAATTGACTAATTTTGACATTACGGCACCTCGGGATTGATCACCCCGGGAGCCATGAAAATCGTGAACACAATCTTAGCGACTAAGAAAATGAAGGCCACAATTCGAACGTTCAAACATAAAATTCTCAAGTCGGCTTGGCTAAGTTTTCACTTGTTGAAAGAAACGGTAAATATTTTACACAAATAACCAAAATACCCAAAGCAATACATTACACAAGGCCAGAACGGCCCAAAAAAGTACAAGGAAATACATCTCACTTCTTCGGAAGATCGACAATCTTACCATCTTTGATGGTCTTGAAGGCGCTGACGGCTGAGACATCAAAGTCGGGAGCCAGCAACTTCACCTACGCTTTAGGGCCATCAAAATGGGCTAAGTCCATCGGGCTCGCCCGTTTACCTATTTAAATGAGCAGGCTTTTGCCTCTAATCCAAGCCCATATAAATTTTGGGCTAAACGGGTTAAGCCCAATTAACCCGAAAAAACTGTGGGTTAAACGGGCTAGCCCGCGGGCTAAATGGGGTCCGCATAAAATTTGTTTTTTTTTTTAACAAAATTTCAGATTTTGGCCAAGCATCATTAGAAAAAAACCGACCTGACCCGTACAAAAAAAACCATATTTAGAAAATAAAAAAATTATTAAGCCAATAAATCATGAATTATAAGCCCAATTAACCAAATACCAATAGTCTAATACTATGCAAGATAAAAAACCCAGCCCAAAAGATAACCCAACTCATATACAATATAAGAGTACAAAAATAAAGAAACTCTCTCTAACACTCACTAAAAATTCAAACGTACAAACTACAAAGGAAAAAGAAATAGCCATAACCCATACGCCCATCAGCCCTTATGCCATAAATGCTAAATCCTTAATTCTTCATTTCTTCTACACAGCAAATATTCAAAGGAAAAAGAGAAAGCACTCTGAAGTAGCATAAATCCCTAATTCTTTGTCGGTGTCATCGATGAACATCCCACCATTAGAGCCTTGCGAGGCTCTCATCACCGTTAGCCCTTTAGTTATCGTTACTTCATCCATTCTTCAGTTTTCACTCAGATTCTACTCTTCTTCAATTTTCGTAACCTTCGCTCATCACACTCATCAATTTTCAGCCAACTATTGTAAGATTAATTTCTTATCTTAATAACAAAATATGCATATTATTTCTTTTCTCATAAATCTTAGGTTCTCAACATTTAGATGAATAGTATGACACTAACATCAATTATTTATCTATTCTGTTTTGTTCAGGGTTATTTTGGGTTATAGTAAGGATTAATCTGATTTTGTGTTTTTATTTTTTGTTAGTGATTTAATTTGGAGTTATGGATGACTATGCAAGAGATATTGTTGATCCAAATGCTGAGGTAGAACAAATTTTCTCGGACTCAGACTCTGATGATGACTTTGATGATCTTGTTGACGACAAAGTCTTGCCAGAAGTAACTCAAGCGACACCTCTTGTAAGTATTCCACCTACTGTTATTGATGGGTCAAATTCTAAAAAAAGAAAACCGTTAACTACATCTAATGTCTGGGATAGCTTTATAAAAATAGTTGGGGAAGATGGAAAAACAAGGTGCAAATGTAAAGGGTGTGAAAAAGAATACAAAGGTGGGGATAGTACTCATGGTACCTCTACATTGAGGCTCATATCCTTGTGTGTCGTGAACTCCCCAAATTTCGTGATTTGGGAAAAATGACGCTTGATAAAGCTGGGAGGTTAAGGGCTAGACAAGTTGATCCTATGATTTTTCGTGAATTAATTGCAATAGCAATCATAGAACATGATTTGCCTTTCTCATTTGTTGAGTATAGAAGAATTAGGGATATTTTTAAGTACTTGAATCCTGATGCTAAGATGTTTTCTCGAAACACTACTATAGCTGATATTTTCAAATTTTATATTGCTGAAAAAGAAAAGTTAAAATTTCAGTTAGGGAAACTTCGAAGTAGGATATGTTTAACTACTGATCTTTGGACTTCATGCACAAAAAGGGTTATATGACTTTGACTGCCCATTATGTTGATTCTAGATGGAAATCAAATTCTAAGATACTCATATTTTCTCACATGTCCCCTCCACATACGAGATATCAATTAGCAAATAAAGTGCTTGAGTTGTTATCTGAATGGGGAATAGAGAAGAAAATATTTTCAATAACCTTAGACAATACTTCATCTAATGATAGCATGCAAACTTTACTCAAGCGAAACCTCCTTTTAAGTGATGGGTAATTGTGTAATGTAGACTTTTTCCACGTGAGGTGTTGTGCTCACATCATAAACTTGATAGTTCAAGATGGGTTGAAAGTTGCTAGTTCTACTTTTTATAATATCAGAGAGAGCATCAAGTATGTGAGAGCATCAGAGGCACGAGCTATCCAATTTAGAGATGTTCTTAAGTCACTTGAAATTCCTGACATTAGAGTGAACTTAGATGTGCCTACTAGATGGAATTCTACTTTCTTGATGTTGGAGAGTGCTTTGAGATGTGAGCGTGGTTTTGTTAGACTCTCTTTGAAAGATAACAATTTCAAAGATTGTCTGTCGGAAGAAGAGTGGAAAAGAGGAAGAGAAATCTGTAAATTTCTGAATCCATTTTATAAAATTACTACCTTGATGTCTGGTCAATCTTATCCTACTTCAAATTTATATTTTATGCAAATTTGGAGGATTGAGTGTTTGCTGAAAGAATACTCCATTAGTGAGGATGAGGTCATAAGAAAAATGGTGCAGCCAATGAAAGCCAAATTTGATAAGTATTGGAGCGATTATTCCATAATTCTCTCTCTAGGAGTTATTATCGATCCTCGAATAAAATTTCATGTTTTGGAATATTGTTTGAATAAAGTGGATCCATGTACTGCTAATGAGAAATTGACCACCATCAAGAAAAAGCTATATTTGTTGTTTGAAGCATATTCAGAAACTTTGTCACATAATGCCTCTTCTAATGCTTCTGGTAGGGATGTGCATGGGCCGGGTGAAACCGGGTTTGATGTGACCCAGAACCGGCCCAAAATATATACCGGGTCTATTTATTAGACTCGAACCCAACCCTAGACCCGATAAAACCTATACACTTTCAGGCCACAATTATACCGGGTAAAAACCGGGTGAAAATCGGATCGTTAACATTACATTACCTTGATACCTTCTTATAAGCTAGCATGTGAAAATATCCAAATTTCTAAGACTCCAACCATTATTTGACATGGTAGCATAACCATAATCAATACTAATATTGTCTAATAACACCAAATATTTAAATCAATACAAATAACACAATATTATGTATTAATTAGTCTAAAATCTTATATATTTTAAACATAAAATATTAACTTATAGTCTTATAATAACTAATAACATAAAATATTAAGGTTTACAATACTTAAATTCCACATAAAAATAGCCATCATCCATCACTAATAATACAAAATATTAATTGTGTATGATGATCGGGCCACCAGGCCAGTTTCGGGTGACCCGAGGCATAGCCTGGACCCGACCCGAAATAATGACCGGGTCTATTTTTGAGACTCTTACCCGACCCTAGATCCGGTGAAATCACACCAAATTAGCCCCTAAAGTGTTCAGGGCCGGGCCGGGCCATGCACACCCCTAGCTTCTGGTGGTCAAATAAGAATTCCAACTTTTAAAGAAGATGATTCACTTTCATTTGATGTGCCTGATGTAAGTTTTATTTCTGTTGTGTATTATGTTAATATAATTTTCTTTTATATGTTTCTGTCAATATGTTACTTTCTTAATTGTTTTGTTATTTTTTTTAATATTGTAGGAGTTGAGAAATATAATTCTTCAAACTAATGCTTCTCAAAGAAAGTCTTCTTTAAAGATCTATTTGGAAGAGTCAACTCTTGATATGAACTCTAAAATAGATGTCTTGCAATATTGGAGGTCTCAAGCCCATCGCTTTTCTGATTTAGCTTCCATGGCTTGTGATGTGCTTAGTATTCCAATAACTACAGTAGCTTCAGAATCGGCCTTTTTCATTGGTGCACATGTCCTAAATACGTATAGAAATTCTATTTTGGATAATAATGTACAAGCTCTTATTTATGCTCGTAATTGGATATATGGATTTGAAGACAATGGTAATTCACTTTTTAAATTTATTTTTTTAACTTCTATTGACAATAAATAATGAATGACTTGCATATTGTATTTATTTAGTTTTCTACTAACTAACTTTAAACTGTAGATGCTAAATTTGAGTGTCAAAATGAAAGTGATAAAGAACATTATAAAGATAAAGTGGATTCAATTAGTATGATGCCTGGTATTTTATTAGTATTGTGTAATTGTTTCAAACCATACATTTTTTAATTCAATTCTATTGAAATTCTTTTTCTGCCACTAAGTCACTAACTTTTATTTGATAATTTATTTTCCTTTCTATTGCAGGTGTTGACTAATTTGGTGGATTGGATAAAAAATTTTGGGAATTACATTGCTTGCTGCTTTTATAAAATATTTGCATGTCATGTAATTTGTTAAATACTTTCTTTTTACTTTTGTGTGGTTTTTTGGTAGAATTATGATGTTGCTATGTTAGTTTATAATACTCTGTTAACTATATGAGGAATTTTCCTTTAATTAGAAATATTAGAATTAGAAATATGGAATCACTAATTGGATGTGAATGTGGTTCTGTTTTGAGTTAAAAGAATAAATTTAGAGCATAATTGTTACTCAAATCAAATGTATTTAGTTGTTTACTAGAACTTTAATTTTACTTGTGCCAAACAGGATTTTTTGGTCCAAATATATACACCAGTTTTTCTCCACAAAATTGGACTTTTTTAGTTTTTTTTTTTTAAAATTAAAAAAAAATTCCAACAAATAAAGGGGCTAGCCCATTTAACCCGTTGAGTAGGGCATAAACGGTTCGGGCTATAAAATTTAGGCCCGCGAACAAAGTGGACTTAAATGGACTAGCCCGTATAACCTGTGGGCTAATCAATCTGGGCTTAAATGGGCTGGGCTGGCCCATTTGATAGCCCTATGCGCTTTGATTGCCTCCTAGGTAGCCCGAATGGCGTTCCGAGCATTCTTCACAGTCTCTTTATTTTTCTTCTTCAGCTCGGCGGCCTCAGCCTTGGCAGCATTTGCCGACGAAACGGCATCGTCACGCTCTTTTTCCAACTCCTTCACCCAACCTTGAGCAACGTTAAGCTAACCCTCTAGAGTAAGCTCTCGCTCAGTAAGCCGGGCGACCGTCGCGTCGGAAGTCTTTACTTTCTCTTCAGAAGTAGCCAGCTGCGTCTGCAGTGACTTCACTTCCAGTTTTAACTTCTCCTCGGAATTGACAACCGATTGAAGCTTACCCTTCAGAGTCCGAGCCCCAGCCAAGACGGGTTCTGCTTTTCTTGCTATGGCGAGAGCCCAGAGCAAAGTGCGATACACCCGCTTGGCTTGGGAGGCCAGATCCCCACCAAGAAAGAAGTCCTCCGTGCCGGATAGCAGTTGTGAATTGATAAAGGTCCTGGCATCGAAGTTCTTCTCCATCACGATGAGAACTCCCTTAGGGCTCGAGGTCGATTTCCTTTTCCTCGGATTATCGACGATGGTAACCTCGGGCACCACCTCCTTTTCCTCAACCTTTGGTCGGGGGGTCGGACCAATGCTTGTACCGATCACCTCCCCTTGAGGAGGTTGGGACTGTCAAGAGAATGCGGTGCCTCGTTGGCATGGGTGGCAGAGCTATCATCGCTGTTCCCTGGAAGGAACATCGAAAACAAGGTATCCAATCCAACTTGTTTGCCATAAGAACTTGTTAAACAAGGAAACACATAAGAACTCGTTAAGCAAGATACTGAATAAATAAATAAGTTGAGCATTAGAAATCAAGAAACTACGACCAGCCGACTACTCACCTATGTAACCCATACCCATCTCACAGTCACCCATAAGAAGGTGAGGGTTTACGTTATTTTTGCCAAAAATAGCCAACAGCACATCGGCAACCTTTTTATTCGGTTGGGTCAGGCCTTTGTAAGTCACTTTTGTGAATACATTGGACTCAGCCCCAAAGCTCCAGTAGGTTGGGAAGCGGCGTTCTCCCTCCAAAGTTAACCAGAAGGGATGCAGACCTTCGGCAGGCTGCACTTTAAAGTACTTATTTTTGAAACCATGAAAAGAGTCTTCGAACAACCTGAAGATTCGTCTACTCTGGGCCGCCAAGAAAGACATGCACCCCTTCTTGGCTTTCCCTTCCTTGGAGGGTTCGTCAAGACAAAAAACCACAAGAAAACCTCCACTGAAACCAACAGTTCGAGATATTCGCAGACCATCTCGAAGCATCGGATAGAGTCCCAACTGTTCGGGTGCAGTTGCGACGGCGCCACGTCACATCGATTCAGTAGCGCCATTTGGAAGGGGGTGAAGGGGATGCAAACCCCAGGCAAGTAAACATCGCCTTGTACACCCAAATCCAATCAGCAACCCGGGGGGTGTTTAGGTTAAGGTGACATATTCGTTCTCGGTCCATGGGAACGAACACGTCGTAGCGATCCTTATCGAGACCTCCCTCGCACAGCTGGTCATTTTGATAGAACTCCATGAGCTCATCTAGAGTTATTTGTGAAGGGGTATCCTTCACATATGATGTCACCCAGGCGTACCAGTCTACAGGAGTTCTCACAACGGGAAGTTGTGCCATATCTATAGTGGGTGCACCACTTAGTTAATGAGTTTGGTAGGTCAGAAAATCGAGAAATCCGGAACTAGCACTATGCGTCACAGTAAGCCTATCAACAGTTAAGCAAAGGATAAAAAACCAAAAACTAGAAATCTAGTGGTAACCCTCCTAAAAAAGCCGAACTAAATAGCAGCGTAATCCAAGTGAAAGAGCATACACAACCTATGAACTACAAAGACGAAGCAGTAGCAATAGTGACAACAGCATCATTCATCCATTTAGGATAAAGAAAGAGATGCTTACCAGGAAGATTGTTGCCATGGAATATTGGAAAAATTCTAAGGGACGCAGTTGAATTGGAAGCGGACCAAGGCAATGAAATCCAGAGAGTTTGATAGGAAAAATGAGAAGGAGCAGCATAGGAGTGACTCAGAAATGGGAAGATGGAATGCAAAAGTATGAGAAAGAAATTGACGAATAACTGCCACAACTCGGAAGCGCGAAAGTCAGGGTTAAAACAGACTTTTTTCCCTAACTTTTCAAATTAGTCATAATGGTATTAAATGTCAGGCGCGAGGAACGAGGCGACGATTGACGTTCCTTTGAAATGGACGAAGCCCACTCGCGCGTAGGGGGCATGCCCCTATCACGAGCGGCCGACTCCACGGGAACCTAACCAGAGAAAGAGTGAAGGAAACGCGCCAACAACAGCGTTCACGACCATAGCTGGCGCGTTGGGGGCACTGTTCCGGCCCAGCCCAGTTGGCCCACTGCTCAAACCCGACGTACCGGCTGACCCGACGGGACAACACGACCCGAACCAAGAGGCGACTCGGATGCCACCTCCCCTCTCGCGAGGTACCTGACAGCTGGGGAGGAAGCTTCCTCGAAGGCGGGCCTGCTCCTGTGGGACCCGCCCTAGTGTAGACTATATAAGGGAAAGGCCATACCCCTCTCCATAGGTACGTCACCTAACCTTTACCCTAACTACCGCCTTTGTACAGACACTGACTAGAGCGACGGAGTCCCTTTGCAAGTGGCATCCCCCCTCTTCACTCCACGTCGTCAATCCGGGAGGATCTCGAGCTTCGACCTTCTCCTCTACACCCTGGTCCTGGAGATCCAGACGCACGAAGGTGATCCGAACCCAATTTCTCCATCATTCCTGGGCATTTAGCACATCCGACCCGTTCGATATCCAAGCAACCGAACAATACCCGAATGTAAAAAAGATAATTAGTGAGAAATTCATGAAAAAGCTAGTTCTTTGCAAATTGAGTTTTGTAGCTAAAAGAAGAACAAGACCAAATTTTTTCCTAATTTAATTGTCATAATTACTTAGTGAGTAACATTTTTTTAGCAAATCGGTCACTTAAGAATTCAATTGAATAAAAATATAGTAGTGACAGATATTGTAATCACTGTTCCGTCACAAGTGTTTGACATAAAATTAGTGAGAAGTTTGTTCCTAATTCATTCTTAGCCAAAATTTAACCTTATTTTGTGACCTACCATTTACTCACTAATAATTTGTTGCTAAATTAATTTAGTGTGAAAAAATATATTAGCAAAGAACAATGTTCCTAGCTAATTTATCATGAAGATTTGAAATGTTCTTTGCGATGAATAATTATCTAGTTAATTTATCACAAAAAATTTATTCTTAACAGCAACTAATTTTTTTTATTTATCGCATAATATTGTAAAAATTGAAGTTAGATTAGTGACGATTTGTCGCAATAAATAATCATTCAACTAGAAAAATGTTTCTTATTAAATAATTGCTAAAGTGAAAATTCGAATATTAAATGACTAAGACCTCACTAGCGAAAAATTTGTGACCCTTAACATTGACAAACAAAGTAAGTAACTACTATACTAATGAGTTTGATTTGTAATTTTTTTGGTTTTGGTAAATGAGATCTAATGGTGGATATCATGGTTGTCTGCTAGCTTATGATATTGTCTACCATCCACAGAATATGGTTAGGGATTATTATCACCAAATTCAATTATTGGTTCCACCTCCTACTCTCATTCTCATACAGTTAGGCACTTTCCTCATGCCACCTATTTTGAGCCTTCTGTTTTTCATCCAATAAATTTTAAATCAATCGAGTAACCTAATATTTTTTTCCATCCAATAAACATGTTTATTTTAAAATTAGCTGGGTAGACGTAAAAAATCAATCTTACAAATGCTTAAAAATGCCAATGTTTTTATAAAATTTTCTAAGTTGTTAATTTCGATCCTACAATATTATGTGTTTGAAGAACATATATTAAGAATACTATTCTTAATAAAAATTTTAAGAGTTCGTTTTTGTTCTTAACGTTTGGGGTAAATTCTATTTGTGTCCCTAATGTTTAAAAATTTGTATTCCTAACGTTTGTAAAAGTTATTCAATGTTATCCTACCGTCAATTACACATTATGAACGCTTTAGTTTGAGTTTTAAAAATCTCTTTTTCAAGTTAGAATACAAATGTATGGGATAGAATCGATGATCCGCTCCGAAAAATAGCTCATCAAAAGTTAAAACTAGATCCTAAAACATTTACATAATTCACTTATCTAGGGACATAATTGAATTTAAATACAAATAGTGGGTATAATATTAAAATCGAACACACCCAAGTGAGACCTAATTGAGAATAAATACATCCAAGTGAAAATAATTGAACAATATAATCTGATTTGTTAGTATAATTGATAGTAGGATAACATTGAATCACTTTTATAAACGTTAGGGATACAAATAGGACGACTTAAACATTAGGGACATAAATAGGACTTACTCCAAACGTTGGGGACAAAAACGATACTTTACTATTTTTATTTTAATAAATATATAACAAATATATTGATGAAAACTTAAATTTTATATATTTATTATAAAAACTTTTTAAATTGATAATATTAACATGTGCATATGTACCTAATAATAATAATATATTTTTTTTGGTACTATAATAATAGTAATCTTATCTCTTTGTGTTTAAGTAATTTTGTTTAAACATGCAAGAAAAGTTGGAAGTAATTAATTGAGGTTGTGCATGGGTGTCTGGTCACGTGTGTAAATAGTAAAAGTTTGGTTCACTTGATAAAAAATAAAAAATGCAAGGTGGTTCAAATATTTGTCATGGACCTCACAAACAAACAAAAGACTCATCAATTTTTCAGTGTTTGGGTTCCCTTTTGTACAAAACCTCATGGCCCCATAGCACCAACAATTCCACTTGGTGCACTTTTTGCTGCTCTTTACCAAAACACCATTCCCCACTCAAAACTATAATGGGTCCCTTCAATTTAGAGTGTGATGTGTGATAGTCTATATATTATTCTAATATGATATTTTTAAACTCTTATTTTTCTTTGATTATTATTTTAAGCTTAGTATTTTGATGATTTTAGCTAATATATGTCCTTTATTTAAAACAGACATATAGTGTCTAAGTTTTTAATATATTTATTTTATATTTATTAAAATAAAAAATTTAAAATTTATATCAATATTAATGTTAACAATTATCTTAAAAATACATATTAATTAAACCCTATTTATAGATTATCAAGTTTGGTTATAACCGGCACCTTTGTTTGTACTAACTTGGTGACCTTAATGTTGAATCAATGAAGAAAAAAATTAGTGAATAAATAAAATGATGGGTCCGAAGGGTGTACATCAATTTCTTCTCAATCTATTTCCAAGAAAAGGATGAGGGTCATGTGTGTCAAATAATTCAAAAATCATGTAGCCTCGTTAGAGAATGGTTGTTTTCCATTGGGGCCCAATCAATTTCTCATCAAGTTATTTTTGGACCCCACATCCCTCTTCTCCAACACTTGTGCTTCCAATTACCATAACATGTCATGCGTGCATTGTTTTTGTTTCGGCCATGTGGATATTTAGTATCAATCTAATCCGTTCCTTTCCATAAACTAAATCGAAATCCAAATATTTAATTTAATCGACATCAGCTTAATTGTCATTTGTTTGTACTCCCAACAACTTGCATCAATGCCATTACAACTCAAATCATTTAATTAATAACTAACTAAGATTACTTCTTTGTTCCATAAATTCTTATTATGAATTCATCTAATTACTTAATTGTCTTCTACTTTAATAATTGATAAGACCTATTGCAAAACAAAAACATCGTTGTTCGCTTGTTACAAGTATGCCCCCTAATTATTAAAGCTACCTAATTCTTCAAGTTTTTGGTAAATCTTAATGTATAATAATGTATTATCATGTTTGTTTTGACTTCTGAACAAAATCACATGTATTTGCCTATCAAATGCAATATTGTTTAAGCCAAATAGAACAGAAAAGCTTCTGCTTTAGTATTTTATTATATTTATTTCTATAACTGTGTATCTATATGTATCCAAGATTTAAAATAAAAAACTTATGGTTATTAATCTAGTACTATAATCTCCTGCTATTGAGCTATACATGCATGTTAATTATATATTGTCTTTAATTTTGTTTTGACATGTATCTTATTATCCTAGTCATTTTTATGTACTAATTATATTCACTACCTAATTAGGGAATTGTTGATTTCGGGCTAATTAAATAGTAAAATTTACTTTTCTACTAAAATAAATTATGAACATATTGAGATACAACAAAAAAATCATTTCGTTAGTACAAGAGATAATTTCAGTAGTAAAACGGCCACGGGATAATAAAACTTAAAGATAATTTCGGAGTACTTAATAACTAAAAAAAGTTTTTAACTATATTAGTATATTAGTGTTTCAATAAATTTTAATTATTGATTTTAATTATATATAGTATATATATTTTTTATAATTAAAATTAACAATTAAAAATTATTAAAATATCAGTGTGTTAGTATATTTAAAAAAAATTTTAATAATTATTTGTTACTTATATCATCCCTAAAAAAGAATTAAAAAAAAAAGAAAATACACAGGACCACAAAATTATTACACACAACTTTTTTCTTTTCAGTGCATTTGTCTAATCCTCCATGAAACATATTTCAGCTACCACAAACTCTCCCATGTTTCTATATGTATGTACATATATAGCTACCTTATTGATTCCTTTTATCTAATGATAGCATATAATGAATGTATGCACTAATAAATGATTGCTAGCTATAAAAACATTGACGCATAAAGGAGGGAAAGAAACCCCCAAGTCCCAAAATAAATTATCAAATTATTTACTTTTCAATATGATAATGGGAAAACATAGAAGGTAACTTTTATGTAGTCAATATTAACTATTTTTTATATACTAAAAATTTTTATTGTTGGATGATTTAAAATTTAAAATTAAAAATTTATGCCTAGAATTTAAGATAATTAAAATATTTTTAAAAAAATTGATTAATATTAATTAAAAAAAATAAAAGGAATTTAAAATTTAATATAAAAATTTTAAATTTATAATTTAAAATTTAATATTTAATATTGAATATTTAAAACTAATAAAAAATTAATTAAAAAATTGATTCTCAATTAAATTATTTATTATATTATCTTTTTTCTTTTGAGAATCCGTTGCAATATTGACTTCCATGGAACACAAGCATGGTTTTTTAAGCATCTTATTGTATTAATATATACATATTTTCAAATGAACTTTTGTATTAATATATACATATTTTCAAATGAACTTTTTAAGTCTTTTAATTATTATACCTGATATGTCTCAATAATGATTTAAATCACATATGATAAGGTATATATGCATATGTTAGTTACATATTTACTCCACACAAATTGCATATTCTCTATTAATCGTTTGCCGACATTGACAATGATAATAAGTTAGACCCAAAATGAATAGTGGAAACATGTAAAAATGGATTCCGATACCTTGCTCTTCCTTTCCACAGATAACACTATTACTATCTCAAAAGAGACAACTAAATAACTTGTTTCGCTTTAAATTATTTATTACATATGTGAAATGTTGAATATATATCTTTTGAAGAAAAGAAAAAGCTTATCTTATATAACTATTTCCTCTGATAATTAAAATTTAAGAGAGTAATATAACAAATCAGTTCCTATAAATTTTAAATTGAATTTTTTTTATTTTTTACAGTATTTTTCAATTTCATAGGTTAAAAATTTATTTATTGCAGATTAGAGTTTTATTTAAAAGTTTGTAGTTGGTCAATAAATTACTGTATATACAAAATAATGTTCGAATCGTCTAACGCTTATTGAAAATTTAAATAGACTAATGAATTAATCAATAGATCAATCCAAATTAAATTTTAAGTAGGATAATTTAATTTTATTATAATCACAAAAAAATCTAATTTAAAAATTAATTGATTTAATAATTAAATTTTGTTAAAAATTAAATTCTCTAACTCAAAATTTGTCAAAAACTAATTTAATATATTGCTAAATTTAAAATTTTTGAATGTCAATGTTCTTTAGCTAAAGTTATCCAAATAATGATTAAGGTAACGTTTCTTTCTAATATATATGTTTTTCTTTAATTAAGTCCATTTTAATTATAAAAAAATATTAAGTCTAAAATAATAATATTTTCACACAATAGAGTACACAGTCTTAGAAATCACAATTATTGGCAGTACTGCTTATATTGTATTACCTAAGAGAAAGATGTCCACATTATTTTTAGTTTTAACATGTGAATTATAATTAAATTAAATTAATATGACGAAATGAGGTGAGGCTTACGAACAATTAAGGCCATGTTTGTTTGTAGGAGCCCGTGAGAAGAGTGCAAACGTGTGTGAGCATCGTGCAAAGTAGAAAATGATTGCTCATTTGGAAATCAATGCATTCTTATTTTTGAAGCAAGTGTGATTCTGCTTTCACTGTACATTTATATAATTAACTTTTAACTAAACTCAATCCTCAGCTCAAATAAATCAATCAATAATAATACTTTAAGCTTTCAACATAAATCATATATCATCGGAGGTTATGTCAACGTTTTCTCATGGTTTGCCATCATCAATTATATGTAATATATAGTAAGGCATATGATGATTAAAAAATATTTATAATTTTTTTATTAAACATTTATGTTTATCTATTTTTTAGGAGACCCACATGGTGTCTTCCACACATGTTCAAAATCAATGTATTCACGTATGAAAGCTATGGATTTTGGTTACGTTGAAACTAAAGAGCTAAACAAAATTTTCCTCAAAGTTTTCTATCTTTTTAAAAAAATTTCATTAATACTATGAAATTGATTAGTTCAAGGGTTTAATTACTAATTTAAGTAACAAAATTATAATTGTTATTATCAACAATCACATAAATTTATATTCTTATCATTTTTCTAAATTCCATCTAATTATATAAAAACTATTTATACTTAATACGAAGATAAATATTCAGTCTCCAAATTCCTAGTAAAATAAAATTAATAAGATTAATTGTATTCTTTCTAATAATATAGTATGGGAGTTTGAGCGTGAATATATGTGTATATATAATAAGATTCCCATGCAGAGGCAATAAGTTGGAAAAGGTTAAAAGTGTCTTGTGAAAGGTCAGGTCACCACTTACGTCGGGGCCTATTACCGTACCATAAAATTGGACCTACGATTGATCTCAATGTTTTCTTATAGGAAATTATTATTATATGGTTACTAATTGGTTAGTACATACATGAGCCCAAAACACAACCTCCACATTTTGCTCCAAGTGGAATATTATATTAAGATGGATAATAAATGTGCAATAACATTATCACTCACTAGTCACTGTTGTCTCTGCATCCAAAGGCATTACATACACTCACTCTCTCTTCCCCTCTCCTTTCATTTTGACATGACCATGGGCGGCCTTGAGCTATCTTGATTCCACACACACAAATTGTGGTTCTTGTTCATCAAATTATTATACTTGCTGTTCATATTCTTTGTATTTTCTGCCTCCCTCTTCGCAAAAATCTCTCATGACACCTTCAATAGGATCTAAATAATTGTTACAAAATATTTTACATACACCACAAACATGTATTGAGACTACAATAATTTTCTATTTGGTTGACGTGCGCAACAAATCACCACTACATAGCGCGTACTTTCCAAGTTTGCTAAAAATGATTATATAACCGTTTGAAAGAAAATTAGCAAGTACAAAGGTTGCCATGAACATGTCAATCTTCATGTGGGGATCTACCATTTTATATATTACATACATCAAACTCTCTTCATGAACCAGAAAATGACTTCTAATATCTTTCATCTTTTTAGATGACATAATAATATTTTCTTTTCAAATTTAGACTACAGATAGGTATGTCATCAAAATATATTACCGTATCAGAAAAGGAATTAATCAATTGCAGGTCTTAGAAAAAATAATTAGACTATTTCATTTTTTTCAATTTTTTAAGATCAAAATTATGCTAACACTCAAGGATAGATTTAAAAATTTTGATATGCGAGACCAAATTTTATATAAATTGTTAATTTTTTTATTATTTATTATATAAAAATAATCTATACATGATATGTAATTAGTGAATTACTCTTTTTTAAAGATTTTATCAATATATACAAAATAAATATGGAATTTTTTTTCAATAATCTTATTTTTTATCCAAGAATTACGTAGTACTCTACAGTACTCTATAAAATTATAAGATATCAATACTTTTATGGTATATTTAGTTAAGAATTTGTTACATCTCTTTATAATTAAGATTCGTTCTTTTAAAAGTTTCAAAAATTTAGAAATAATTTATAGATTATTAATTATTTTAAAGGTATTAGTATTCAGTCACAAAAAAAGTATTAGTATTCTTATAGAATATAAAATACAATTCTCAAAATAAAACTATAGTTAAAATAAGTTATTATGAAAAAATAAGATAAAAATTTTCTTTTAAACAATATAAATTTAAAAGAAAATTAGTAATTTTTTATAAGAAAAAAATGTTTAAAATAGGCAATATATATAATTATTAAAATAAAATAATGTAAATAACTATATTCATAGAAATAAGTATATAAAAATTAATTTAAAAAAATATAAAAATTTGAGTGTATAATATAAAATTAATTAAGTAAAAATATTAATAAAAAAAATTAAAACTTAAACCTATCGCACTAAATATTTTTTATTTTAACAATCACATTTTATATATTATACTTTTTCAAAAAACTTGGGGAGGTCAAAATCACTACTTATCCTTGTATCCGTCTCTACTAGCATTGACTCTCCTCTCTCTTAAAATTCAACACAAAATAATTGATAAAAAACGTAAAAGAAAAGAAAAAATAAAAAATGAACAAAGCTTGCTGATTGTTTTGTTTTTTGTTTTCCTTTTGTTTCCCAATGAACAAATGCTTCACATGGATACATGATGTATGTTCACCGTTACTCTTATATGTAATTCCATGTAGCTTTTCTTATTCTTAAAGTTTTGTATTAAAAGTTGTATTATGCAAAAAAAAAAAATTAAACTATAAAAATAATAAAAAAATACTATTTGTACATTAAAATTTTAATTTATTTTCAATATATAATTATATTTTAATATATATTTTATACTACTAACTGATTTTGATGGCTGATTTTAATTTAGACGTAGCATAACTCAAATAATAATGATGGTGATATCCATAAATTGTGTTTGGTAAAATGGTGAGACAGCAACAAACTTAACCAGTGCAGGTTTTACAGAAATTTTCACACCCCTAATCAGTAAAAGGGTAAAAAAGGCCAAGTGCACAAGCAAAAAGCCTTTTTCACAGTTTCACACAAATTGAACCCTCTTTCTCTCTCTCACTGGCCCAGCCCTCTAAATGAATCCTCTGCTACGCGGCAAACCACTTCGTCATCATCCTTCAAAGTAACCAACGACTAACCAGGACTAAACTAAAGTAATGCAACAACTAGCCTCCGCACGTGCCTAAACCCCTCTCTCACGTGCCCTTTTATTATCCCTTCCGTACTCCTTAACCATAAATACCACACAACTACCCCCTCATCCTTCCACAAACACAACCCACTCTCTTCCACAACGCATTCAAATTCCAAATTAAAATCAAAGCTCTGTCCTACTCTCTCTTCACTCTTCTCTTTTTTTTTTATGATCGATTCATCCCTAACACCCCCATGGTAGATAGTGGTTTTGGTGGTAGTCGTGATTCTGGGATGAGCTTGGAGACTGTGAATTCTGCACAGAGAACGTCCATGAGCAGTGACAGCATCTGTAGCACCAGCTTCAGCCGTCTCTCTTTCGACCTCCTACCTACCTCGCCGGAGAGCCTCTCCATCAAGCCACACCGCTCCTCTGACTTTGCATACTCCGCCATCCGCTCCGCCACTTTCCGCCGCAAGTCTGGTCTCACCTTCCGCGACTTTCACCTCCTCCGCCGTATAGGCGCCGGTGACATCGGCACCGTCTACCTCTGCCGCCTCCGTGACTCAGCCGCCGCCTCCGATGAGTTCCCCTCCGGTGAGTACGACAACTCCAACAGCAACGGCGACGATGAACCCGCCGGGTGCTTCTACGCGATGAAGGTGGTGGACAAAGAGGCGGTGGCGATGAAGAACAAGTCGCAGAGGGCCGAAATGGAGAGGAAGATCCTAAAGATGTTGGACCATCCGTTCCTTCCTACCCTATATGCGGAGTTTGAAGCGTCTCATTTTTCTTGCATTGTGATGGAGTTTTGTCCCGGCGGCGACCTCCACTCCCTCCGCTACAAGCAACCACAAAAACGGTTCCCTCTCTCCTCCGCAAGGTGCTTTAAGTGAAAACATTCCAATATTACTAAATGAGGTTTGTGTGAGAAAATTAGGTGTAACTAATTATTTACTATTCCTCGTTGTTCTTGTTACAGGTTTTACGCTGCGGAGGTACTGGTTGCTTTGGAATACCTGCACATGCTTGGAATCATCTACAGGGATCTAAAGCCCGAAAACGTGTTGGTCAGATCAGACGGTCACATCATGCTCTCCGATTTCGATCTCTCCCTTTGTTCCGATGCAATCCCAGCTGTTGAATCCTCTGACTATTCCCCTGACTCAGAAAATACATTCCCCCTACCATACACAAACACACGCACTTACTCAGCAACGCCACTATTCTCCTGTCTCTCTAACCGCGTCTTCCGATCCAGGAAAGTTCAGACGCTCAACCCCAAGCGCCTCTTCGTGGCAGAGCCCGTCGGAGCACGCTCCTGCTCCTTCGTCGGAACTCACGAGTACGTGTCGCCAGAGGTTGCCTCCGGGAATTCCCACGGAAATGCCGTTGACTGGTGGTCTTTCGGGATATTCGTATACGAGCTCGTGTATGGTCGCACGCCGTTTGCTGGTCCATCCAACGATGTGACACTCCGCAACATCATAAAGAAGCCGTTGACATTTCCCACAGCCACGCCCTGTAGCACGCTTGAGCACCACGCCCGGGACCTCATAAGTAGCTTGCTCCACAAGGACCCCACTCGAAGACTCGGGTCCAGGCGGGGCGCTGCTGACGTCAAAAAACACCCCTTCTTCAGCGGGATCAACCTGGCGCTCATCAGGATGCTCACTCCGCCGGATATTCCCTATCTCAGGAGGCAAAAAACGATGTCGTCTTCGTTGCTCTCTACTACTACTAAAGGTCACAACACCATAATGAGTAATAAGCAGCTGCAAACAACGGCGTCGTTTGATTGCTTTTGAAAGAGGAAAGTGAGAGAAAATATTCCGACGATGGCCGAGTTTTGCGCCACGTGTTAAGTCGGTGACCCCTCAGGTTTTATAGCTGGCGGGGGTGACCTATGTGTATATTCAAGCTGTCTTTCTTTTTTTTTTCCTTTTTGTATCTTGCCTTTATATATATATATATATATATATATATATATAAAAGATAGAATTTATATTTGAAATACTTATTTACCTTATTCTGTTTATGATTTGATCGTATGTACATGCGTAAATATGGATAGCGTGGACGACAAGTAAGCAGTAGGGACGATGTAAAAATTTTGATATATAGGAATCAAATTTTCTATAAATTTTTTTATTATATAAAAATAATTTATTTATCATATATAATTAGTGAATTGTCCTTTTTCAAAAATTTTATTAATATATATAGAAAAAAATATAAATTTTTTTTAATAATTTTATTTTTGATATAAGAATTATATAGTACTCTCTACTACTCTATAAAATCATAAAATACTAATACTTTTATGGTATGTTTATTAGTTAAAAATTTGTTATCTTATTTTTTAATTAAAATTTGTTCTTTTAAAGTTTCAAAAATTTAAAAATAATTTATAAATTATTAATTATCTTAAAATTATTGGTACTCTTACAAAATATAAAATACAACTCTTAAAATAAAACAATAATTGAAATAAGTTATCGTAAAAAAATAAAATAAAAGTTTCTTTTAACAACATAATTTAAAAAAAATTAGTATTTTTTACAAGAAAAGAATATCTAAAATAGATAGATTATTAAAATAAAATAATATAAATAATTATATTTATAGAAATAAATATATAAAAATAATTTTAAAAAATATAAAGATTTGAGTGTATAATATTAAATTGATTAAATAAAAATATCAATAAAAATAATTAAAACTTAAATTTATCACATTATTTAAAATAAGTAAATATAAATCACTAGATATTTTTTTTATTAATCACATATTTTATATATATACTTCTTTAAAAAATGGGAAGCCAAGTCATTACTTGTCCTCTTTGAATATGTTCCTGCGATGAAAAAGTAAAATAACTAAATAAAAATAGGGTTGTTATCACATATTTGTGCCTTTCCTTTCCTGTTATGGAATGCATTCATGGGGAGAGCACAGATTCAATCAAAATATGTCTATATATTTCTAGAAATGATACACAGTGCTAATTGTTAGTTGCACTACTTTGAAACAATGACATTAGAAGAGTGCAAGACTATTAAGTAAATTTGTAATTAATTGAAAAAAAAAACAACTTGTTAAACCTAAATGTCATGGAGCATGCTAGTATATATGCTTCATTTGTTATTCAATTCATAAATTACTGATACTCATGACTCATGAGCTATATATAAGGTGCGAAATGATAATCTTTTTCTTAAGTTAATTATTGATAATGAGTTCTTCCTCTCTTGTTTAATTATATGATTCTTAATCTTAATTTAAAAAAAAAACACCTATGATTCTCAATCTTCAAAATTTGACAAAAATTGTGTACAACTTAATTAAATATAATTTTATTATTACCTTCTTTTACTAGCTTTTGCCTTTTCTTCCAAGAAAGAAGGCAAAATGAAAATTTAAAAGAGAAAAACAGGATGCTGATTTTTTCGCCCTTTACAATTTAATTTAAAAGGTCTACCATGGCAGTAAGCTACAAAGAAGGTTGGATATTTGTCACCAAATACTCCAATTTTAGTTATTGAAGTTGATTATAATTATTGTTACATATATTACATAAATAAAAAATTAATATTTAATTTATTTTTAATATGTATTTTATATTTTAATATATATTTTATATTAATATTTAATTTAATAATTAATTTTAGGTGGTAGATTTTACATTCCTTATAGATATTATGCACAATTACACATTTACACATAACGAATCCTCTTATTGCTGTTTAAACATTGGGCATATTTTCTAGTGAATAATGAACATACATGATCAGGATGCATGGAAGAATAATAAAGTTGCTCTTCTCGTACCATTATATACAAATGAGAAATTTGTTTTTTTCACATACTTAGTACTTGTTTAAACATATTTACAACTTTTTTCTAATTTTATATAGTTTTTAATGTTAGAAAGGTAAAAAAAAAAAGAATAAAAAAATATTTGTATGTATTCGAGTCATATCCAATGATACAATATAAAAGAATATTTATAGATACTAATAGAATCGAAATAACAAAAACGTAATATTCTATAATAAACATTTAAATATGTTAAATAATGCTAATTGATCCTAATTATACTCTAACATCTCTCTTCAAATTCAAGTGACAACTTAAGTTTGAAATTTATTTAAAACAAAAAATATATAAACTGGTAGAACGAGTGCAAACGGAACTGCCGGAGCAGACGCAACTATCGAAAAGAAGCGCAGACGAAATTCTCACAAACAAATGCAGACGAAATTGCTACGAGGAAACGCAAAAAGAACTACCACAAGGAAATACAAATGGAACTGTCACAAGAAAAACGCAGGCGGAATTATGCAGACAGAATTGACGAAAAAATGCAAACAGAATTGTTACAAGAAAATGCAGACGGAATTGCCATAAAAAAAGCAAACGAAAATGGCACAAGGAAATACAGACAAAACTGCCACAAGAAAAGCATAGACGAAATTGCCGCAAGAGTGGCTAACTGCCGAAAAGATGACAAACAATTGGAAAACTGCTGAAAAGTGACGAAGTCCGAAGAGATGGTAAAATGTCGGGAGGATGGCGAACTGTCAAAAGGTGACGACTGGTTTCTCTATGAAAATAGATAAGCAGCAAATGAGAATGATGTTTGATTCATTAAACTCGGAAAAATACAAGACAAGAAAAAATGACATAGAGAACAAGTGTGAAAAATATGGTGATTTCACAAGAAGAAAAACAATCGATCATTTTCAAGGAGAATACCATTACTTTAATACCATTTTAGGAAGGTAAAAGAGAAGAATAGAGAAAAGGTTCTTATGTATTTAAGTTATGTGCAATGATACAATATAAAAAGATATTTATAGGTGTTAAGAGAATTAAAATAATAAAAATATAATATTCTATGATAAATATTGAGATATACTAAATAATGCTAATTGATCTAACTAATCCTAATTATACTCTAACAATTAAAATTATAAATAGAAATAAGTGACTACAAATATTTGTAGATCATATTGAGCATGCAAATATGCTACTAATACATGTTATGATGATTTCCACAACACACTATATTATTGCATAATCGATCTATTTCTTTCACGCTTGATATATATATACACATGCTTGTCACATGTTATCATTCTTAACCATTTAAGCATTGTTGTTGGTATCATTACTTTCATGGTCAATAACCTCTGTATCTATATATACATATATAGATGATTTTCTTTAATAAGCTACTAAGTTATATCAATACCAAGAATGTCGAAAGCAATAAAAATGTGCGTCTCACGTAAAGAATTGCATGTCTTGAATGGGATATGTTTTGACATGTCACAGCATGTAATATAATGTATAAAATATTATATTGTAATAAAACATATATACGAATCATATATATGTATGTTACCTTTTACTACAACTTGTGCTGATGCTTTACGGAAAAAATATAAACAGTATATAATAAGAATCGATACCCCAATCAATTCTAGTTCTATGTATTCTGCTTTGAAACACCACTTTCACCCTTTCATCAGATAAATAGATAGATATGTTCATTGTTCTCATAAAATATACTGTCTCATATAACATATCTCATCTTCATCTATCGATAATGCTTCTAGTGTTTTAATTCCTTCTCTTTTTTTCCCTTTTCCTCTTTGCCTACGCTTTAGAATGTTCCCTACTGTTTTTATCTGCTTTTGTATCAAACTTGTTCTCCATTATTTAACGATCATGTTCCTACAAAGTTTAGGGTAGGGTGGACTTCTCATTAGGCAGGAATCCACTTTTAGCTTCGAATCCGATCGATCTTTCATTTTAAGGGAAATTAGTAGCCTATGTAAGCCTTAATTATAGTTATTCTTCAACATATATACATGCCACTTTGTCTCATGATGATGTGAGTAGTCAATTAACAATACTATTTTCTTTTTTATGAAGGGAATAAATTTATTATTGAATAAATAGTCCTTTTTTTATCATAAGAAATTTGGACGTTGAAAAAAATGACTATAATAAATTAAAAATAAATTTTGTTCGATAAAAATAACCCGTTATTAAAATTTTCAATCAAAATAGAGAATATTTTTTATTAATATTTATGTTTTAAAATTAATAAATAATAAATAAATAATTAATATGTGTATATATTATATCAATTATAAATTAAATCAATTTGATTCGATTTATTACTGTATTATAATATATACACAGTTAATTGAAGTAATTTGATTCGGTTTACATCTAATTAGCATAAGGAAGTCACTCATATAAAGAAGTTTAAAACGTCTGTTTTTAAAGACGCTTTTTAATAATTAAAATTTAACCTATATAATCGATCAAATTGTGTTACTTTTGTCAAATTAGATCAAACAAACTAATTTGACCGAAAAATCGATAAATCAAATTTTGAACTGATCTAAATTAATATTCTTTCTTTATAGAAAATGACTATAATACTCTTATTATAAAAAATGACTAAAATATTTTTATTATAGATATTAATTTTAAAAATCTTAAATTCTAATTCTATAATGACATAGAGAGAAGAAAAAATTTAGAATTTAGAGTTTTAAAATATATAGTAAAAATATTTTAAGTCATTTTCTATAATAGCGGTATTATAGTCATTTTTATAAAAAAATATTAATTTAAATCGATTCAAAATTTGGTTTATCAATTTTTCGGTCAAACTGATTTATTTTATTTAATTTTGACAAAAATAATACAATTTAATCGATTATATAAATTGAATATTAAATATTAAAAAATATATTTAAAAAAATATTTTAAACATCTTTACCTGAGTGATCTTTACCGTACACCATATATATAATATATACATGTATTGTAATTCAGTATAGTGTAATTGGTAGCTCATTTCAATGTAATCTACCAAATGTGGAATATAGTTAGTTCGTTGGTCAAGTAAAGAATTATTATATCTCTACAAATAATTGATACCGTAGAAACGAAAACTCTGAATGATACAGGTGTCTGATAACCAACTGGTTTAACCTTTTCAGAATATATTAATCAACAAATTCAAAGGTTACAGCGTTAAATTAGAATATGAAGTGTAGGTGTTGACCTTCTAATTAAGCACACTTTTGTGTTGGCACAAAAATTTAAGAGAAAAAATCCATTATTATATCCCGTGCTGTCTATGCTAAAATTCGAATAACTCCAAAGTTAATATGCGCCGCGTAGTAGCGAATCATTTGGGAGTTGTGAGGCACGCGCAAAGTGGTGTAAGTGTGGAATGTAATGGAAATTGGTGGAATTGCAATCCCAATCCCCAGAGGGGTGTGAAAAGGAAAAGAGAGAAGAGAGAGAAGAGAAATACAAAGACATGTGATGGGAAATGGCAATGTCCATGTGATTCCCTGCCAACCAGGCAGCCCAGGCCTGCCCACCTCTCTTTAATATCACTGTCCCCCCTATCCTATCTTTCTCTGGGCTCTTTTTTTTTTTATATGGATCAAATGTATGTACTACTTTGTTATTGAAAATTTGAGTGTTTTTTTATATATATACATTTTTTTTAATTGATATTAATTAAATAAGATCATTCATTATCGCAAGTTGAGACAAATGAATGAAATACTTACTGGAAAATAAAAATAAAACTTGCTTGTGTGAAAAAATCGTCCACTTTACTTTTGCAGTATTTGAGAAATTAGTCATTAAACTTTCAGTCTAATGAAGATGAATACTCTGGTATTAACAAAAGGAAAAAGATCATTCAATTTGTTTAAAAAAGAAAAAAGTTACAAATTAGATGATTCAATTTTAATTTTTTATTTTTGAAAATAAAAATAAGAGTGTTCGATTTTAATATTTGTTAATTTTTAAAAACATAAATCAAATCATTTAATTTGTGACATTTTATTAAAAAAGTTAAATAACGTAAAAAATTTCGAAGTACCGATTTTTTAGATCTGCAGCTGGGTAAATCACATATTCTCTCTTTATCTTTTTGTGATACACACTCCTGCAGCATAGAAAAATTAATAAGCCGGCCGTTTTCTTCATATTGAACACAAAAATTAGATATGTTTTTTAGAATTTAGTTAACTTGTGTTCTTAACTTCTTATAACACATTTAATTTTAAACATACAATAACAAAATATTTTTAAAATTTTTAATGTATTCAATACATTGAAAATATATAAAAAAATTATCTTTTAATAATTTTTAAAATATTTTTTATAATATTCTAATTTATGATCTTAGACTACAAATTAGCAAATTTCATTTTTTTATTCTTGATTTTAATATTAAAAATAAAAGTGTAAAAAAAAGATATATACAAATGTTTAATATTTTTTTAAATTTAACTAATTTTTATTTTAAAGACACATTAAAATTATAAACTGAAAATGTTTATTAAAAATATAAAATATTTAAGTTTTAAACGTATTAGCTAGTTTTGTATTTATTAGAAAAAATTTAAAATTTTCACTAATAATAATAATAATAATAATAATAATAATAATAATAATAATAATAATAATAATAATAATAATAATAATAATAATAATAATAATAATAATAATAATCTTATAATATACTTTTAGAATACGTATAAGTTAAATATATTTTTATTAGAGAATATAAAGCATTTATTTGATTTATGTTTTTATTATTAATATTCGTTTTTAAAATCTTGTAAAACGGTTAGTAAAAATAGAAAAAAATTAAAACATTAAAATAAAAATAAAAATAAAAACATTAAAATTAAAAATAAAAATATTTTGACTAAATTGTTAGAATATAATTAGGATTAATGATAATTATTTAGTATATTTGAATATTTATTATAGAATATTACATCTTTATTATTACGATTCTCTTAAGCACCTATAAATACCCTTTTATATTATATCGTTCCACACAACTTGAATACACTTAATAATACACAAATTCTTTATACAGTTTAGTGTCTTATTTTTAACATAAACATTTTTTTTGTTTTTAAGTTTTGCATCAATAGTACATCATCTTTTTTATTTTAATTCACCTAATCATTATCTTTAAAATACTTTTTAAGTGATTTTTTTAAATAATTATAAGAACAACTCTTAAAGATTAACTACCCTGTTTATCCGATTCAATTATGTCTTGCTATTTGTGAATCCTTCATTTTTTTCGTGTTGTTTCTCACCAGTTAGATATAGAGTAAAAAATAAAAATCTAATTCGACTCCTGTCTGAAAAAATAGTACAGTCAATTTTTGTTTCTGTTTATTGTGACTTGTGAGATATATTATCTTTTTCATTATTCTTAACATTAAAAGTTGATGAAAATAATTTAATGAAGTGAATATGATAAAAGGATCGATATGTTTTAAGACAACTAAAAATAGAAGTTGAACTGTATTTTTTTTTAAATAAAAAATGCCTTATTCTTCTTGAGAATGGACATGATCAGGTTAACTCTTTACTTCTATATGTATATGACAATTTCTTTTGTTTAGAAACTCTAGTCATTCAGTTGATTTTAACTACTCTATTACTAATATCAATCATACATTTTTTCCTTGAAAATTCCAAAACAATATATAAATATTTAACATTGATATGACAAACATGTCTGAATTTGAAATTAAAGATTATTTTCAAATTTATTGATCACTTATAAATAACAAATAATTCACTACTAAATACTAATAGCTAGAGAAGGCAAAGTCAAATTAAGTGTGAATGTTTTGTTTTATTTTGCTTTATTTATATTCAGAAGAGGGGAAGAGTAACTTCATTATTATATTGTAAGAACTAAAAACAGAACATACCACATGTGTGATTCGAAAATTGCATGTGAACAAAAATCCTAAACCTTATTTCTCAATGTCAACATCCATCCATATATGATCCTTTCTCTACAAAATTTAGGCCGACTTCACATCACACATTTATATGGCAAGAACAAATCAGTGTATGAAAGAATATTTAAAAACAGAATTATTGCACAAAACTAGAAAAAATAGTATATATGGGTCCAAGTGTATGCCAGTAACTCTGAATTGAAGCAAAGGTTAACAAGACATGGTGGGAAAATGAAATGGCAGTGATGACCTTGGTAACTGGTTTCAAAGTTGAGCCTAATTTGGGAAGCCTAAAATTTGATACATGCATGGATATAAGAGCTTTGATATGACTTTCACTCGACAAATTCTGAATTGAGTATTTTATCATATTAATTATTGTAACCCTTTGCTCAATTTTTAAATTTCTATTTATGACAATTATTTTAAAAGTAGGAGATATTTATGTAGTATGGAAAACATTATGAAATAAATGTTTGTCTCCACTCTCCACTATTTTTTTTTTCTGTACTTGTATCCAAAATCTGCTGCTTTCAAGTTTTTTATCGATGCAACTCTATTTGGAAATTAAACGACTAAATATCTATTTTTGTTTTTAAAATTTATACGATTATTTAATTTATTTTTTAAAATTTAAAATTATTTATATTAATTTTTTAGATTTAAATTTGGACACTAATATAGTGTCTCGACTCTTTACAATGACTAGACAAACGGAATGCTGATATGACACTTTCTTTGTGACATTGGATGCGACGTTCTTTATTTTTGACACATAAACAAGTTAGAAATGAAAAATAGTAGAGATAATAAAGAAAAAAATTTTATTTTGGGTCTTTATTATTTTTTCTCTTTTTATATACAAAATGACATTTCTGACTTGTTTAGATGCAAAAGATAAACGACGTCATTTACTCATCATCCAACGTGTGCCGAAAAAATCGAAGACCACATTGGTGCTTGAATTTAAATTTAAAGGACCAATGTAAATAATTTTAAATTTCAAAAACTAAAATGAGATCCGAATTTAGTCAAATTAAACATCAATTTCTTATTCTTCAGTGAATGGATTCAATTATTTTTCAATGGGACAGCTATATTAATCTAATGATACTGTACTGTACACTAAAAATAAACTAGTCCATATGACTTTGGTAGCAACCGACAAAAACCAAGCTTGTCAACTAAATAAAATGTTAATGGTCTAATAGTAGTAGATTATTATATTATGACGACATGACGTAAACTAGTATGATAGCTTAGGAACAAAACCAAATTTAGTTGACCATTTGCAAGCGAGCATGGGAATTGATAACAAGCTCTAATTCTCTGAGTACTTTAACAAATAGGGTCAAGATGAAATTGGGGTGAATTTCCCAAGGTTGGGATTTGGGTATGTACCATTTAATATTTATCCTTGTTTTATGCATTATATTTCTTTACTAATTTAAATGAGCTAACAAGTTACGAGTTTAACTTTGATAATAAGCAATACCTTACAAACATAAATTAATAATTTAATGATATATTCTAAATTCATGGAATGTACAAATAATAGTAGTAATATAGAGGGGATGGGATGGTAGAGTTGACAATTGGCTATAAATATAGTGTTGGGATCAATGAAGTTTCACAGCTGAACATTATTGACCTTTTTCTTGTTCTGTGTATGGAGAAAATTTGCACAAGCCTAAGGCTAGGTAGGATCAGTCAAATACGGTACACTACCATCACTGCCATTATAAACAAACTGCTACCCCTGCCCCTGCAATCATTATTGTGGTCCAAAATAATATTAACAAATTGGTGGATATTACAATAAAAATTTTATAATTATTTTTATATAAAAATATTTTTTTATTAATAATAAATTATAGACTTTTATTTAATATATTATAAAAATTATGATTAAACAAAAAAATCACACTTTTAATACAAATATTTTGTCCAATAAATTTCTTTCAGACATAGTAGTGAGATGAGACAATATTCTAAATAAAATAGTTGTCATGATTGTAGTAGCATATATAATAAAAATTATGTATAATGTATAATAATTCAGCCGAGTGTAATCATTAAGATCTTAATATGTTTTAAGTTCCGGTTTTGTATTGCCTGTTTTTAAGATTTGTATTTGGATTAATGTCTGTAAATATATGTTGGTGTTAATTACTTTTAGAATATAACGGGTGCAATCTCTACAAGATAAAATTACAATTTTATTAACGAACTCTAAATTTCCTTTTCTTTTTCTCCTATTTTTTGCATTATTAAGAACCATTACTTTGTTAATTTACTATTTCTACAGTATTAGTAGACTTTTTGTTTATTGGGTCACGTCATGACAGCATTTCTCAATAAGTTTTGATCCAGTCATTTTTTTTTGGCATGTTATGTTGGCAAATACATTGTATTCATTGGAAGGAAGTTGGGCTTATACTACAATAGTGAATGGCCTTTGACTACTTGAATCGTAGAAACCATTGCATTTGCATAATATGAAGTCGTTGTTGTCACTACCAAAGAAAATAAAATAAAAAAGGAAGTTTTCGTTGCAAATGCTATTATTTAATGGGCATATATATGTTGGCGTCATTGGTCATCTATATATAATAATGTATGTTTATATCAGAACAACATATATTATATTTTTAAAAGGTGGATTACTACTCTAGACTTGTTTAAGTTGTGCGACAAATTTCTCATATTCAAGTGTGGAATACAAGGAAAATATAGTTCCAAGAATTCAGAGAAAAGCGACTATTTAACTAATGCTTTCTTCAACAAAATTCTTTTAAGATTTGTATGTACTTCTGATTAATGACAACACTTACTTAAACCACCCGTAGGAGTAATTCTATCTGCTAAGAGAAAAATGTTATGTGAATAGTAAAAGAAAAAAGGCTTCATTTCAATAGCAGTTAAAAATTTGCTCGAATACAATGGAACGTGGTTCCACAGAAGTTAATAGCTTAATCATTTAATGCTAGAGCAGAGCACAAGGATGATTTCAATCGGGACGATGGAAACCCCTAGACCTTAGCTACTTGGCTTACATGGAGAATTTATGGCAACCAATGAATTGAAGAACACAATCATATTGAAACAAAAAATAAATGACTTTGTATTAGTTTCCTGCATCTCATAATATAAACAAAGCTTTTCGTCTACGACAGCCTCCTAAACTAATCCACAAGTATGCTTTGACTTTGTAATGACTGATTTTCTTCTCTTCTCTTTCTTTTTGGTGGGTTTGGGAAGAATAAAAGCAGCTACAATGAAGAAATGATATAACCTATTCTGCTGAACATGTATGAATCTATCGGAAAGCTACTCTTCACAAAAGATGGCATCATGGGTGGAACACGAGGTATTGAACAGCAAGTGCTCCCCTGAGACCTCAAAAATGCCTCATGAATTAGCGTGACAACTCAAAATCTGCCAAAATTTGTAGCAAAACAGAGAGTTCGAATCAGAAGTTCAAAAACATGCATCTATCTGTTCAAAGGTTCTAGCTGGACTTCCATTGTTGCAGAGGTTTGTGACTCTTTCTCTGCATGTGCCCTGGATGGGCTCAATAGATCAAGGGAATCATCTTCCTCGGCATTACCAAGCACCCAATTGCTTCTTCCAAATATCCGGCCCCTTACTCGCTGCCTCTCACGGTATTCCAAATAAGCAACAATGAATGCACCAAGTACGAACCAAACCACCATTGCCAAAATGAGTCCATTGGCATTTTCCTCACCATATCTTTCTTCCAAATGCTTCATGCCACTAAAAAGTGCTGCAAGGCCTAAAACAAAAGCAGTTCTGCCAACAATAATGTGAAAGTATTCCCAAATGACCCTTTTCGAAGATGGATGCTCGCCATTATTTGGTTTTGGAGGCCGTAGGCATGCATTCACTGGTTGTATACAGGCAAAAAATATTGCAGCAATTCCAAATTTAACATGTGGTGAGGTGACATAAAAACCCCGAAGCTCAGCAACAGCAAAAAGAAGGGCAAGTAGAACAATTACTAATCCTGAGTATTGCAAGTAAACATGAATCTTGTACCAGCCATCACCCTTAAGATGTTTCAAGTATCTAGCTGCCAATATACCTCCAGGAAGCAACATACCCCATGCCAGAAACATCATAAAGCCATGCACAGCCAAAACTGGAAGTAAATCCTGCTCTGCTTCTGCCGAGCCACGCATCAGCAGTACATTTATAGCCCTACTACTCGTGACTGAATGCATATTCATGTTACTAAGATTTTCATTACTCCATCTAGCTCCCATTGCCCAAACAACTTTAAGTGGAGTTGTGGGATCAATAATATTGCTACATTCTGGCCTAATGCTCCTATCACATGATGGGTCCAGTGGACGTGTAAATTCCAAGGTAATAATACCATTTTCTGTTCTGCATCTCACATATGTCAAATTCTCATGCGTATGATGTATACTTTTAGCATCCTTTCCATCAATCCAGTAAGTGTCAACACGACCTAGACCATTATCATCTATCCAGCCTACATAAGCATAAGTGTTTACCATTCCACTTCCAAATCCTATTGCAAGATAACCACTCTTTTTCTCACCACGAGCAGCAATAAATATGGAATCCTTTGACAATGTCCAGAAGAAAGTAACCTGCTGATCATCAAGAAGAACACTATTATTATACATGTCAGACAGACCCCCATCAACAACCTCAACTCTCCAACCCATTTTCGGCTCAAACAACGAATGATAGTATAACTTGTCGGGAGTGTTCCTGTTAGGTGCCCAAACTAACTCCTTAGGACTGGCTACAACTCCATGAGCCTCAGGACCTCCAGCATAAATTGTCTCGGTTAGATTCCTCACAGTAGCATTTCCACCGATTGGATCAGAAGTAACATAAAATGCAACGTCATGCCCGGCTTGTATGGAAAACGTGACAGGCACCCCTCTTTCCACCCTCAACACAGGAGACTCCTTTTTGTTGATGTAAAGAACCCTCTCCGGATTTGGTGGATTTGGATAATGCAGTGCTGGACCAGTCGAAACAACCAACGGAACCTTACCATCAGCAATGATGACATCTTGATCCTCTTTATCCTCAGCATCCAGGGGACCATGACAATCATTCACATGCTCAGAAACATTCAGAACCAAATGCCCGAAATTCTGAGATGGAAGACCGCCATGATTCTGAGGAAGATAGTGATGCTGAAGGGTATCAGGAGGCCTAATCTTGCCCATTGCCCAGATAACCGTCATGTTAGCCAAAGGATCCACAGGGTGATCATACTTCCCATCAACCTTACTCAACGGCCTCCTATATCTAACAAATGTGACTCCATCTTTCCTCTGCCCAAAAATCAACTCAGTATTATTCACCAAACCAACTCTATCAGGACCAACATAGATCGAATCGGGGCAAACCCCTTCTGAAGATCCATTGCTATCTGTGACACACTCACTATACTTGGTGATGAAGAAATCATCCACAAATGGCAACCCGTCCTCCTTAAACCCTGCAACAGCAACATCAGCACCAACCATGAGCTCAGACCCAGTGTTATTAGGGTTTGCCCAGCCAAAAGCCATGTAATTCATGATCCCAGTTGCAGCTTCGAGACCAATCTCAATGGAATCCTCCCCCACATTCAAACTCCACCTTAGCCTAAAATTATCAGACAAAACCTTGCAATTCTCAAACATTGTCGGCTCAGTGTGAATACGAACCTCACCTTTTCCTTTCCCATCCCCGCCGGCCGGAGCGGGTGCGGGAGATGCCTCCGTGACATTGGCTAAATCTTCGAGGACGATGTGGCCAAAATCGGAGCCGGTGGGGCGATCCCAAACTGCAAGGACCTGGATCATGCTCCAGGTAACGTTGTTGAGCAAGCGCACAACGAAGGTGGAATTGGCGAAAGTTTGGTTCAAGCGGTGATCGGAAATGACGAATCCGTTGGTGAGGTTATCAAGATCAGGGGCGAGGGCGCCCCACCAATGAACGTCGGAGCCGGAGAGCATGTCAAATTGTGAAACCCTAAAGGAGCAATCGTCGAGGACCTTGATGCGGCCTCTGAGCTGGTGCTGAACCATCTTGAAGTCGAACTCCAAATCGACGAGCGGGCTGACCCGCGTGCACTCCGGATCCGCATGACAGCATAAGAAGAAGAAGAGGAAGAGGGAGATGGTGGATTCGCGAAGCATGAGGATTTGTGAGATCCGAATGCGAATTCGGAATCCTTAGTGGGATCCGAATCGTCGGTTTTAATCGGTGAGGGACGGCGGACGTACCTGCTAGTGGTGGAGATGATAGGTGAGACGCCGCGATCGCCGTCGTTGATGATGGCGGAACACCGAAAGCAGCGAGCGAAGGTGGCTTCCACGGCGGGGTAAGTTTGTAATTTTCGTTTTTATGTTTTCAATTGAGAGAGAAGAAAAGAGATGCTTTGTTGGTGTTTGCGTGTTAGTTAGTGCGGAGTGCGGTGTGGGGAGGTTTTAGTCTTCGGATTTAGGTCTGGAAGCGCGCGGTCACATGCCACACAACTTTGAATGATTCAGTTTTTGGCGAGGCTCACCAAATCAAATCATACTTGGACTCTTTTTTCCTTCTAAACACTCAATTCACCATCACAATCACATTCGTTTTCTCTTTCATTCAAAATTACGATTACCAACAGTATTTAACGTGTGTTTTACTATACACATAACAATAACAAATAGATAAACAGTTGTGAGTAGTAAAACAATACATAAATGGTTGTGGCCATAGTCCATGGGAATGTATTCCATTCGCATGATGTTAACAGCCTAAGAGGATCCTTCATTCTCTCTTTGACCACTTCTCTACGCATGCTCGGCTCACCGACCATAAGCATATTGGAATCTTGGTTCTACTTTATATGATAAAGATATCCTTTATGGCTTTATACAAGTTATTAACACATCATTCATAATCATTTTATTTTATACTTTTATGTCATATAAAATATATAGGTCTATATTTAAAAACGCGATTTTACAACACCTTAGCCCTTGGGCCATTTTGCAACAGCAGGTTACATCTTACATGTATTGGATCATTAACTCATTATTTCTGGGTCAAACTCACTTGTCATATCCAATATTTGAAAGTAAATCATCACTAGAAAAAGGTTACAGAACTTGCAACATAGTGCGGCCCCCAACTTGTGCATTAACAAGAGCTAATGCTGGATGATGCAGCCGAAAAAAGGCAGGGACTCGACGTAAAAAAGGAAAACCACAGACGTAGTCGAAATCATCCGACAAAACTACAATAATAAACATACCCAAAAATCTCCTACCCGTCCAGAATCGTCAATTATAAACATACATTGAGCTAAAGAAATTGCTTCTGACATACATCTAATTAGCTGCACAATGCAAACAGTAATGCTTATCAAAATGGTACTATTATCCTATGGGACATTAAGATCAAAAAAGGATCATGTGGTCTAACCATGCAAATTCATTACAACAGATCATTAACCAGCACCAAAATGAGTCCTCCTTGGAAGGTCGAGGATACTTCAATGATTACATTGTTGATTATTTCCTAGAGAAATATACCTAACATATTCACAACAGCTATCTGTCCTTTAGCTGGAAAGTGTTAAATTTACCAGAGTCTTAATAATCATCATTGTAATCATAATCAGAAAATTCACTCAGACTCCCACCTGAGAATTCATAAAAGTCATACTCATAATCAGACAATATGTCAATGTCTGATATCCCAGATGGATAGTCTTCATCAAATGATCCATAGTCATCTTCCGCTTCAAATGGGTAGTCATCAATGGGATCATATGGACGCCGTAGATCTTTGATCTGTTCAGCACATCTCCTCTCCAAATTTCCTATTAAATTGACATTGAAACACTGGCGTAAGTCAAGAGATTCAAGATTGGGACACCCATCAAGAATGGAAAGCAAGCCATCATTGGTCAACTTGTTCCCAAAAAGCTGTAGATGGCGTAATGCAGGCATTGTTTCCGCAATGGCAAATGCATCCTCATTGCACTCAATGTGTGGACTTTTGTAACCTTCTATATTAAATTTCAATGTTCTTAAGTGAGGGCAACTCCGGCCAATAGTTTCTAGAGGATCCTTGGATAAGTTGCTGATTGATATGTCAAGTTCTTCCAACCGAGATAGCTTTTCTGCAACTACACACAATCCCTCATCTGTTATACTATAGCATCGTATAAGGCATAGACGTCGTAGATGACTTGTACTGTAAATGGAAAGACAAAACAACAGCGGAAGATATAGTTAACGGATATGCTAATGAAAATATGAACTTCAGTATTTATACACATATGATTAGTAGTGAACACTAAATGGAAGTATCGCCATTCAAGGAAGCCATCACTTGACATAACTCAGTCCCAGGAAACAAGAAACATGATTTCAACATAAACATACCATTTGGCTCTCAACAAAGAGATAAATTTTTGAAAATTCCTTATTTTCTGATTACTAAGAGTATTTCATTTCTGAAACCTTTATTGAGGATAAAATCTAAAGTTGACAATTGGCAAAACTCAAAGTAAATCAAGATCATCTTGCTTGTAGGGAAGCTAATAAATACCGGAAATAAAATTAAAGAAACCCTAATCATCACCAAAATTGATATTCAAATTGAAAATTCGAAGCCGGAAACAAAGAAAGCCAAACAAAAATTTAACCCAAAAAAATAAAGAAAGAAAGAAACTTACGAATCGACGATGTACTTGAGAAGAGCGTCAGTGGCGAATTCTTCGATGGTGATGTCGGTTAATTGGCCGGAGCTGTGGTCGATTGCACGGCGGCACATGGCGTCAAGGATGTCATCGGAGTCGGTGAGGTCACCGAGTGCGTGCATGTCGATGGTGCGCCAGATGAGAGGGTCCCTGGAGACATTGCGCCACAGCGAGCAAACTCTCTGAACGTTTCTCAGCACCTCGATCGTACCAACCTTCACGAATATCGCCGACACCACGTCTCGCGGCAGATCTAGCCAGTTCCGATGCTCATCCTCTGGCGAAGACGGCAGTGGTGGTGGTTGGTTCGGGCACGATGATGACGATGCTTCCATTGAAGAACCGGCAGAAGATGCTGATTTTCGGGTTGAATTTGGAATTTTTTCCTTGGAAAGCCAACTCCCGTGTAACACTTGTCTTCTCCTAATTCTTAGTGGGCTTAGTTTTGGGCTTTCATGATAGATGAGTTTATTTTGGGCCACATCAGTTCCAACTTTGGGCTTTTATATTTTGTCCTTTGGTGACAGAATACCTTTCTGACAAAAAGAAGTTTGCACTTTTTACCAAACAAAAAAAAGAAGTTTGCACTCTCGGAAGAAAAAAGAGATTACAATGTACAAATGCTATATGAGTTAAATCTTAAAGTGGTCCTAAACTTGCAATCCAGTCTCACGGTCGTTTCTAAATATACAATGGCCTCAATATTGTCCCTGAATTTAACAAAGGTGACTCACAGTCGTCCCTAAAGCATTTTTCGAGAAATATTCCTTAACGGCGAGATGACGTATACTGAGAAACGCCACGAGGGATAGGTGATGTGACTGTTATTGTTATTTGACTCAATTTAGTCCCTGAAGTGGTTTATAACCCTAGTCCTCAATTTGAGTTCTATCTGTGTCCACCATTAGAAGTCATTCTCTTTCTTTTTCTCTGCTCTCCTTCTTCTTCTTCTCCGCCACATCTCCTTCAACCAAAACAGCATAATCAAATAGGATGAACCCAAATGACATCCATGCAAATTCAATTTAGCCTCCGATGAATCCCACACCATTACCCCTCACACAAGAATCCAGTAACTCTTTAAGTCCGAAAACCGTTTTCACTGTCGATTACCTGCTGACAAGTTGCCATTGTCGATTGAGGAGTTGAATGACATGTCTGAGCTTCTCATCTTCTTAAGCCAGGAAACCATTTCTATATGCTCACCATGACTGCCAAAAGTTGAAAGAACCATATTGGCGCAAACAATATCAATATCAAAGTCACCTCACTTTATTTGATCCACAACTCTCTACAAATTATGGAACAACCCCAGTCTCCCATAACCATACATAATGGACTTCAACTCAAAAGCTGAAGGGTCAATCGCTCCACCATTGCCTCTTAAATCTTCAACCAAATCCTCGACTTCACGAGACCTATCCATTGCACACAAACCACTAACCATATACTCAAAAGCCCTACGTTTTATGTAAACAGAAGAAGAACTACGAAAAAGCTGGTTCATGTAACAACAAGCAACATCAAAACCTTTCGGTGAGCTTCACTTGGAGTGTAACTCAAGCAATTTACAGTAGAAAAGAGCAAGCTCTCTATTTCGAGATTCAAGCTTGGAAGTGGCCTAAAAAACTAGAGCTTCAGCTTCCTCATAACAACCCAATTGATTAAAAAACACTTTAAGGTCAGAAATAATGGTAGGGTTTCAAGTGAATTAGGGAGCTTGGACGATACATGAATAAAATTAAAAAATTTTGGGAAATTAAAAAATGAAAACAGAAGAAAAGGATTTAGGATTTACAGCATTTACAGAGAGAGCAAGAGAAGAAAGGTGAGAAAAGGAGGAGGAAGGAGATAGAAGATGACAAAATAGTGTCTTCTAATAGTGGAAGAAGAAGAAGGAGATGTGGTTGAAGGAGATGTGGCGAAGAAGAAGAAGGAGGAAAGTAAAGAAGAAGAAAGAGTGTAACTTCTAATAGTGGACATAAATAGAACTCAAATTGGGGACTACGGTTATAAACCATTTCAGGGACTAAATTGAGTCAAATAACAATAACAAACACGTCATTTATTCACCGTGGCGTCTCTCAGTATACCTCATCATGCCTTTAAGAAATATTCTCCGAAAAATTTTTCAGGACGATTGTGAGTCACCTTTGATAAATTCAGGGACAATGTTGAACCCATTACAAATTTAGAGATGACAATAAAATTCGATTGTAAGTTTAGTGACCACTTTGAAATTTAACTCTACGTATATTATTCTCTCAATTTTATACGTCAAAAAAATATTTCATCAAATTTTACTTTTTCTCTCAAATGTTATCATCATAACATTAAGCATTCTCATGTCAAGAACATTAACACTCACCCACAACTTTCTCTTTATATTAATATTATTTTATTATTAATATGATTAGTATTATCATTACTTGAACTTAACACATATTGACAGAAATAGGATATAGATTATGAAGGCCGTTCGTAAGGGCGTTTATGGCGGATACACCCACATGCTAGGACGTGAACAAGTGCACACATTCTTTTTTCAATTATTTTGTTTCAAAAAAATAAAATAAAATAAAGAAAAGGGTGCAACTTTTGTCTCTTATGATTGTTTGGTCAAAGGAAATGTGATTGTTATATGATTTGGTAACTTAGGACAGCGAAAGAAGCAAAGCTGTAGAAAGCAAAAGCACGTTCTCTTCTTTTTCAACTTGTATTGGTTATCTGTCATATATGCTGCTTTCTCCTAATATGCCACGTAACCCTCCCATGGCATTTCTGGATTAGATATAGTAGGTAGGTAATCAATAACAATACCACCAAATATATACTAACCAATATATGCTATAAGATATTAAGTTTTCATCTCTATAATTATTAGCTCAACCGGATTGTAAGTGATCCATTGGTATTTTATATATCTTTACATGTGGTATTTTATATATTTTTTTAATGTGTATTTTGTATTTCATATTTTATATAAGTGATCCATTGGTGATTAATTTTTTATTTATATGTAGTATAATTTAATTTTCAATGTGTCTGTTTCGTTAAGAAGTAAAAATAAGATTGAAAAAAATCCATGTTCTTTCGTATATCAAAATTATTTATGAATATGTTCTGATCATTTTTAACCTTATATTTTGGTCTTCTCTAAGTATATAATGTATACCTTGTTTTCACTCTAACTACAACTTCATAGAAAAATTTTATTTGAAAGCGACAACTTATCAATCAGAGTAACTTATAATTATTTGATCATATAATTGTGTTAAATAACGTTTTTCTTAAAGAGATTTGTATAGTTGTCTATCTATCTTGTGTTATAGGTGTCAAATGAGCCAGCTTGCAGTGCAATGTCACATATCAAATTCACAAATTCATTATTCACATTGAGTAAGCGCTGGGTGAACGGATATGTACAAAATCTTGATCAAATCTCTACTAAAATTATCAAATTGGATCGGATTTAATATTTGTAATTTTTAAAGTTGGATCCAATTCAATCTAATCCACACATTATTTGCAGATCGGATTGGATTGGATATCGGATATATCCATGAAACATAAAAAATATTTTTAAAAGTTTATTTTTATTAAAAAAATATTAATAAAATTTATTTTTTTAATATTTTAAATATGTTTATTCTTAAAATAATATTAAACATACTTTTCTTAAATAATAAATTAAAATAATACAACATATATGATCATTATTAGTTGAAATAAAACACACTTATTTGGTTCTTTATTTTTGCGGATACGCAGATATGTGGATACCAACACAAAATCAGCAATCCGATCCGATTAGTGTGCGGATCCGATCCGATTAGTGTGCGGATCCGATCCGATCCGATAGCCTTGCGGATCGGACCTATATTCGCAATTTTCGAATTGAATTTAGATAAACACCGCGAATATGCGAATCGGATCCAATCCATGAACACCTCTAAAGAAGCGGTGATTCACATTAGAAACTAAATGATTAAGTATTCTTCATCAAACTTTGCACAATAACAATTAATTAATTTACGTAAAAAAATGTTTAGTAAGTAAAACAAATTATAATAATCAGAATTTGCCTTATTGAATACTAAATAAGATAAATTATGTATATTTTTAGCTATTTTTTTTATTACCAAACATTTTTTATAAATTAATACTCTAATTATCTTAAATAAGATGCGTTGAACGATCTATCAATTTATCTATATCTATATTATCCAAATAAACTTCATTTAATTTTGCAATAATTATGACAATCTACTATCTTTAAAATGGAATTTTAGGCAAATGCTGATCAAAACATGATGTCTAATATTCTTTTCCAATAATCACCATAAGCCGTGCATTGGATAAAAGTTTCTTAGACAAGGATGAGTAATGAGCATTAATTCCGATGTGATTTGAGGCCATAAGGATAGACAAAACCAATGAAAAGGTCAAACTCAAAGCAATAATTGCGCATCCAACTATTAGCCAACCGTTCCCCAATCCTCGCTCCACATACTACATTAACATTACAAATCAAAGAAAGGAAAACAATGATGCTTTCAAGGGATAGAGAATAGAGACCCGAAAAAAAAAAGCTATATCATATCTTTTCTTTCTTAGAAAGAATTTCACTAACACTTATCCCTTTTGTTCTACTCATCATTACATATCTTTGAACACATTTGTTAAAATTTGTTGGACATTGTGGTTTGTAGCATGGATCGCCCTCGAGCACATTCATCTCCGCATTTAGTTTCTTCACCATCATCAAATAACGCTGAAAGGCCACAACCACAAGAAGATTGCAATTTAGAAGGTAATAACATTCATTTTCATGTTCATGTTTCATCATAGTATATGGTAGAATAATCCTTATTCAATGTTTCTTGTTAGAATATAGTTAGGTTCGAATATTTATTATAGGAGATTACGTCTTTATTATTATAATTCTCGTAGTACCTATAAATATCCTTTTATATTGTATCATTCTAGACAATTTGTATAGATAACTTGAATACACTTAATAATATATCATTCTTTCTCCAGTTTAGCCTCTTGTTCCTAACATGTATCAGACTCATGGTATCATCCTTGAAGAAGATCGATTGTTTTCCTTACGGTGAAATCACCATAGTTTTTGCATTTTTTTCTATGTCATTCTTCTTTTTCTTTTGTCAATAATATAACATCATTTCTCCAGTTTAGTCTCTTGTTTCTAACATTTCTTATTTGCTTTAGGCATTACCACAAATGTTAGATTGCTGCTGAAACTAATTCAAGATCATAATGGAGCAAGCATGAAAGAGAACGAAGAGAGAAAGGTCCACAGGGTGAATGGGATCATGTCCATTTTAGATGAGGTTAGGTCCAGGATTCAAAGAATCCAAACATCTACCAAGAAAAAAGCAGAACTTAGAAGGTGTAACACAGATCTTAGGCCTACAATTCCAACTTCCAATGATAAAAGGCAGCCTGATTTGCCAATAGATGAAAAGGAAAGGCTAAGGAGGGAGCTTAATGCGAGCTTCATGGCGCGACAGAGCCTTCAAGCCATGTGTGCGAGTTTGGGGAAAGAAAAGCAGATCATGGCTTCAGAACTTGCAAGAAAGGCTCAAGAGTTGGCAGAAATGGAAGAGCTCTTGGTTGATCTCAAGACACAAAATAACATGTTGGCAGAGAAGCTGTATGCTTGCAGCTCAGAAAAGAAGAGCAACGATGCAGAAATTGAAGGCAACATAGCATTGCAGGAGCGAAACAGGGCACTTACAGAACAACTCCACAAGTCCCTTGATGCTTATCGATCTTTGAAGCACAAGTACAAAGATGCACGAGAGGAAAACCAAGAAATCCATGCCACATTGGAACAATTGAAGGAGGAAGTTGAAGCAGGCACTCAAAGGATACATGGCTTCAAGGAACAAGTCATAAAGAGTCATGAAAACATATTTGCAGAGGAGATTTCTGCTATAGAGAACATGCTTGAATCTCTTAGCCTCAAAATCTCAAAACATGATCAGAACAAAACTTAATGTGTCTAATAATATGATATTGCTTATTATAAACATAGATGATTAACTGTAAAATTTGTAATGAGGAGGACAAGGGTCAAAGTAGAGAAAGTTGATATTGCACATATTTTTGAACTTCAAATATTATCTATTGAGGCCCAACAAAAGAGGCTGTATATTCTATCTTCTGTAAAATATGAAAATCAAGAGTTATGCTCTTTCTTCTTTTTTTTTTTTAAATTAACTAATCTGCTACCATGTTTCGTATTTTCAGAAAACGAATTCTACTTCTACAATTTAAAAATAATAATAATAATAAGGCATTTTCTACCTCAGGAATATGAATAATTGATAATCAACCAACGACAAGATTACAGATCAAACGCGTAACACTTATATGTCTAGGTATAGTGACTAGGACTGGAAGTGAGTCAAGTTAACTCATGAGTCGGCTTGAGCTCGACTCATTAATAGTTCGATAAGATATAACCTAAATTCGTGAGCTGGTGAGGCAAGCTTGAGCTTGAAATTGAGCTCATAAATTAAATGAATCACGTTTAAGCTTGAATAAGCTCAAGTTATTTGTTTGTGAGCTGGCTCGATTATATATATATTATGTATATACATATGAAATAATAATATATATATTAATGATCTTAATTAATTAAAATTTTATATTTATTTTTTATATATAATTTTGATATAGGACATAAATAAAAAAATATAATTTTTTATAGATAAACAATATATAAAATTGATCTTTTTAAATATTTTTTAAAATATATAAATTATAATTTATTGATATAGTATATATTATGTTCCTATTATTTGAGTCAACTCGTGAGTTTTCAGTGAGTCGAGCTTGAGTTTAAGAAATAAACTCAATTGTTAATGAGTCGAGTCATGAGCCAAACTCAATTTTTGTGAGTCGAACTTAAGCTTGATCTAGCTCGACTTAGCTCGGCTCACTTCCACCCCTAATAATGACATACAAGCCTGAGATAGTGTTGCTATCCAATAAGCAAAGTAGAATTAAAGCTTGATAATATATCAATGGGGTAAACATAATTCTAACTAGAAACTCGATATATATTAACATTTTTATTATATATTTTGCCAAATAAAAACATTTTAAATAGTTCATTATAATTCCTGGATATTTGCTTATATCATAGTTGATAAAACTGAACTATTAAATTACTAATTTACTAGTTTATTAGTTCGATCAGTGAGGTATTGGTTGAATCGGTTAATTCGATCTCATATAAATTAAAAAAATAAAAAACTTAAAATTAAAATTTAAAATATATATTTTACATTAACATTTTAAAAATAATCAAACTATTCTAAAATAATATGAAATAGAAACAATATAAAAATAAGAGCTATTTTGTAAAAAAAAATAATAATTTATGGCCGGTTCGTCGGTATATTAAAATAATAATTATTTTTAAATTTTAATAATTTATTAATTAGTTTATATTTATTATATTATTATATATTACAAATATATATTAAAAAAATAATATTAATAACTATCATATAATAAAAAAAAGTAAATTTATAATTAAAATTAAAATAAATTAAATAAAAATAAATTATACGTATTATAATTTACATACATGTTAATAAGAAGCATGACAGTTTGGTAGCTTTTTATGTACGTTGCATTCTTAGAGGAAAAAAGTTTTTTTTGTACTGATGTATTTATCTGTTCATTTTTGGACTTCATACAAGAAGGTAAAGTGCTTTTTGGAGATAGATTGAGAGAAAGGGCCATCTAAGGGTGTGTTTGGCAAACTCGTTTCAAAGGATAAAAGTGCGTTGAAGTTCCTTGAACGCTGTGTTTTAATGTTTGGCAATTTTTTTTCTTTAAACGCAGAAGTGATTTTGCAGCTTAAAAGCGCGTTTATTAGAAGCGAAAAATTGTTGCTTCTGCGTTCACTTCAGCTTAAAAGCGCGTTTATTAGAAGCGAAAAATTGTTGCTTCTGCGTTCACTTCAACGTGAGTTCACCTTTGATGATCATTATTGGTTTTTTCCAAAAGAATTTTCATATTTGTTTCAAGTCATTTCAAATATTTTAAAAATTTTTTGAATTTTTAGTATTTTTTTATATTTTGGTTTTTTTTTATTAAATTTGTTATTTTAATTCTATTATAATATGAATGATTGATCTTATTAAAAATGATAAAGTAAATAAAAAACTAATCATACATAACAATGGAATCATAAGTAATAAAATTTTACAGTCTAAAATAATATTAAATAAAAGAATACCGAGAGTACTAATAAAATTATAAAATATTTTTTTGTTTGACATTGTGAATATTTATTATTATAATTCTTGTTCATTGTTTATTATTCTATTTGTTATAATATGTATTATTGTTTCTATTGAAAATGATAAATTAAATAAAAAATTAATTATAAATAATAATAAAAACATAATTAGTAAAAAATTAGAAACCAAAATAGTAAACAAATAAGATTATTGAGAGTACTCATAAAAAGTACTAAAATATATTATTTTATATGTTATTTTTAGTTTAATAAATAAATATTAATTTTTATTAAAAAAATTATAACAAACTAAAATAAAATTTTATAAAAAACATTATATAAAAAATATATTAAAAGAAGTATAAAAAAGATTAAATATACTAAAAAATAATATTTTAATTTAATATTATATTTTTTTAGTAATTAACTAATTATCTATCTAAAAGTGATTTTAATTAATATTATCCAAACAATTTCATTTTATCAAAATCACTTTTAGTTTAAAATTGTCAAACATAAATTATGTTGACACAAACTCACTTCTATCCAAAATCAATTTTACAAAAATCACTTTTATTCAAATTCTAGTTTAGCCAACTCTAATCTAAACACACACTAAATGTCCATCCACAAACCCATTATGGCTGCTTTAGTGGGGGAGATTTTGAATCTCTAAATACTCTCAGTTGAATCTTTTTGTGTAGGCTTGGAGAGGCTCATCGACGTCTTGCTTTACTTCCAATAGGCTTGGAGCAAAGGTATACATGGATCGGATAAAATTGTGTTTATTTTGATTCGAATTTGATTTTAAATAATGGTTGGATCTTTTTTTGAAATCTTTACTTGGTTCTAAACTTTGTGAAATCACACTACTTTCAGCTTATACTAGAGCCGGATCTAGACCAGTGAAGTCCAGTCTTGATAAATTTTATGTCAAAAGATTATGATGCACTTATTTATAAAGAAGAAAAAAATGTACTTATTACCGAGAAGTTGATATCTATATTTAAATTTTTTATAAATTCTAATTTTCATGCTTTTTTTATCTATTTTCTAATTCAACAAGTGTGATTAAAAACAAAATAATAAACAAATTAAAAAGATTGAATATATATAAAAAGTCTCAACATCAAATTTTAAATAATCAACAATGACATAACAAGTCTTAACAATATTTTAAAATGCTAACGATAACATAATAATAGAAATAAAATTATAAGTTAGTTAAAATAATAAATAAATAACATTTTGAATATAAAATATTTATTAAATAAAATAATACATAAATAATATAAAAATGTATAACAAGTTGAACATGTTATAAGTATAATTATAAATATAATAATAAAATAATAATATTATAACAGATGGTGTAATTTAAATTAGATTAGATCGATTATAAAAAGTAAATCCAAAATTCCATCCAGCAATATACAAAAAACCGAATCCAATTAAATTTAAATTAATACGATTTTAATTAATTTTTTATTTAAATTAAATTAAATAAACTGTATAATTTCGATAAGGTTGAATTTGAACATCCTATTCTAGAGCCTGGCTTACGTGGGATATGAATCAGATACCTAGTTGAATTTTATAAATAGAACTCCCTTTAAAAACCTAGTGGTGGAGAAAACATAGAAGGAGAAACACAATTACACCTTTGGGCAATAGGATTCAGGTAACTTACTTAGAAGTCCGCAGTCAATGGAAGAATGCCTTGATGTTGTAGTCAATTCAGCGGGCGCTGGGTTCATGATGGGCGTAATCGCCGGATCCCCCTACCACTTCTTCAAGTCCCTTTGCATCTCTCCAACCCATATGGCTACAGCTTGCAACGCCGTTCGCCTCAATGCACCCCGCGTCGGGGGCAAGGTTGCCGCCTGGTGTGCCCTCTGCAAAGTCTCCAAAAACGCCTTGGTTTCTGTTCGTCAGAAGGACGACGCCTGGAACCGCATATTTTCCGGGGCCATCGGCACCGGGCTGCTCTCCGTGTGCCGCCGCAGTCTCAGAGCCTCCGCATGCTTCACCATGTGTGGTGCTCTCTTCGGCACAGTAGTAGAGGTCAGCTCAATCATGTTGGACAAGTCCTCGGCCCCGGCCCCACGCTTTGACTGATTTAGCATGTCGAAATTCACTCTTTTAATTCAAGAACGATTAAATTCTCAATTTCTTGCGAATCTTAATCAATTTAGCTTGCATATTGATTGTTGATAGATAGATACCATAGTATCAGTGCATATCTAGTTCTATAGTTATACACTTATACTCTTGCTGCGCCTATTAGCCAGATTTTTACATAAAGGGGTATGTTCGTTTTTTTTTCCCTTTATTATTCTTTTGGTGTGTGATTAGTGGATGTTATTAATAAATAATAAAGTCTGGACTTGTGTTGGACGACGAAAGGAATAGTTGGAGAAATTTATGAGATGGGTAATGAAGACGAAGGACTATATCTTAAATCATTCAAAGTTTCAATCTATTTTTCACATTTATAGATTGAATATGTTTGTGCATAAAGGAATCGATTTATTTATATATACAATCAACTGTTATGAGTTAGGACCGAGTTATTTGACACAAAATAGTTATTTACTAATCGATTGGTGTTAAATTAAATCGATTGGATTAGCAACGAATATAATATGTGCATACTAACGAGGGGCTTCAAAGACTCATGCAGAGTCGAAGGACGAAGAATCTTTCAAGAAGATATTGAGGGCCTTCAAAGAAGCCTGTGATGCCGATAAAGAAACAATATGCAAGGTATAATGAAGAAAGCTTGTAAAGTGTGTGGTAAAATGGGTAATATGCCTCTGGCTGCTAAGCGTTTTTGCTTTTGCTTGTCAGATCTTGGAAAGAGGTTATTGTGATTAGAGACCTGGGTATAGCTGTCTGAGGTTAGGGGTGTCTGCATAAATTGCATTTTGATTGATTTGTTAACTAGCGGTGGTTGTTTGTCGTATAAGCTGTTGGTTGGTATTGTGCTGATTCAACAAAAGGTGAGTAAGTTCAGGTCACTATTTCCGAAGTATGATTTCAAAATTGCTGATTCATGAACAGTAGTTAAGTGCGTGGTAGAAGTTGTATGTGTTAAATATTACTGTTAGGACTGGTATGAAGCTTAACAAATGTATAGTAACTAGTAAGTTTCATATGTAGAGCTGAAGATGCATATGCAGAGTGTTGTTTGAGTAAGAGTTGGATTGTCCGTTGAAGTATGAGTTCTTTTTTTCCATGGTTATATAATTACATACGATATTGTCATTAAAGCATGCTTTGACAGACAACGATAAAAAGAGCAAGACACTAGTCTAGGATCACGTTAATCTAAATGAGGTCAACAAATACAATTTCATTCAGCAAGGATTTGCAGCTTGCAGGCTGCAATAGAGTTCAGAATCCATGTATTACTTGCTATCTTTGAACCTGTAGAGCTTGCTAGAACCTCCGCATCATGTCGCCGTTGAGTAGAAATGGTATCCCTTTTGGAAGGACTGCATTTATCAGGAAGCTCAAGGTTGTAAATTATGAGTGTCTGGGGTGGATGCATACCAGGTGACGTTGAGTTTGCGTCACCAGACACTGGTTTTCTATTCAAAATTACCCCTCCAGCAGCGGTCACAAGATCTTGCAAATAGCCCTTATATGATGGCATAAAATCTCCCACAAAATAGAACTTGAAGCCATCCAAAAGCTTTGGTTGCTGCATAAAAAAAGAAATTTTGTCAACACAGACCACTAGTTTGCACATAATCCGGAGATTGCACCAAGATACCCAATCTAAAAGCACAGTTAATTTTAATGAAATAGAAGTTAGTTTTAGTCATAGTAGGTATTTGGCCTAAAACATTAAGACGTGAAATCAAACGTCTAGCTGCTTTATTATCATTGCGTGTTCCAGGACATTCATATAAAAGATAAATAAGGTTTATCTAACAAGTATGCCTAAGAAATTAACATGAGAAAGTTTTAATATAAATTAACAATGTTTTGACGCTAAAACACTTAACAATGAAAATTCTAACCTTATTTAAAACTCTTAGTCGTCCAAGATGAGGACCATCATGGATTCCATGGATGTCAAGATTGATTTCATAACTATCCTCATCAACAGGCTTCATTTCCTTCATGCAAGCTTTAATCCCTGTAACCAGACAACATGAGAATAGGAGAGATGTCACCATTATTAATTTTGTGATGACATTTTAGTAGGAAGTAGAAACCAGAGGAATTCTAGTTAAAGTACTGAACTCACATTCAATATTGAGAATCCACTTCCCCTCCAGTATGCCCATCAATACTTTGAGGGTCCTTTTACAAGCCTTATTTTCGTCTGTTGATGCTATAACATGGGTAACACTTGAATCCCATTTTTTCAAAACAGTAACCTTGGTTACTCTTTGAAATTCAGAAACAATATCCTACAGTTTTCAACCATGAAACAAAGTAAATATGGCTTCTGAATCAGGGGGGAAAAGACAATATGCCATATGCGATTATTTACCCTCTCCTGTATTGACAGAGCTGAGCAACAAAGCACAATTTTCTTGTATGATCCAAGAGCAGTCCCTTTCTGATTTGTAGGGCCATGTTTGAAAGCAAGACTTTTACTGTCTCTCGTTCTGCACTTATTGCTCTTACCCTTGGATCCTGAACTCTCACAGGGTAAAATGCACGAAGTATGTAAAGGGCATAACATGACAAAGTTTTCCTGATGCATAAAAATGAAAGGATTTGATTAGATGGGTTCATTTAAAAAGCTGCATGAAACTTTAAATCATCACTGCTTTTTATCGCATACCATATCCCATCGGCAATGCGTAGTCCACTTGGCACAAGGAACATGAAAACTCCTACGACAACTTTTCTCGTAACAACCAAGAGCAGCGCCCTTGAGTCCACAAAAACCACACTTAATTCTCCGGCTCCTACTTATTTCAGCTTCAAGATTAATTGCATTATCATCTTCAAAATATACATTGGGGGCCCTGCACAAGTTTAGAACAAATTAACTTTACATATCAAACTCAGTCACAAGTAAACATTCAAAGTAGAGGTAGTTAGTCGTCAGTAAAAATTAGGAAATTACCATTCTGTGCAGTTCCTGTGAGAATGTATGACTTTGGATCCTCCTTCATAATTTGCAGCAACAGGCTTGGTGCCATAGTAATGCATCATTGGCCCAGAAACCTGAATTTTGAATGGCACACTATCAAATCCTAGTTCGTATATAGTAGATAACATATTAGAGATGACTAGATGCGTGAGCAAACAAATTTACCTCTGATTCTTCTGATGAGTGACAAAAAACACATTGGTACTTTTCAGCTTGACTTTCACAGTTCGTTAAAACTGGTACATGCTTCAAAGTGCTACATTTCTCCTTAGATGTATCATCCAAAACCTTGACACCAGGACTCCTCTGGGTGCTTTCATTAGGTTGGATTTGTTCACCGGCCTTTGTCTGAGAGATCAAATCGGAGGAAAGTTTCAATTTCTTGGTACTCCTCAATTCACTACCACCAGAAATAGACTTTATAGAAACTTTCCCTTTAATTTGCCTTTTATTGGACATCTTTCCATTTTTGTCTGTCTGCTGATTTAACATAGATGATGCAGAACCAGCTAACTCACCATCAGTTTGGTTTTGCATGCAAGATAATTCTTCAGCTTGGTCCTGCACATAATTCAGCTTTTGCTTTCCAGATCTTTCACTCTGGCATTTACCTGGAATCATTTGGCAAGCAAACTTGTTGGTTTCTTTTTGGGAATGTGAAATATATGAATCCTTTGCCATGTTCACTTCACCATTACGAAGAACTACTGATATATTGGAGTCGGTGCAAGTATCAAAACAAACCCTCTTGCACTTTCTACTAGTCTTTCCCAGATTAGAAGCTTGTCGCTTCTCCCATGATTGATCCTCAGTGATTTCTAATGATCTATTTGAATCAACATTGATTCCCACAATTGAATCTTGTTGTTCCACAACCTGTTCTTGAGCGGCTTTTTCCCTCATCTTCCTGCTTCTCTTGTACTTCTTTGTCCCATTTATATCACCAGAACTCCTAAATGGAGAAGTCACACTGGGTTGTAAAACATCAGACAATCTAGTTCCGTTTTGTGAATTCTGAAGTTTAGTATTTTCAGCATAATCACTGGATTTATTTCTTTCAAGCTCTTTTGAGGCTTCCAGCAAATCCTCTTGATTTTCACTGATCACACCAGCACTCAAAGGCTGTAATACAATTGAAAAGAACATCAATGCATAGTCAAGGTACAGTATCCTAAATTTATGTATGATAACCCGTGGCTCCAATTCTCTCCTTACCTGCAATTTGACAGGACTTGAAAATAATTCAGGAGAGCAAGGCCTTTGTGTCCACTCAAACAGCTCACTATCAAAGAGATCAAAAGAGGTTTTATTTTGCACCTCATCCTACATGACAATAGCAAGAAGCCAAGAAATAAAATCAGTAATTTATTACAAGTCTCTTCTAACGTAATCTGATTTTAACCATGAAAACTAAATTTCCGAATTTTGTTCTGAGTGACTTCAACAACGTTTATCACCAACCAAGTAGTTGAATAGTTTAAGAACCATGAGACTGGGAAGTGATTTTCATCAGCCATATAAAACAAACAGTTATTGAAAAAAAAAAAACGGTTTACAATTTCATAGTTTATGACAACATATTCAGTTGCTATAACAACCCATTACTTACTGATAATGTCAGTTTAGTCGGATTTTCATCATCAGAGTCCTTGAGATCACTGAATGAAGGAGGGCTTGGTGTTGGGCTTTCATCTATAAGCTTATCCCCGAAAGTTTGCTGACTTAAATTCTCAACACCTTCCTCCTCTCTTAACCAAAAGAAAGGTGAAAGAACAGGTACATCTCTTTCACTTTGGAGAGGGTTTTCATTTACAGTATCAGTATCCTTTTCTTTTCCCTCTTTTCTAGTTCCACAGAGGTAGTCTCCAGAGCTTGAATTTTTGAATGGAGTTTCAGAAAGAGGATCTTGTGGCACCTGAACCCTTTTCTTAGCTGGAAGAGAAGGTTTTGCAGTGTCAGGAACATTCTTCTTCCCTGACACGCTGTTTTTGAGGGTTTTCCTTTTCTGAGCAGGATTTCGATGACTTCGAGTAGCATCCTCTCTACCACAGTCAGCATCAGCTTGACATTGCGTTTCTTCATCTGCCAGGTAACTAAATGTCAGTAAAGTGTAAAAAGGAGGACATAAATGCATATGCTTGAAAGCACATTCCTATATTTCAAACAAAGCTAGAACTTGAACCTATAAACCCACAGGCAAATTAGCTTGCAACTAAAAGATAGCACAGGCATATGCTTATTACAACACAAGTCATAATCATTTGGAAGCAGGTGAAGTTATACGTGGACAAAAACAGATGGGAAAGCTAACCTGAAAACTTAGATTGGTGCGGATTCTGGGTGAGGAATAAGTTCATACCAGAAGAGCGTTCCATTCTTTTGTAAATGTTGACCAAATTGAGCGAACGAGGACTAGGGCGAACCTCTTCATACAAAATAGCCAAAATTACTAAAAGAACCTTTAAGATAAAGAAGGAGATAAGAGGAGGAGGGGTACCTCGAGGGAAGAAGGGTAGTTTACAGACAGGGCAATCAGAAGACGACTTCATAGACTTGACGATACAAAAGCTGAAACCACCAAAATTGAATTACAAACACATAAGAATGCTTCATTTCGGATTTTGTATAACAAATAACAAGAAGAAGAAGAAGAAGAAGAAGAAGAATACTTACTTGCAGAAGACATGGCTGCATGGGAGACTGGCCGGAGAATTCAGCAAACTTAAACTTCACAGATCATTACAAAACAACGAGAAGAAATTAATTAATTAATTGTACTAGAGGATTATTAACATAAGATTAGAAAGAGAGTGTTTGAATACCAAATGGGGCATTGGAGTTCTCTGCCCATTTCCTCCAGATCCGTACGATTCGCCATTGTTATTCTCGATTGACAGATCAAATAAGAGCGAGAAAGGTTCTGATTCTATTCAGTTTATATCCAACAAGAGTTCGAATATTTGTGCTTCAAATAAGTAGTTTTGCAGCGATTTTTATTATTTGAATTTGAAGCCGCGCCAACTCATTTCCTTCGCGCCTCTGTTTTGCAGTGCAAGCTTTCTAGTTTCTAGTTTCTTCCTCGCCACTCTTTCCCGCTTTCTTTTCATATTATTATTTGTATTTCCTTAATTACGTAAAATTTTAAGAAATATTAAACTAAATTATGTTCTAAGTTACCAAAAAAATAAATAAATTATGTTCGTTGAATTTTTTAAATAATCATTTTTTGTAAAAAGAAATAAGTAACAAAGGTTTTCATAAAAATATAAAAATCTGCAAACTCAAAAGTAAAAATTCTCAATATTATTGATTTTATATAAAAAAAAGACTTTATTAGATAAACAATGATTTTTGTGAACAATGGATTTTAAAATTGGTCCAATAAAATAAAAACACACTACACTCATAAATTACCCACCTAAATTTTGATAATTGATATTAGGATAATCATCCGCACACCTAATAAATTAAACATCCGACATATTCATTATTCACATTGTTTAGTATTTTTATTGTCTACATATACTTTTAAAAAAAAAACAGTATATTGTTGGATATTTTCATGTCTATCAAATCGTATTTTTACCAGTAATTTTTTATATAACACAAAAAATACAAAAAAAATATTGTAGTTTAATGGCTTAAGAGTTCACAAATTTATGGTTTGATTCCATTCTTTAAGTTATCTTACCTAAAATTATCAAATAATATTTAACTTCCATTACATCCCATATTACCAGTAATCTTTACATGAACATGAACCATCTCTAAAATGGTGGAGCCTACTACGATCCCTGATAACAATCTCTCTATCATAAACCTTTGATATGAGTTTTATAGCCATATGACAATCTGCACAAACCCTCAAGTTCTTTATGACCCTAATTGGGGTCCCTGGTGGTGTATTTAGGATCATAAAAGCGATTGCCACCTTTTCACTGTGATAAGACAAAGCTTGCTCCTTCTCCTCTTCCTCTATGTCTGCAAGTACATTTGCAGTGTGAGGAACATAACCTTCTAACTTTAGCAACTCTGTGATTTTCTCTAACAGTGCATATACATCCTTACTCCGAGGATGAGACCTATCGCCCATAGTAAACTCATAAACCCGATTTCCCAACTCCACCATGCTATAGCCAGGTGTTTTCCTAACACCATCCTCTAGCATTGATCTTCTTACTGTTTGTACATCCGACCAACGGCGTTCGGCCGCATAAATATTCGAGAGAAGCACATAGTCGCCGCTGTGTTTAGGCTCTAACTTCAAAAGGTGTGATCTAGCTATCTCCCCTAGGCCTAAATGACCATGGATTGTGCATGCTCCCAATAAGGTCCTCCAAATAACAGAATTTGGCTGCAATGGCATGTTCTGAATATATTCATATGCTTGTTTCACTAAACCTGCCCTACTCAGCAGGTCCACCATGCAGCCATAGTGTTCTATCCTTGGCATGATTCCATATTCATCTTTCATCCTTCTAAAGTAATTAAACCCTTCATTCAACATTCCACAGTGGCTGCAAGCATACAAGACACCAACAAAAGTAATCTCACTAGGCTTAACTCTTTGTTCTTCCATCTCTTTAAAAAATTCAAGTGCTTCCTCCCCAAAGCCATTCACTGCCAAGCCAACAATCAAAGAAGTAAAAGAAACCACATTCCTTTCTCTCATCTCGCCAAAAACTTGTTTCGCCTCCCTGATGCTCCCACACTTGGCATAAAAGTCCAGCAGTGAATTGTTCACATGCATGTTCTCTGTCAATCCTACCTTCAACAAGAACACATGAACCCTACGTCCTAATTCTAGAGCTCCAAGTTCAGCACAAGCAGATAAAAGGCTAACCACAGTGAACCCATCCGGCTCCAGTCCCTCCATGTTCATCTCCCTGAATAGTGTCAAGGCCTCACTAGGCCTGCCATTAAGTGCAAACCCATTAATCACAGAATTCCAAGCCACAAGATCTCTTTCCACCATTGACTCAAACACCTTGTGTGCGCTTTCTGTGTCGCCACAAACAGCATACATGTGAAGCAAACCGTTCTGAACAAACACCAAAGACTCAAACCCTTTTCTCACTGTAACTGAATGTATAGCTTCCCCTTCTCTAACATTCAAAGACTTGGCAACAGCCTTTAGAAGAAAAGGGTAAGTGTGAGTGTCAGGGTCAACACAAGACGCCGACATTTTACGGTAGAAATGAAGTGCAGGACTTGGGTCATCGCTTTCAGCATAACCCCTTATCATGGTGTTCCAAGTGAACACATTTGGGTCATGCAATACAGCAAACACATGGTAGGCATAAGACATGGGTGCAGAGAAAGATACAATAGTAAAAATGAGATGCTTGCCCATGTCAGGGTTGTTAAGTGGGACACCATGCCTAATGGAAAATGCATGGATTTGCCTTAGTTTGGATATGGAAGATGCCCAAAACTGCAATAGAGCAATGCATTTTGTGACAATATGGGGTACTGGGTTCTGTGTGGCAGTTGTTGATGATGATGACAAGAAGGTTGAGGAACATAGGTGGATTTTGGGGTTCAACGGCTGAGATGTGTGCACTAATGAGGAGAGCTTTGAGTATAGTCTCATGTTACATGGTACGATACCACAGCATGCTAAGGATTTGATATGTTAATGTTAATGTTCGCTTAGAACGAATCTATATTGTGCAATGTGTAATGTGAATAAAGTGCTGCATCTTTTTTAAAAAATACAAAATACAAAATACAAAGGTAGTCTTATATGGCATAAAAATAGTAGGGTTTGGATTCTGTTAACAAATACTCAATATATATATGAAAATGAAAATTTCAAACTTGAAGCAAAATGGCATAAGATTATATAATTCGAGTTATTAAGGCATTGAGCATGTGATATATTTTCACACTAATGATCATAAGTTGAATAAGAAATATAAGGCACTGGATTACACTTTCAATAAAAATAAAATAAAAAGAAGAGTTGGAATAAAAATAACAGAGTCAATCAAATATTTCCCACTGAGACTTAGTCGACGAAGGAGGATGATCAAAGGTCTCCCAGTTGGTTGTAACAACAACATGCTTTATTCTTGCATTAGATATCTTAAGTGCATCCAATGTAATGTTTCAACACATTTCTGCACTTTCTTTTCCTGAAAAATGTAACCATCAAATTTAGCATATAACTCATCATTCCTCTTGAACTTGTGTGATAATAAAGAATGGAATTAAATACCTGAACACTTTTTTGTGCAGAAACATCTCCTTCTGTAGAAATGCTTTTTAACTTGATTGCTTGTCTCATAAGCATCTCAATTAGTGTCGAAATCTGAATTTCAGGTACCGTGTCCCCATTCGAAATGGACTTGTCAATTGCAGACACCTATAGATCAGGGAAACAGAAACAAATTGAGTTATATGTGTGTTCATTATGCATTAATGAGAGGGACTTATTATAGGGGGTTGTGCTCTCTATAAATTTTAACATGGCCTAATCAAATCAAAATAGACATACAATGAAGACCATTAAACGTCTTAACCTACGTAATTTGTGAGCATAATTCAACTTCCCTGTGTCCCTCAAATTATGAAAGGTTGCATAGGTATGTACCTGTCGTGCGAGGTGGTTGAGTTGGAGGGTAATATTGTTGATGGCGCGAGTCGCAGTCTGAATCTTAGCGTTCCTACGCATCTTATCCACAAAAACATGAAGGAAACTCAAGTTGCTATTTGAACCCTACTAGTTAAACTAAAATATCTCCATAAGTACGATTAAAAATGATACGACACAATACTATCTATGACGCAAGTGATCAAAATTTTGAGCCAAGATCTATTTGTCGACAGCATCCTTTTTTTTTTTCTACTTTAGGACTTTATCGATTTTTGGAGGCAATGTACCAAGGTCCAAGACAGGGCCACAGAGTAGCAACTAGGGAGGGCCTCCTCGTTTGCAAAGCCTAAAAGAACGTGGAAAAAATAAAAACGCATAAACTCGTGCTTTTATGTGCTTTTACCTGCAAAATCAAGCATATTAAAAAAAATTGTTACAGATTAATATCCTCTCTGAAATTTCTGACAGCAAAATTGAATCCTCTTCATCCTATTTCATCTCCACTTAACAACAACCTATGAGTATATTTGATCAACCCAACAAAGTGGCATCCAAACCCCAATACTACAATCAAGTTATGTAGCTCTATAATCAAGGAAAAGACGTAACTTTTGTATAAGCATCTCACGGGTACCAAAAGCTGCTTTCCCATTGGTGATCCAGTCCTTCTCAAGAAGGCTTGCTTTTGCACCAGCTAACATCTCATCATGGAATGCTGATACTATTTGGTATATTGAAGTCCTTAGAACATCAGCAATAACATAAGCTTTTGAGTTTACTGGGCCACTTCTTCTTTTACCAGATGAAACATCCACCCTTCCACCGTTCATTGTTGCCCATCTGATACCGGCAGGTCCCAATAGCTGGTGCGGGGACTGCAGGTTTGTTTTCTTTCCCATGAAATTTTCAACAGCTAGAAGACATGATATCAACGTTGAAATTACGGCGGCATTACTCCCAGAGAGCTGAGCAACCCCAAACTTATCTTCTTTGCGTGAACAGGCAGTCAGTGAGGCAACAGATCTTGAACACCACGTGTAAAGCTGCATATAAGTAACACAAGATCTTAATATGTCGCGTGCAAATTCACAATGCTGAGTTAAGTGAACATTGTTACAAGCAGTCATGATTAGTGATTACTAGGAATGGTAACTGATGACACTGGTCATTTGAGCACATTTACACACCCAAAACAAAAACATGAAATGGTTGTGCACTCGTGCTATCCACCTTTAACCAATTGCAATTTCCTTATCAATTTTCGCAGAATGGCAGGTAGGTAGCTAGTAGTGATCAGACTTTTGTGGAGCCAGGTCACAAATCCTATTTCTATGTAATTCTAAAGTGGCACATGTCTCTATACACCTCTTTCCAAAATTGTGTATGTTGGCTCCACAACTTCTAAATAAGTTTCAACTTTCAACCATACTAGATAAAAACTTAAGATAAAGTAAAGAGGGCCAACAAACACTGTAACATTGTGAATGCGGCAGGCATATACAATCCAAGATTCCTGACTTTTTGAGTAACATACCAATTTATGAAGTTTATAATAAGCCTTTTAAGGTTTTTGTTAAGTTTAAAAATTCAGTGTAATCACAAGAGCTGCCAAAACTTTCTAGTTAAACAAAGAACAAAATTAAATGAACTAGCAAATCTTTCTAGTAAAAAACATAAATATAGTTAGATATGCCCATACCTGGAGAAGCTGCAATTGTTCTAAGCACTTTGAATCAAGTAGTGAATCAGTTGGAGATGATAGCTGATTCGATAGCTGTGCAGGTTTGTCAACAGAATTTCCCATGCCTTCACTTAATATTGTGGCAAGTTGCTCCAGTGGCTTCAAGCACACAGCGATTACTCTTTTGTAACTCTCACCAGTTTCTTCAAAAAATGCTGCACGCCTCCAAGTGTCAACATTTTTCTCGCATACCATACAGAGATCAAGATACGCAAGATAGCGTAGAAGAGATGTTGGATCACTCTCCTCCAAAGCTAAAAGGAGATGTTCAGTTGGATTTGTTTCTGCTGCTGCTGAACCTTTTGGAGGTGCAAATACGGATCTCTTTGTATGTAAAACCTACATACCAATCAACAGAAACTTCAAACACAAATGAATTACTAACATTTATAAGTAACTTGAAACAGTTAACATATACATAAGAAGCATGTTGCAGAAACCAACCCGGTGCAAGTGATGAGTCAATTCCCAACAGAAGAAGATAGCAAAAGTGGCAATAAAAAAGACGATCTGGTCGGTGACGTATCTCTGCAGTGAAATGCTGTACTTAAATGGATGTGGGAGAAGCTCTAATAAAATAGCTGAGAAGAGGGAAGCCACAATGGAAAGCTTGAGAGCGCGCCTACCAGCCGAAGGAACTCCCATTTTGAAGCTGAAGTAAGTTGACCGCTGCAGAATCAAAAGAAGTTATAGACAGAAACGCATTAAGAAGCATCAAAGTGAGGGAGATAGAGATAGAGATAGAGAAAGTGACCTGAATGATGGGAAACTCCAAAACCCATCGACGCTTCAAAACGTAATGCAAACCAAAAAGTAAACCAACGAAGAAACCCCTCAACCCTACCCTTCCAATCACCCAAAAGCCCTCACCAATGGCTCCAAGCCCGCATAGGGACACCGCCGCCGCCAGACCAGAAGCTGCGGAGGCGGCCGCGAAGAGCACGAATGATAAGGAAACCTTGGCGCGGGCGCGAAAGTGGGCGGAGTCGGAGGGGATGAAGAGGAAGCAGAGGAGACGGGCGGCGAGTTGAAGAGGAGGGGCGGGGCGGCGGGGGTGGGGGAGGCGATGAGGGAGAGAGTGGAGGAGAAAAGGAGGAGGGAGAAGTGGAAGGTGAGGAAGGAGAGGGAGGAAGTGAAAGAAGAAGAAGAAGAGAGGAAGGGTTTGAAGAGGAGGAAGATGAGGGTTGAGGGTATGGATTGCCAGATCAAGAAGCTCATGAAACGATTCTTCAGTAACACCTCCGGAGACGACATTGACATTGACATCTTCTACTCTGCTCTGCTCAAATGATTTTCAAATTAGCGGTATCCAACCGCCCCTTACCCCTCCCCTACCACTCCTCTTTCTTCAGTTTTAAACTTTTAATAATGTTTGATTTCTACTTGTATTAGATATTTAGATTCTCATAGGTTTCAGTCAGCTGAAAATTTAGGTGCAATAAACTTCAGGTGAAGTTAATAGATGAGAGCTGTTAAATAAAAATTTATTCAAATTATCTAACGACTCTCAATTATTATCAATTTCACGTGAAGTCGACTGCATGAGTTTTCACTTTCAGTCATTTCGTGGTCAACTGCATCATAACATCTCTGAACAAAATAACCTAACGACAGAATGAAATAAACACTTTACGAGCCTAATATTGCATCATAGTATCTCTGTACAAAGCCAATCTTACATATATATATATATATATATATATATATATATATTAGCACACAACTAAAAAGTAAAACCAGTGGACATTCATTCGGATAACCGCATCACACAAATTACAGTGATCTCTAAACTTTGAAAAGTCAATCTTCAAAGTTCTCATCATCAATCTTTTCAGAATTTAAACTTGGTGGAATGAAAGATCTGAAAATCAATTCCATGTCAGGAACTTCCCCCATGCTCTTGGCTGCAACGTCAAGTATGGGACGTTCAAAAGCTGGATAAAATTTTTTTGCACAGACAAAACCATAGATGAACGACAATATAGGAAGTGGAATCAACAATGAGGCATAGTAGAACTTCTGCAGCCCAAAGTACACAAGCATGGTAACTTGGTATAGTATCAAAGATGCTAGTATACGGTTATGTATGTGGGGCCACATTCTTCCATTGCTTTCAAATGTTGGAACATAGACATTGAGTGCCTGTCGATACAAAGTTAAAATTTTAATGGTGAAAATTGATAGCCTTGCCTTTGTTGCAGGCCTCTAGTAAACAAAAACTGTTCCAAGAACTTCACCTGATTTCGTAGTATAAGCCATCCTAGGCCGAAATAGAGAACACCAAATGGGATTATTAGAGGAGCAATCACAGAGTAACAGAAGACAATTATGACAATGAGCATGTCCTCAGAAACTCTAGTCTCATAACCAAGATCTCCCGGAGCCCAAGCTTCTTTACACTCAGCTTCGGTCTTGCAAATATACTTTCTCTTAAAATGGTATAGAATAAGAGGAACTAGCCGGGACAGTTCAAGGCCATAGCCAACGAAAAATCTGACGCAATCAAAATAATAAAAATCACTTAAGGTGTATTAGACTTTAGACATGATAAAACAAAGTATGTTAATGGTATCTTACTTGAGAGCCAAATAGGTCAAAAAAAAAGTAGCATTGTCCGGGAGGCTCATAACTAGCCAGGACAGAAGTGATTTGGGATTATCCTCAATTAACTTGAATGTTCTGTACAAAGTTCCACCAAGAGTAACTCCAAGGAACACATTGACCACTGGAAAATAGAAGTATTTAGACAAATAGATGCAGCCCTCACTGCTTGACTTTGTGTGGGAATCCCCTCCAATTTAGACAAATAGAGAAGCAACTTTGGCAACAGGTAAAAGAAAATAATCAATGCAAGTTGAGGTAGATATGCTTCCAGCACTGTCCTCAAAGCCTTTATACGCACTACTGGCTCTATGAATGGGGCAAGTTCCACCAAATTTTGCAGAGTTGTGAAGGCAGATATAAATGAAATTGGAACCATGTAGAAGACTATAGTGAGAGCAACAACAGCATTCACCAAGTACTTACGCAGCTCTCTTTCAAAATACTTGATTGTCAAATTATGCCATATTAGTTGACGGGGTTCGGCAGCAGGTGACACTGACCATGTATCAACCATTTGAGCATGTAAGCTCTGAGCTGCACTTGCTGCAACAACCCTACTTGTGAAGAACACCAAAGCAGCATTTTGCTGCTTTTCACTCTGAGTAATCTTCTGCTCGGCTTCCAACTTTGTAACGGTTTCATTAATTCTGTCGTTGTAATATTGTATAATGTCCACCTTACTACCACAAAGTCCAAGTAAACCAGTCTTGATAGTAGGTCTTGTTCCTTCCGGCTTGGCATTTGTTTTTGACATTTGAAATACGGTTTCAGCACGTGCAAGCTGCTTCTTATATCCTTCTAACTCCTCCCAAATCCTGTTTGCCTATTAATAGAAGTATTAGAATATAATTAGGATCAATTATTATTATTTAGTATATCTGAATATTTATGTCTTTATTATTATGATTCTCTTAGTACCTATAAATATCCTTTTATATTGTATCATTCTAGACAACTTGAATAGACAACTTGAATACAACTGAATAATATACAAACATTTTCTTCGGATTTCTCTCTTGTTTCTAACAAGAAGCACCACCAGCTGAATGATATATGCAATGGAAGGCATTGAATCAGAATGAGGAGTGTACCTTTCTGTTATCTGTTACAATCATACACTTATAATATGTCTCCGGATAGATGGCTTCAAAATAAGAGTGGACATATTCCTCTGTAGTAGTCTCTCCTAGGGGAACAGCAGGTATGTCTCTGACAACTACAGCAAACTGTTCAGGCTTCACATTAGGATCCATAAGAGCCTCAGCTCTCAGCCATGATACATGCTTGCAAGCTTTCCATAAGAGGCCCAATGCAACAAGTGAAAACCAATAGCAGCAAACAAAAAATGCCCACAACCGATTACTCTTCTCCTACACATACATTATAAGATATCTTGTAAAGGAAGCTAACCATATGTGTCATGAAATCACTCATCTCAAAAGCTTAAGCTGATAGGAGAAAGTAAAATTAATGGTTATATCTCTAACACTCCCTCTCAAAGACCCTTCGGACATAGAACTCTGATACCACTCATCTCAAAAGTTTTAAGCTGATAGAACAAGGTAACATTAATGGTTATATCTCTAACAATATGGACATGGCAAAATTCAGCATGCATACCGTGATGTTTCCCATTGTCAACTTTTGAAGTTCATCGACGACTGTCTGATTGTAATGACTTGTTAGTGACTCCTTCACCACACGTTCATCGGTGACAGCAACAGGAAGAAGTACCGGTAGCAGAATCACGGCAGATAAAACCAGGATACTCAGCACTTTGAGAAGAAACACACTAATTACTCAACTTTTAATTTTTGAATATTGAAGATATAGACCAATGTAAAGAAAATAATAAAAGATTTCGTAATTTTATCTGAAGAATGTTCTAAGAACATTCATTATAGATTAGTAGAAATTTTTTGCTCTTTCAATATATAAAAAATAAAAAAAAAATATTTATTTTCTAGCAAGACATTTTAATCATAATATCATTTAACAAGTGTCCTTCAAATAAGGCTACATATCAGCAAAATCTTTAATGATTACGTAAATGTAATTATGATGTTATTATGATTAAAATACAAACTTTCAACTCATCTTTATGTTATAATATATTTTTTTTTAATCACCTGCAAAAACAAAAACAAATAATCTTTATATCATATCTACTCTAGAAAACAATATTATTTGTACACCTAAATAAACTAATTTGTTAATATTTATTTAAATCCAAGAATAATAGTAATAAGAAAAAAGGTAAAGATCACACCGTGACTGATTTCATTACTTCAAAAGGACTCAGAAATCTAAGACTCCTCTTGAAATAATGATAAATTAATTACTGATAAAAGCACAAGTAGTGAAGAGGGTGTGAAAGTAAAATAGAGAGAGAGAAACCAGTGCTGAGAAAAACAAAGTAAACAGCAGTGTCGACCCCAGACAAGGCAATAACCTCCGTCTCAGAGGTAACCAAGGCAACCTTCATCCAAATGAAAGGGTTGCGTGACTTGTTTATCCCTTCCAATGGTTCCAACCCCTTAAGGATCTTGTTGGGGTAGTACACCACATTGTTTCCTGCTCTCCATGAAAGGAACGCATACACTATCATCAGACCCATGAATATCCCAAAATATGTCCCTAGAGATGTTACAAAAGATGTGAGGTCCATGATGTTCCAAAGTCTTGTAACCCCAGCGCTATTATTGCTTACAAATTATGAAGCTATATGATGCATGGTAACTAACAGAGGCAGTATGGAAATAACATAGAAGATCTCTTTAATCTTGACCAACAAAATATATCACCACCGTCTTCTTAATTGTAGCACCCTTTCATCATCTATGATTGAGAAATAAAGTGAACTTGTGGGATCAACTTTTCTTCACATTAGGACAAATAAACTACAAATAATGTCTCAGCCGGGCCTAATAATCTATCAACTTTATTTCTTTCTTGGATGCTTCCTCTATCAATCAATCATTAGGTGAAGACTCAGGTGCAGTCGACTTCACATGAAGTTGATAACTGAGAGCCGTTAGATGATTTGAATGATTTGACTAAATTTTTATCTAATGGCTCTCAACTATCAACTTTGACTACACCTGAGTTTCCACCAAATTCTTAACTCATCTGCTGACAATGGAGTTAAGATATATTGGGCCTCTTTTTAGGAGACTATTGTGCCTCCTCAACATAGTATTGGGTCAGAACTTAGAGATTGGACTAATATTAGAGCAAGTCCTTTATAGGTAGAACATGACAGGCTGTGAATAATAGTAGTTCTCGCTGCAACAACAAAGACAAACTCCAAATTTGTATTCAGAAAAGCTATGCACAAACGTCAATGTTACAAAAGCAGATATGTGAGACCCAAAGAACCTCAAACCTGATTCCTAAAATGTATTATGAACAATATCTAAACATATCAACACTAGAATAGTACAACTAGCAGTGGAAATTCAGACAACTGCCTCAAACGTTAGACCTTGCATCTTCAAAGTTCTCATCATCAATCTTCTCAGAACTCAAGCTTGGTGGAATGAAAGCTCTGAAGATCAAGTCCATGTTGGGAGCATCCTTCAAACCATTGGCTGCAACCTCGAGCGTTGGCCGCTCAAAAGCTGGATAGAATTTCTTTGCGCATACAAACCCAAAGAGTATTGACAGTAATGGAAGAGGTATTAAGAACGGTGCGTAGTAGAACTTCTGCACCCCAAAGTAACCAAGCATGGTAACTTGGTATAGAATCAAAGATGCTAGTATGCGGTTGTGTATGTGCGGCCACATCCTTCCATTGCTTTCATACGATGGAACATACACTTTTAGAGCCTGTTGATAACAAAAAACATTACTTATTCATGAGATTTCAAGTTATTAAAATGTCACAGATCTATTAAGATCCTGGTTGGGTAAATAGAATCATGAGAACTTCACCTGATTTCTTAGTATAAGCCATCCGAGGCCAAAATACAGAGCACCAAATGGGACTATCAGAGGAGCAATCACAGAATAGCAGAAAACGATTGTGACGATGAGCATGTCACCAGGAACTCTAGTCCCATAACCAAGATCTCCAGGAGCCCAAGCCTCTTTCACCTCCGCATCGGTCTTGCAAAGATACTTTTTCTTCAAATGGAATAAAATAAGAGGAACTAACCGGGACAGCTCAAGACCATAGCCAACAAAAAATCTGAGATAAACAGAATAGAAGTCATTTAATTTGGTTGAACATTAAATCATATGCACATCCCAACTTCATAAGAAGATGATAACTAACAAGATCATGGAAACACCATTTGTAAATCAAGTTTGCATTAATGCGCCCTTTAGCATATATAACAAAGCGACTTAATCAGCATTGCCAGAAGAATAATAGTAAATAAATAAATGAAACATGAGATGTTATCTTACTTGAGAGCCACATAGGTCAAGAAGAAAGTAGCATTGCCTGGAAGGCTTGCAGCTAGCAAGGACACAAGTTTGTTTGGGCTATTCTCTATAGTTTTTAGTGTGCCAAACAATGTTCCACCTAGAGTAACTCCAATGAATACATTCAGCACAGTAAAGTAGAAGTATTTTCCAGATGCAGCCCTGATTGCATGACTTTCTGTGGGAATGCCCTCCATTTTAGACAAAATCAGAAGCAGCTTGGGCAACAAAGCCAAGAAAACAATCAACGCTATTTGAGGTAGGTAAGCTTCCAACACTGTCCTCAAAGCCCTTAGACGCACTATTGGCTTTATGAACGGCAGAAGTTTCACCAAATTTTGCAAGGTTGTAAATGCTGATATAAATGCAATTGGAATCATGTAAAAGAGTATAGTCAGTGTGACAACGAAATACACCACATATTGCCGCACCTCTCTTTCAAAATACTTTATTTTCAAATTGGGCCATAATAGTTGGCGGGGTTCAGGAGCAGCAAACACAGACCAATGGTCAACCATTTGAGCATGTAAACTCTGAGCTGCTGATGCTGCAGTAACCCTGTTCGAGAAGAAGATAATAGCAGCATTTTGTTGCTTATCTCTGAGAGTAACCTTTTGCTCGGCTTCCAACTTGGTAATGGTTTCATTAATCTTCTCATTGTAATATTCTATGCTGTCTACCTTACTACCACAAAGTCCAAGTAAACCAGTCCTGTTAGTAGGTCTTGTTCCTTCAGGTTTGGCAGTTGTTTTGGACTTTTCAAATACAGCTTCTGCACGGGCGAGCTTCTTCTTATAACCTTCTAACTCCTCCCAAATCTTGTCTGCCTATTAGCAATAATAAAGACTAGTGATCAAATTCAGACACAATAAAAAATAGACAGAAGCACCAGGACAAATGTGATATATATAATGAAAGGCATTGAATCAGAAATGTAGGTGGTTTAGGACAAGAAAGCAACGAAATGAAATGTGTACCTTTTTGTGGTCTGTTGCAATCATTGACCTGTAAAACGTGTCAGGATAGATGGTTTTGAAATAAGAGTCAACCTGCTCCTTTCGAGTCTGGCCTTCGGGAACAGCAGGTATGTCTCTCACAACGACAGCAAACTGTTCAGGCTTCACATCAGGGGCCTTAAGAGCTTCACCTCTCAGCCACGCCACATGTTTGTAAGCCCTCCATAAGAGGATAAATGAAACAATTGAAACCCAATAGCAGCAAATAAAAAATGCCCACAACCGGTTACTCTTTTGCTGCAGATACAAGAAGCTATTTAGTCTTTGGCATTGCCATCATACTAAGCTATAAAACAAGCTAGTCTTCTTTTTCACTCCGAGAAAGAAGTATGGAAATTAGCATAACACTGTTGTAAAAAAACTGTGATTCAATGCAATTATACCCGGATGTTTGCCATGGATAACTTGTCAAGTTCACTAAAAGTTCCTTTACTAGTTGTTTGATTCCCACCATCATCCGTGACAGCAACAGGCAGAAGCACTGGTAGCAGAATCATGCCAGAGAAAACTAGGATACCCAACACTGCAGGCACATCAACAAGAAGAACAATAGTTAAAAACTGAAAACATTATTCATAAATTATCCAATAAACAAGCTTTCAAATAATTGGAAAATATAGAAGTATACAATTTGAAAGTGTTTGAAAAAGAAAGAGATGCAATTTTCAAATTTCTTTTTAAATCATAAGGCACCACACTTGAGAAATGCCAACAAAAACTTAACAGCCCAAGAGCCTATTCTGAAAGCACTACGCTGGATTAGAAGATTCTTGGGCAAAAGCATACATGTCATAAACATTAGAATACATTTTTCAACAAGATGGTGAAAATTGTGTAGGTATAAGATTATGTGTACGTTTCTGAAACGAGCATCATTCATAAGGATATTTGCTTTATTCACCTGCAAATTAGTCCCTAAATTACCAAAGTAAAAACTTTAGTCCCTAAGTTAATACTAATCTGACATGCTCATGCTGAAACTAAATGCTAATCAGTAGCTTCTAAAATAGGAACATATATATATATTAAAAAAAATAGAAAAAGAAGTGAGGAAATATGAGGAATCCTTCGAACATATCAACATCCAAACAACCTAAAAACTAAAAACAAAAAAGCTCAAAGTCCCTTTTAATTCAAAATTCCAAAGCAAAAGTCAAAGCAGAGAACATGAAAACAAGTCAGAAAATTTTCAAAGAAACAAAAAAAAAAGGAAAATTTAACAGAAAAGGAGGACAAACCAGTGCCAAGGAAGACAAAGTAAACAGCGGTATCAACCCCAGACATGGCAACCACCTCTTTCTCAGAGGAAGTTAAAGCTTCCTTGATCCAAGTGAAAGGGTTGCGAGACTTGGCTCCACCTTCCAAAGGTTCCAAACCTTTGAGGATCCTGTTTGGGTAGTAAATGACATTGTTGCCAGGCCTACTTGCTAAAAGCGCAAACAAAATCATCAGAACCACGAATATGATGAACGACGTCGCTAGAGACGTCAAGAACGAAGAAAAATCCATCTGGGTCTTCCTTCTCTAAACCAAACAACACTGAATTCACCGAAAAGTTTCCAACTTGGTTCACAGAACCGTGGAAAACGGAGGAGAAATATCGGTTACTGGATTACTCTGCATTCATTCAGAAATGAAACCGCCGCTAAATGCTAATGGAGTCAGAAATTAATAATTGGCCATGGAAAACAGTTACATATTAATATCATATTCATATCAGAGATATGGAAAAGGATTAATTGCACAGATAAGATTGAAAATAAAAGGAAGGAGGAAGATCTTTTTACACAGAAGGTGGTAGCTGTTTTGTGGGGTACCTTAGCATTTGGATTTCTTATACACATTTAATGTTACTTTGGATTATATTCTTTCTTTTAACACTTAGTACTGTATTTTTCTGATAATACATTAATTTTTTCTGGTCATTTCAAATTTTCAATTAGATATTTTTTTTATAAGCACGTGAAGATTGCAATTATTGTAAAATATAATAATATGTCAGTTAAACAAAAGAAAGAATAATTAACAGACAAAAAGTGGCATAAAGCTATAAACTATAAAAAATAAATATATGGGGCATTATAATAAGCAGTATTGAATGGTAATAACTAATATTTAAAGACTTCCTGTAAGTAAGTTTTTCTTTTATGTATTTTTATTTATTCGCTTTCATATATACGTTTTGTGTTCGTTAAATCTGACTATTCCACTAATTAACGTCAGATTTTTTTTTTCAATTAAATAACAATATAAAGAGATCAGACATTTTATAGATTCAGTGTCAACCTTTCTCTTGACATGTTACTTTGAGAACTCGGAAGGGTTGGTGGTGACTGGTGAGTTGCCACAGACACGGTTTGGCATTTTATTTATTTATTTATTTATACATAAAGTTAAGATGAATTAACAAAATGAGTTTATCAATACGTTATAATTTAAATGGTATAATTTCTTCGTACTCGTATAAAAGGTGAGGGTTCGAATTTCCCTATTTTTTGTTGAAAAAAAGGGTAAATTATATTTTTTGTTCTTAAAGTTTGACAAAAGTTTCAAAAATATTTTTAAGTTTTATTTTGTTTTAATTTTGTCCTATAAATTTTTGATTTGCATCAAATATACTCCTGACAGTTAATTTTTCAAAAAATTTAAAACTAATTCAACAACAATTTCATAAAAATAATTCTCAACACAAGCAAATCAAATATAATATTTATGCATTATTGTTAGATTGATCTTAAATTTTTTGAAAATTTAGTTGTTGAGGGTATATTTGATACAAATCGAAAACTTTTGAAACAAAATTGAAATAAAATAAAACTTAGAGATATTTTTAAAACTTTTACCAAACTTCAAGGACAAAAAATATACTTTACCCAAAAAAATATAAAAAAGCTAGTTTGTGTTCTTAATAGGTAGGTTATATAATATGAATAATTTAGTAACCATGTGAATTGAACATGAAGAAACAATTGATATCACATGTTCATATACACGGCCAACCTGTCATTGATAGCATCATAATGCAATTAACTTTATTTTATGGCTTAATTTAATTTAAAAAATATACTATTTATGTCTTAAAATTAACTACTAAAATTAATAATTATGTATAATTTAATTTATTTTTAGTGTGTATTTTATAATAAAAAACATTAAAAATTTAACAAAATTTATTAATTTTAATTAACAATTATTGATCAATGTTTAAAGGTGTAATTTATAATTAAGCTTAGCAGTCACTTAACCAAAATGCTTCATAATTACTACTTTCCTTTCCCTACAATTTCTCCTTTTTCTTTTCCTTTTTAGAGGTAATTTTTGCTGTAATTTAGATTCACCGATGAAATCTATACGGGGAAATGTGTGTAGGTACCAAACCACTGTTCCAAACGGAAGCTTTGTCGTATTATCCGAAAGACAAACGTTACTGCGGACGTGTCCATATGACAAGAGAGGATTGAGAATGAACGTGGCAGATGGATATGGTGCCGACAGAGAGGAAACGGGAAATAGATGCAACATAGGACCCCACATATTCAATTTGAATTGATTGGAATTGGAATAAGATGCGCCTTGTTACTTGTTAGTTATATGTCATTTGCATGATCACATGTTATCCTTAACTTAAGGGAAATCCGATCCTTTTAGTAATGTATGGACTTATGGGGTTGTGGGGGCACGTGCCAGCTACAAAAGGTTGCTGAAAATGAAAGGACTCGAGATTAGAGGGTCCCAACTCCCAAACATGTTAGAGTGAATTTGACTCAACACACGCAATACAATGCCTCTCTTGCTCTTTGATATTTTTCCCTTTGTAGGGATAGGCCATGCTCTCTGATTTTAAGGCAAGGCCTATCATTAATGCTCCACCTCAAGTACCCTATCTTGACCAAAAGAGCCCCCATCCATATACTTTTGCTTTTTCTTTTACAATTACAATGAAATTCTGAAGTGTGTGTGTGTATATGCATAATCTAGCTGTTTGGCATTGGATTTGCCATTCCTCACTTTCTTTACTTTGTAGTTTGTACCGTTAATTCAAATTATTCACTTTATAATAAATCCTACTTTACATTTTTTTTAACCATCGATCGAGAATAGTTTCTGCTGGACGCATCAATAGTAGATTACTTGATAGTAAACATCAAAATATTTTCAAATAACAACGGATTCGTAATTGGAGATCGTGTGTTTTAGAATGGAATAGAGTGGGTTGGAAACTTCTAATGGAGGAGGGAACTCCGTCAATAAAAGATTGAATACTTGAATCAACTGCTTGATATCTTGCACGCTGTGAGATTGATAGCAGGAGTAAAAGATAGAGTGGTGTGAAAATTTGACAAAGAAGACATTTATACTACTAACTAATTTGTGCAGGTTTTGCAGGAACAGACTCTGACGGACGATATTCTTATATACAAGTTCACAAATGGAATCTGGAAAGGACTAGTGCCTCCCTCGAGTTGAGCTGTTTACTTGGTTCGTACTAGTAGAGCAAATCAATACAAAGGACCGGTTGAGTAGATTGGGTATCATTGATCGGAATGATAACATTGGTGTTATGTGTAACAAGAAAGTTGAATCTGTACAACATTTGTTTATTACATGTGAGTTTGCTTGGCAGGTATGGTGTGCATGGATTTCTCATGTGGGTCGTGTTTGGAGTATCCCAAGGACTATAAAAGAACACTTTGAGGCTCGGAGGATGATGCCTATGAGAAGAGACCAGCGTAAAATATGGTTAGTGGGATTCTTCTCAGTTATATGGAATGTCTGGTTGTGTAGAAATGAACACATTTTTCATAATAAGGCAACAACTGCACTGGATTGCGTGGTTAGATCGTTTTGTTGTTCAAAAAAATGGTGTGAAAACTAACTCATGTTGTTGATGGTTATGCCGGAGATGACATAGGAGTTGGATAGCATATTATTTTTTATTATGTACGCTCCACTGAGTGTGTTGAGCTTGTCTTTCTTTCAAGAAAAACATCAAAATATTAATGAGATTAAGACTCTTAGGTAGCGTTCGTTTTGAGGTATTGAGATAGAGACTGTAAAACTGAAATTCAATATCATGTTTGTTGACTCAGAGACTGGTACTAAAATTTCTATCTCTGTCTTTAAAATTTCAGTATTTCAATACCTCCAAAAATTAGGGACACAAAAGACTAAAATATTTAGAGATGGAGACTAAAACTTTAATAACATTTTATATCTAAAATATCCTCATTTTAATTAATTAATTCCAATTTTACTTTTTCTACAAATTAAATTAGAATTTTATTCTTGTTTCAATTTATGTCTCCTACTTTGCACCAAACAGAATACTGAAATTTATTTCAATCTCTGTCTCTTAACCTCTGTCTCTCAATCTCAATCTTTTTGTCTCTGTCTCTCTACCAAACGCTATCTAAGCTAAGAACTAGAAGTAAGAAGGAAAGACGAGTACAAGACGTATGAGGAAATTTCTGTCAATTGTTTTGGGGGACAAGTTGGGCCAAGCATTAGAAAACAACTCTGAGAAGGACTATAAAACAAGGCTTTCCGGATCCAAAAAGAAAAAAGGAAAAAGTTCCATAACTGCAACTATACCTTCGTCCTACTTCCAAAAGGAGAAGAAAACATGTTTCTTTGCAGAATCCATGAGCAATAAAATATTTGAATTGATGCACACAAAAAATGGAGGACATGTATTTACACTGAAACCAAGGCCCAAGCCATTCAGCCAGGACTATGAACACCCCTACAAATTCTCTTTTTCTTTCAAATTGAATGACTAATAGATTTTGCATCATTGAGATTTTCTTCAAACATGAACCAGCTAGGTGAACCAAGAGGAGCACAAAGCTAAAGGTACAAGAAGACAAAATGGAAAATGGGATTGTTGCACATTATCTTCAGAAGTTGCAGCATCGAGCATGGCCTCTTGACCATTTGTCCCATAGGCACATCATCTGCCTCGGCGACTGGTAATGCGCCGTGAAGTAGTTCTCCATGCATCCATACTGACAATACTTCCAGTTGTGTGAGTACTGGACTGCTGCCATTGTATTGTTGAATTGCTCGACCCACATCCCCATGCTTACGTCCTCCATTTTAAACAGCTGCAACCACACAACAAATCTCTCGCCAATCAGTAATGCGAATTATCCAGTGATATACTACCCAATCTACTAATAACTGTTACTTTGATGAAACTTGTACATTCACAGATCAATGTTTCTGGATTGATTTATGAATGTACCAGTTTTGTCAAAGTCACGGTTACTAGTTGATGAAGGATGGGGAGGGCGAATGAAATGAATGTAAAATCCAGATAAATTTACGGCAACTAACCCTCAGGTTCCTATTCTTGTGTTGTGATACAATGTAATTAACGATATCTTCGGAAATTACGTATGCAGGGCCATTTGCATAAGGAGGATATACTTCTTCAGGCCACTCCTGCAACAACAGAAACATCATCCTTAAGAGAAGGAAAGAATAAGCCATATAGCACCAAGCTATGCAATTCTCTTGTACTTGTCACCACCTACAACAAGAACGGCTACCGAGGAAAATAGAATCCTGCTCAAACTCTAGTCTAATTTAAGCTCCGTCATGTGCTGAATATGCATTATTTGGATAACCAAAAGGCAATAAATAATTCTCTATGGTCAAAACTGTTCCCCGGAGTTGTCAAAATTTGTTAAGATTCTTGTTCAGTATCTACCATTAGAAATACACATACCATATATATTAACTACTACAACTAAATGTGGCAACTTCCAAACCTCATAAGTAACTGCCCATTTGCCGTGTCTCAGAGGCCGGTGTAAGAGATTGAGATTCCCCATATAAAGCGGCTTTTTACGAGGTACAGCTTCAATTTCTCTCAAGACAGTGTCCACCCTAATAAAAGTGTCATCATCACATTTCATGATATATGCAGCTGTCACATTTTGAATCTGCATGACAAAAATATATAGCCGATGTAACTAGAGTGTATACAACAATTCAGATTTGAGGAAGGTGACCTACACCAGCTGTATAAATGCAAGTCACCGACACCCAGCACCCGTACAAAATAAAAACAGAAGAAACAGAAAAGCTTAGCTGACAAAGTTTAAGAATGTACTAACCCCAAACTCACAGATAGCCAGCGTTTTAAGCACAACAAGCTCATAGCGGTCCATAAAGGGCATAATGACAATATCACCAAAGTAAGCAGCCTCCTTCCTCAGCACTGCATTTACTTCCTTCCTTGGATTCTTCATGAGGATCATTTTATGGTAGCCACAAATACAAAATTTAGCCATATTATAAATAAAAAATAGTAAAAGAACAATAGTGAAGCATGAATCAAAATACACACAAATGCCTTGCAAAATTTCAAGCATCTTATGTATAAATTGGGCAAATAAATTTCTTCACAAACCACATTATAGTTAATACAGACATTTCAATATAAATTATCTGCATTACTGCATATGGGTTCTGAGAATTAACATGCATTTCTTCATGTTGATGTAATGATCAAATCATTGTAGTGTATGCTTCAACGCAATATATATAAGAAAAACAAAAGGAAGAAGTCATACCAATGCAACAAAAAATCGTACTACTACATCTGAAGACTTTATCGCAGCTGCTTGCATCCACGTTTTTCGAACTGCCATACGTTCTGCAAAGTGATTTGAAGCAGAAAGGACTCCAACAAACATTTTAATAGGGTGTTTGGGTAGAGGACTTGCTTTCCATGTTTCAGACATTTCCAGTACTCGTTGAGGTGAGAAACTTGGGTGTGAAGTAGGTAGCGAAGTAGCAAAGACAGAATGAACATCAACATCTCCTTTAACTGCCAATCCTGTAGCATCTTCAAGTGTAAAACCCTGACGATAAAGTTGAAAAGAAAGTCATCAGGAAAAAAGTAAGCTGTATCCCACAGCAGAACCACTATGGATTGCAGCAGATGTCAATTAGTCCCAATTTTTCTTGTTGTTTAAGCCAAACGGACACCCTATGACACAGTAAAGGTGATACTTCCAATCGTTATGAAGGTACCAAAAAAATTCTTTTTATATTAAAACTTGACATAGATATATGTTTTTTAAGTTTTCAAGTTAATAAAAGCAACAACAATGGGAAAGTTATTTCCGTGACAAATGATTAACAAGAATAAGTAAATATACATAATTCCACTCAATCAAGATACTGGGTGCAACCATAAAATAAAGGCAACTGACATGTGTTAATTAATTACCGTTCGGTATGGAAATGAAGTCATATGGCGACCCCCAACATTAATATGGTACCCATCAACACCAGCACGCAGGGTAAGGACAAACATTCTACCCTCTACAAAAGGAAATGGCCAAGTCACTTCTGGCTTCTGCTCACGCCCTATAAACCGCTTGAACCATGATGTTGTCTTGGACTCTTTTGAGTCTACAATGTCACTCCGCATCCATCTTTCACATCGCCTAAACCCATCGACTGCCAAACATAATCAAAAGGTTTATTTGTTCATTGAATTAACACCCAAAAAGTTCATCCAAGAATTTCTGCACAAGTTAGAGACTAAAGGATTACTGCTCTCAGATATCATTTTTCCATATGAAGGGCCATAAAAATTATTAACCATATAACTCTGTCTACAATTTTGGTTAGAGGCTTTTCTAAATACAAGCTAACCCAAACATGCACGACAATATATATTAACCATATAACTTAAAAAATAATAAGCATTACTTCTGCGGTGTCCATAAAGCATCTAACAAACAACCAACACAGTAAACATTCTTCTGTTTCGTTAACAATGTAACAAGTTGCATCTTATTTTGATGGCCATCAGTCATTTTTTCTTATTTCACGAATTCCAAGTTGTCAGACCATTTTACTTTTCTCGCTTTGTTTCATTTAACAATTAACATTATGGACAAGAGGGCACTATTTTGCAGCACAATGTTTCTAGATAAAACAATTGAAAGTGCATATGCAATGTTATACATCATACCAAGCATTCCTTCATCATCCTCAGTTGGCAAGCCATCACATCTTTGTGCTGTTCCCCAGTGCATTCGATAGCAGGTATTATGCTCGATAACTGGTCGTTTGCTCCAGTCCCCTCTTAACCGAGGATTCAGGTGAAGAATCTTCGGAGGATCTTCCCCTTCAACTGACTTTAGTCCTTGTAACTCAACCATGAACTGTGAAACTGCAACCAATCCATCACTTTTCCTCAACTTCCCAAGCTTAGGAACATATTCCTTATGAGCAAAATGGGGTGTCCCCACCACAGTGATTGAAGAACCTGCTGCTAGCCCGCAAGGTAGAAACATCAAGCCATCTCCCTTCTGCAATTCATCCCCAGTCATTGATATCCAAGAAGGACAGGACTCAGGCTTTCCTTCGACGATAGAGTTCTCTCCGGACTCCACGTCATCAGCCGTGTCTAATTCTCCCCAAGCCTTCAGCCCCAATGTCCATGCCTCATCTGTCATTCTCTCAAGCACAGATAAATTGTTTGTCCTATTCATTTGCCGCATGATTCTTCCAGTAATCCTGCCATACTTCTGAGGAACACGCTCCACGGATTCACCACCATGTTCTTCCTCCTTCAGTGAAACTTTGTTGGGTCTCAAGGGAGCATCCTTGTCCGTGCTATCCTCTAGCCTCCGGTGAAGTGAATCTCGATAAACAGAACTAACAAAAGGCTTGCTCAACTCTGAACCTTCTGAGCCACCAACAGCAGCGGCACCATCCAATCCACCATAAATCTCATCCCCACTTATCGTTGACACAATCTTCAGAATTTGAGGAAACTTGCACGAAATGAAAACCAAATATAACACCCCAACAGCAAACAAAAATTGGGACAACCTAAACCTCCTCGAATTGGAAGGTTCAGTTTTCTGCCTCTTCATAATCTTCAAAATCAACAAACCAAAGAAAAAACAATACAATCTACACTACTGCAAGTTATCAACTACAACAATACCCTACACTGCAGATGTTTGATGCGAATAAAACCATAAAGAACTACATCAACGTGAGGAAGCACGCAAACGGCAACAAAGCTGTAATTTTGAAAGCAAACCCCAAGTCCAAAATTTCCGCTAAAAGCGACAGGGCAACGAATTGGGCAGTGAAAGTTGGCCTCTTCTGGCAAAGAACGAAACTTCCATGCAGTGAGGGGAAAAAGGAGTGCGTCGATCAACCAATGCCGCAGTGATTCAACGAATTGGAAAGGAAGTCGTTGCAAGTGGCGGAATGGAACCCCGAATTGTTCAGCATGAGAGCAGCATCTGCGGAAGCAGAACGGAATTAATAGTTGTAGAAAGTGAACCCTAATGGATGGAAAAGGAACAAAGAAAGGTGCCGGATGGTGAGAAGACGAAGATGAAGGTGAATGCTGAATGCAGAAGAATGAGAGTAGCAAAAGGGAAAGGGAACAGTGAATGTGATTGGTTGAATGTTTTGCGAGTAAAAAGTCACCACTATTTTGGCACTTACAATTCAGGTATGACTCTCTACTCTCGTAAGTTTTGTAGAAAGTGTTTCTACTTTTTTTTTAAGTAAAAATTCAGCTAAAATCGACTTCATGTCAAATTGATAAGTAAGACCAGTTAAATAAAAATTTAGTCGACGTCACGTGAAATTATTTAATTACTCTCTATTATCAATTTAACATAAATTGTATCCACCTGAGTTTTCACTTTTTACCTTCCATCATTTTGGATCACCGTAAATTTAAAACTGGATCTTATGCCTTGCTTCAGCTTTAATTAATCAACTTCTTAAGTAGTCCGTTTTTCTCACTTGATTAGTTTTAAGTTAAAGGAAGAACCTACGCATGATTTGATTAGAGGCCTACATATGTTTGTCTAATTGGCTCAGCTACAGGACCATCAATCATGTTCACGATTTCCTTGGCTCCTTGCTACTTTTATCAAGTTTCAAAGCAAACCCTTGAAAATTAGTTGTTATTTTATGATATGATATGATACTGCGTGTATATTAAAGTTGAATTTAAATTTAAAATTTAAATCATTTGGCTTAGAAAAATATTTAATTAGTAATTTGATCATTTAGTTAAATATTTAAATTTATATTTTTTATTTTAATAAATAAAATAAATGTAATATTTATCAAAATAAATAATTTTAAAAATATTTACCGATTTAAATTCTTTTACCTTATGTCATTTACAGTGTAAACGAGATAAGGCACGTTAGCGTGACACGTGTAACCTTTGGTATTCTATACACACATTTTATATCATTTTTCTGTCTTGTTTTCTCACAAAAACAAAGCTCAATAGCCAATAATAGTTCATTCATATTTGTGCTTGTTTATTCCAATTGTCGTATGAGAAATGACGACAATGGGGTGACATTTGAGTGTGAGGATCCGATATTGTTTCACACTCAGCGTGTGGAGATGTTGTCGGATTTGAAGAATTTGATATTGAGCAAGCCCAGTGGTACACAAGCGAGAAAGATATGAAGGGTGGGGTATAGGTTGCTGGCACCCATGAGAAACGAAGTCTTCTGGTTTCGACTATTCTGACTTCAAAGGGACGAGCATGTGCGACTGATGTTCGACATCCATGGAAGGATCATGGTAGAACAGGTAATGGAGCTGTCGGCTGAGGTGGGTCATGGTGGTAGTGGTGGTTCCGTACACGATACCTATGTGCAGGACGACCAACCTCTCGCACCACCACCCATTCATGTCGCCATTCCAGAGCATGAGGCAGAGGAGGGTGAGGAGGAGTCGGACGAAGATTACGTGGCGGATAGTGCGGATAGTGAGTCGTCTGATGCTGGCGATGAGGATGAGTTTGTGCCAGAGACACCTGCCGGGGCTGTGGCACGCCATGTGCTGCCTCCACCTCACTCGATTCCGGCGCTATCGGCAATCCCAAGTCACTATCACAGTCTGCATCTAGACGCGATGCAAGAGAGGACCTCGATTTCTGACACATGTGAAGAGGATTACAACCTAGACGGCAGGGTAGAGTTTCGAGTCGGCCACAGGTTCAGAAGCCGAGAGGCGGTGCTTCAGCCTTCAGGGTGTGAAGAACTACAGTATTCACAAGAGTGCTGAGTACCGGGTGATCGAGTCCGACCGGTTAAAGTACCTTGTGCAGTGCCGTCAAGCCAGCAATGGGTGTCAATAGAGCCTCTGTGTGACCTTTCGTCAGAATCTCGAATACTGATAAGTTCAAATTTAATTGTGATTTTGACTACTTTTGTATGATATGTTATGTAGGTTAGAAATATAGTTGAAGTATAAATGTTTTGTTGTGATTAGGGAGGTTCAGAGGTTTGGTGGACCGCACAATTGTCTAACACCCACCATGTCTCAAAACCATCGTCAGTTAGATAGTAGTCTCATTTGCAGGGTCATATTGCCCTTGATACAGTCCAACCCCTCTATCAGTATCTCGGTCTTACAAAATGCGGTCCAAGCTAAGCTTGTTTAGTTAACAAGATGGGCGTTTTCAATTGGGCCATTATGAAACTTAATTTTCTTTCTTGCATACTAAACCCAATCCATCAAACAAACTATTGGTAATATTTTAATAGGCATTTAATTTAACATTTTAATAATGTTTGATCGTCATTTTAATATTAATTTTCTAAACTCAATATATATTGTTTAATTATTAAATTTATTATCTATTTTATAAATTATTTTATTATTCATCTATTATGACATATGTCTTCTCACTCCTTTTCCTTTCCAATCCCGTTCTCTCTCCTACAGTCAGTTTCTTTTCATCCTCCCTCTACTCCGCTCCTCCATCATAGCCGCTGATAGAACCAACCCTATTACATGTGATTAAAACTTGACAATTTGCCACTAGCCCACTATCAACACCACCATGAACACTTAAAAACAAAAAAAAAAAAGAAGGAAAACGATGAACTGAAACTGAAAATGCATTCTCCTCTCCACTTCTTTCCAAAACAAAAAGAAAGCTGAAGCGTAAAGGCGAGAAATCCTAACCTTTCCCCCACTGCTGCAAGGGCTGTCTAACCATCGTCACATGGACTGTTGTAAGGATTGCCGTCGTGTCATGCGTTGCAACTTCTTTCTCGAGTTTGGTGTCAGTCCTTGGCGTTCATCTGCTCTGTTGCGCTCCTGCCATTGACTTCTTCTGGTCATGGTGGTCGAAGTTCCCAATCCACCAATAGTAGTTTCTTCCTCGAGCTCAACATCTTCGAGCCTGCTCTTTGTTTGATCAGCTACAGGACTGTCGTCGTCCGTTGTACTCGTTGTCTGGCCTTTGTCTCCATCACACTTTTACCCCTCTACTCAAACTGTCAAGAAGTCAGAACAAAAATTTAGGATTATATTATTCAGATTGGTTTTTTCATTTTTTTTATTTTTCATTCTTCATTCTTTTTAACTATGTCTCTGCTATACTTTGTTTTGTTGCCTTTTCTTGTGTTGTGTAGAAAAAAATTATGCTAAACTCTTGATAATTCTTGTTAAAATTATGTTAAAGCATGAGCTTTTATTTGTTCAGTATGTTACTTGATATTAGTATTCTTGTAATTGTTAGGAATTCAAGTGCTTTTATTGTAGTGTTGCTTTCTGAGGCTATGCTCTTTGTGACTATAAGATGTGGATATTAGATTATACTATTTAATAATGTATTCTTTTGGTTAAATTAATATGTTAATCCCTCAAATTTTTAGAAAATTTCAAATAAATTTTCATGCTTCAAAAGTTTGTAATTGTATTCTTAAACAATGCAAAAACTTCGAAAATAAAAAAATAATCAATGCAAATAGAATATTCTCAGATGTGAAAATTCTAACCAATGTCCTACAGGGTGCATGAATTGGGTTTTGAGTCTCCATATAAAAATTTTTCATATTTCTTTTCAGCTAAATCTCTAATTCGAGACCTAAAAAGTAATATAAGCATAATAAACATGCTTTTATTATGATTGAGTCTTTTCTACTTTCATTAAACTGAATTTATTTATTGAATTTTACTAAGTTATATCTTGTTTTAAACTTATTAAGATAAATGATAAAATTTTTATTATTGAATTTTTGTTGTTGTATAATCTTGTTTGGATTAAAAAAAAAACGAAATAAAAGAAAAAGAAAAAAATTAGTGCATAAAGATCTAATAAAGGTTTTTTTTCTTTAGTATGTCTCGCTGCTCACCTCTTTTCTTTTGATTTGGTTTTGGTTTTGCTTTTATCTTAAATTTAATCATTTTATTTTGATTGAATATTGTGTGGGGACTCATTATTTTGAAGCTATCTAAGTTTTTCACCTCCATTTTATGAATTTGATTAGGTTTCAAACATGTTGGCCTTGCTTAAAGGGAATTGGTTTATTCCAATTCTAAAAGAAGTGATTGAGATTTTATTTCAAGAAAGACTAATAAAGGTTGGTAGATTTTCATTTTGTAATTTGCTTAATTTATTTTTTTTTAATATGATTTTATTTGTTTAAATAACTACGATTGTTACATTTACTTGCTGTATGTTGTGCAGTCATTATTTCAAAAATTTAGAATCTGATTATTGTTTTGGTGAACTACTAAGAGGAAAAACAAAAGAGCAGAAAAGAAAAAGAAAAAAAAAATTAGGTTCTTAACAATAAGGGAGGACAAACCACTTCTGGTGGCTGGTGTCAAAGGTGAACCTCATCAGTTCCGCTACCTCTAGATCCCATCTTTGCCAACCGATCTGCCACGACATTAGCTTCTCTCGGGATAAGCTCAAAACGAATATCCCAATCCCTTCTTAACTTCAAGTCAAAGATCAGTTGTATCACTTCTTTTTTAAGATGCCAGAGTAGAACTTGCCAACTAGTCACTAGCTCAAAAGCTGCTGCGCAATCTGTCTCACAAACAACAAGCTTAAGACCCGCCTCCCAAGCCCAAGCCAAACCTTTCCATATACTCCACAACTCCATCTTGATGACACTAGATCCAAAGGAATTTCCTGAGCATCCCATTATCCATTGACTGGAGCTATCGTGAATTACCCACCTAAAACCAGCACAATCATTCCCCAAGTTCACACTCCCATCACAATTTAACTTCCAAGCACCAGGTTCTGGTGGAGACCAAGACAGAGGTTTTAATCCCTGGATGCAACACACTCGATTCTGAGTTGTATATTCAAAATCTACCATGCACCTGCGAGCCTTGTATGCAATTGACCCAGTAGATCCAAAAACTCCCTGAAAATTACCCATATTTCTATCTTGCCAAATTGACCATATTATAGCTGCAAATTTGGAACAACCTTCATTGAGGAGGCCATGCTTGAACCAATCATGCACCTCGTAAGAGTCAAAGAAACACACATCAGAAAAACCTAGAGAAACCCAAACTGATCGCACCACTTCACAATCCCGAAAACAATGAAGAATTGTCTCCGCAAGTTAATTGCAACGTGTACATAAGGATGAGGAGGAGAGATGTCGCCGAAAACGCAGATATTGAGTTGGTACAGCATCATGAAGGCAAAGCCACACTAGGAGCCTCAACTTTTCAGGGATCCGCGCCTTCCAAAGCCAAAGCCAGTTGATATTCCTATCCCAATTCAACTTCTTCTGAATTAACCATAAATATCCTTGTTTAGCAGAGTAAATAGTGTGCTCCCAACTCCAACCCAAATCACGACCAGAAGCCGAAATATGTACTAAACTAAGAATGTCTTCCCTTAAGTCCCTAGGAATAAAAGAGTAAATCCTCTCCAAATGCCAAACTCCATCACGGTAAACATCTTCAATGGTCAAAGCAGCCTCACAGATATCAAGAAATTCAACCCTCGCTCCTACTGGCCCAGAGTGCAACCAAGAGTCAAACCAGAAATTCTTAGAAAGAGCTCCCACTTCCCAAACAAACCCTTCCTTTAATACGGAAACTGAGTGCACAATAGACTTCCATATATACGATGAAGAACCCATTGCTTTAACTGCAAATAGGTTTCTATTCTAGAGGTATTTCTGAAGCATAATCTTAATCCACAGTTTCTCTTGATTCATCAAAATTTACCAAACTAGCTTTCCTAATAAATCTGATTATTGTTTACTTGAATATTTTTTTTTACCAAAGATAAAAAAATTCGAACCCACAGTCCATAAACTTATCCCTTCTTCTATTATTTAGATTTTTTAATTTAATAATCTCATCCAAAACTTTTATTTGGCTCATCTATTATTTTTTATTTATCTATACATGTAAGATTGAGATTGGAAAAAAATGGAGCAAAAATTTTCTTTTAAAATAACTTTTCTTATCAATAATTCATTATAAATATATTTATTACTTTTAAAATTTAAGTTTAAAACTAGTGAAAGGTATTTAAAAATTTAATATTTTAATCCAACTAATGGCGGTCAAGCAAAGCTATAAATACGAAGCCTTCTTTTTCCAAACGGACAAAGTCACACGAAAAGGAAGAAGGAATTGGGGGATTAGGGTTTTGGGTTTCGAGTTTCTGTGAACGGTTAACGAAGAAAAGAAGATGATCGAGGTGGTTCTGAACGATCGATTGGGGAAGAAGGTTCGCGTGAAGTGCAACGATGACGACACCATCGGCGACCTGAAGAAGCTGGTTGCAGCTCAGACGGGAACGAGGGCCGATAAGATTCGCATCCAGAAGTGGTACACCATCTACAAGGATCACATCACCCTCAAAGATTACGAGATCCACGACGGCATGGGCCTCGAGCTCTACTACAACTAAAATCCCTCTTCAAAGGTCTCTTCTTTCCTCTTCCCTATTCTTCTTGATTTTAGGGTTCTCCGTGATTTTGCGTTTAATTAACAATTGGCTTGTTATGTAATCTGTTTCCGTGTTTGAATTTACCTTTCCCGAACATCGTGGATTCATAATTTTGTTCTTGATGTGTTTAAGCCGAGTCTTAATCTAAATTTCCGAATTTGCATTTGTTCCCCCCTTGAGTCTTCAGTCTTCACGTTTGATTATGCGCAAATGGTTTATTAACTCATCACCAGTAAAGGTTATTTATTGAAGGAATCGCACGATTTCTGTGCATGCTGGTTCTCGAGATTGATCTTATTTTGTTGCTTGTTTCAGGTGCTATTAATGGCGTAATATAGTATGTGCTGGGAACTGTATAAATGCGTTGAATGTAACTTTTGACTCGCAAAAAACCCCTTTGATTGGAATAATGTACATACCCGAATGATATTGGGTTTAATTTGCTGTTGGAACAATATGTTACTTTGTTATATATAACATATTTGATGTCTTCCTGGTTTATATGAATATGCACTATTTGTGGAACTATCATTGCCTTCTAAAATTCTATTCAAATCTAGATATTCATACTCTTTACGTTCTTCATTAAAAGAACATATAAATTAATGAGTTATATTTATATAAAATCCGGTCATGTGTAAATTAATGAGTTATTTATGTAGTTGATTTTTAGTGCGTGTGTGTAGTAGCATTTTTGTTGAACGAAATGGTATTTTTACAATGTGCAAAACGAATTGTCATTATGGTAGAGTTCTTCAACGTTAGGGCGATTTTTAAAAAGACGATTTTAATACGGAAAAAAAACGTTAAGGATGATTTTAAATCGAAAATTACGATGAAGATGGTTTCGATTTTGATCCTCAATGGTTTCGATTCTGACCCTCAACGTTATGGACCGAAAATAATATTTATCCTATGTTAAAACGAGTTAGTTTTTTACATCTTTGAATAAATGTTATCACAGATAGGGTGTGAAGTTTCTCCCATGAAGAACTCCCTGTTATCCATTTCTATTAATGTTTGATTATACTCACTAAATAAATCTGTTTATACGAAATCTTGGTTCAATTATCTTAAGGCAGCAAAGCACGTCACATAATAAAGACGAACATGACAAACTAATATAAGAAAAGTTAAGCATCATGATGATTAGATCTAAGCATGACATCTCAGAAGAGCATCTTAAATTCTAAGTATTAATTAACCATTGCAAAATGCTATTAAGTCTCAATGGAAGAGAATCCTTGTCTTTCTTTGATTGAACGGTCATTTTACTTTGTCTAAGGGGTGACTATTGTTTACTCTAGAGTTTCATATCCTAAGAATGAACTGATCTAAGACATTGACTAAAATACCATAATCTAAACCTGTTATTCTAGTGTCAATTTGATTGCAGTTATAAACTCATTCAAATAGAGAAGTAGAACTTGTTGCAGAAAAGAGACAATTTATCTCCACCTACTTGGACATCAATGATGACGATCAACTACTTTCCCGATTTGGTTTTCCATTTACAGTGGACGATTGTGTCTTTGCATTAGTGCTATTTGATTCTTTTGAACTGCTAGAATCTGTTTTTCTCCTAAAGCCAAACCTTCTAGAGAAAATGTTCCAACTTCTCTTTGTCTTTGTCAACTTCTGCAGCTCATTTCGAATTTCTGAGCATTCCTTCTCGATCTGCAAAAGGCGTTCTCTCACGTTGTCTGTTCCCCCTGCAGAGTCCAGTTGATGATTACCATCACTCCTATGGAGGCCGAGATTTCCACTTTGGTCTTGTGAGTTTGCAAGATTGTCAGAAACAAAGAACCAGCCGGATATTGACGTGCGAAGCCGAAGCTGTTCGAAGAACAGGACTTGAACAATTACACGGAGAGGTAATCTTTCATTTTGCGCTGCATGAGTGCTTGCTTCAATTGAGAGTTTTTGGCAGTTCATCAGTCTGCAAAGTTGCTCTCTTTCAGTATCTGTCAGCCATGGATGTGCCTGCAGTTTATTGATGTTTTACATTAGAATTACGAAATTCCAAACACAAAAACATTAAAGACTTGTTATTATTATTTTACCATTTAAGTTTATTATATGTTCTTTCACAATATAGGTTTGGCAAAGGTAGCAAGTTCCAAACAACATTTCATTATTGTCTTCCACAATTTCAGTTGCAAAAACATGTAACATTGGTGTATTGAAATAAATTTATTGGGCAAGCTAGACTATCCAGTGTGATCTAACCTTAAGGTAAATATCTACTGCATGATATATACCATCATCAAGCGGCCTAGAATAATCCGGAACTGCAACAGCAAGTGCCTGGAACTTAGACAAGCTCAAATTAGCATCTGAAGCCACCTCAGCAAGATATCCATCTAACAAGCTTGCCACCATTGTCATCGACGTCAATGGATCATTCGCAGCTATCAATGTTCCCTCTTCGAGTATTAATGGGGAAGCTGTTACAGATGCAGGGAGGTATATAGACATAAAGTGATCAAGAATCCTATGAATGCAATCTACATCATAGAGGGTTTCAACTGAGTATCCCATATTTGGAATGAGAAGATCGACGAGCACAGCCTGGTCTAGTTGAGCTCCTACCCTTTTCTCCAAATTTTCCTTGCAGGATGGACTTGCACGCAATATCATGGCTGTTCTGAGCAACCTAAGCAGATGTTTGGAGGATGTGACCCCCCTCTTGTTTGGAAGCAACTCCACAATTTCTTCCAACAGAGCCCTTTGATCTGCTTCAGAGGTTGTGGGAATGGTTGCATGTGATTTATCCTTGAAACTTGATTGTCTATTCATCAAGGGGAGAAACCTCCTAAGGTAATATATGAGACATCCTGCGACACTTTCAGGTTTCATACCTTTCGATTCAATGGCTAAAATCAGTCGTTTAAACAAGGGCAGGCTTAACAAAGACACATCATAATACCACCAATTATCACCTTGAGGTTGTGGCTTTATCTCAGTGGAAATTCCATTCGCCATTGCATTGTCTTGGCTTTTACGTCCACCCACTGGCCACTTGAATAAGCTTGGATCCGAACAAGCCTTCATTGCCAAGGAATCAATACACCTTGAAACAACATGCAGGTCTTCGGCGAAAGGTAGCACTTCCTCACATGTTTCAAGGGCTTTTATGGAGTCTGGCCAAGTACTAAAAACTTCATTCAGAAAAGCTTCTGTCTGCGAAACAAGATTTCCTTCACCATAATTTTCAGTCATTTCGAGGTATTCTGCTGCACATCTGAGGCTAACTACATTTAATGGCGTGATATCTATTTTTAGACCATAGCAGAACTTGGCTATAAGCTCAAATGTTTTTGCACCACCAGGAATATCATGAAGTTGAAAGGTACAAACATATCCATCGTCGCCTGACAATTCTTCAATGAGTTTCTTCAGCAGCCCACTTCTAGAAAGCAATGGAAACTGCATCAAAATCACAATTATATGAACAAATTGGGGAACAAACTCAGCACATAATTTAGGACTTGACAGAGGCCTACAAAGACATTTTTAAGGTAAAGAGTGGAGATAAAAAAGAAGAATTCAACAAGCACCTTGTGGAGGAAGAAAGAAATCTCGCCAACTTCGACTGTAACATCACTTGGAAGTCCTGTTGAACATACCCTGAAGTAGAACAAAACTAGGATTTAGGAGCAATAATGAAAAATGTAATCATACTCTAACAACATTCCCAACATCAATTATCATTGAAAAGTTGCTAACATAAACAGAGGCATCCACTGTTGTTTGGACAAAAATTGCAAAAAGCTGAGTCTATTTCATAGTTACTTGGATAAGTTGTTCACTCTTGCCTTTTCTTTTTCTTTCTTTTTTTTTCTTTACAATTCTAGTAAATGTAATTAGCCAGTGGAAGTGGAACCAGTTAAGAACCAAATATGAAATTTGAAATAATCCAATCTCATGTTTCCTCTCTACCCAAAAGCTCATAGAATTGCACCACTTTGAATTTCCTGCATGATTGAAAATTGACTAGTATTTTGGAAGCTTGCACCTTTCTATCTTTGGAGGAAAATGGATTTGACAACATTTTGATCCCAAAATCAGGGCAACTCAAATTAGGGATATTTGAAGACAAGATTGAAAACCTCTCACCACCCCACAAATATAATAAATTAAGGGTTCCATTTTGACATGGGGACATTACCAAATAAAAACAATGCTTAATTGCATAAAGGATCTTTATATTTATCTCTTAATGTGAAACCAAAAGAAGACAGAAAAATCTCACCATGTCTGGCCTTCCAAATGAAATGCTTCAGAAGACTTTGATCCCAGCTTCATGAATGACATTATTTGATTTAATCGCAGGTTGTTGCATTGATGATATTAAGAAATTAATAATTAAGACATGGCAGACAAAGTGGAAAAGAAAAGAAGAAGAGGAGAAAGGAGTGATTTCATTGCAATGTCAAATGTGATGAGAAGCTAGCTCCAGAGAGAAAGAGAGAGAAGAAGAAGCGATTCTAATAACTGAAAGAGCGACAAAAACGGTTAACGTAGCTATCTACAAAATCAGCTTATGTTGTATATCTATCTCTCGTTCTCTCTCTCTGCCAATAATTTGAAATAAAAATTGTTAATTTACTTTACTTTTGTTAAATTAAATGCAAATTAACATGTTAATATGTTATTGGTCGACTCAAGTTTATCTTCCGCCACAGGAAATGAAATAAAAGTTAAAAAGTTTTGCTTTATGCATTATTTTAACAAATGCCTTATTTTTTTTAGGGGTGTACTGAATCGGATAGGATATAATATTCGCATTTTTTAGGGTTGGATTCATCCAATCCGATTTGTAATTGTGCAGATTTAATATGTTCGCATAATTGAACTTTCTCTTTTTAATCATATTTTATGTAAAAAATTTAATAATTTTTTTTCACACTTTTAAATTTATTCATTTCTAAAATATTTTTAATTAAATTTTTTAAATAACAAAAATAAAATAATACAATATATGAATAATAATTACTAACTAAAACATACAAACAAATAAATATAATACTAAACATATATATTTATTTAATTTTTAATTATTATTGTGTGAATATGCGGATTAAATATGTAAATGTAGAACAAATATCCGCAATTCGATTCGTAAAGGGTGCGAATCAGATCTTATCCGATCCAATTAGCGGATCGAATCATATCTGCAATTTTAGGATCAAATGTGAATATTTACCGCAGATATGCGGATACGATCAGATCGATGAACACCCTAATTTTTTTTTAATAGGTTATTGTATTTTTTTAAAAAAAAATGAATGTGATATAAATGCCCCATGAATAGAAAATAAATCCTTTGTCATTATCCAATTTTCATAGTCTTAATTGTTTCGTGAATTAGCATTTTTTGAAAGAAAATACGATAAAGGGTGAGAGAGAGAAGAGGAAAATGATAAGGGGGGTGGCAATGCGTCAATGCCACTGCACATTGCATAGTTTTGCAGATTGCATTGAGTGAGGTTTAAGGATTAAAGAGGGAGAAAGTTGAATCATCCTCTCTCATTCTCGCATCTTCTTCTTCTTCTTCTTTCGCAAAACCAACCAACCACCTACTCAGCTCAAAGGATCTTCTTTGAACTCTAAAAACCCGTTTTTTCGTGAGACCTTATGGCTTCCAATTCCATTCATTCCAATCTCCTTCCCAAGTCTCCCTTCAATCACTTCCAGGTTCACTTCCTTTACTTTTTCCCTTTTGGTTACTCTTTCTCTTTAATGGGGTGTTCAAAGTTCAATTTTTTAGCTTCTGGATTGCTTTAGTTTTCCCTATATGTAAGTTTGACATGTATGAGGTATGTGGTTCTTTGTCTTTATTGTTTGAAAAGAATAAAAATCCAATTTTTAGGTGACTGAGCTGCCAAATTATATATCTTTTTTTTCCCTCTCATATTTGTGTTTAAGGTAGTTTATCTTAATTTATTATGTTAATTTTGAATTTGTTATATAATATGAGCTAAGTTATAGTAGTGCAATTCTTTGTAGACATCATCCTACTTGGTTGGTTCATTCCCTGCTGGGATTTTGCAAGTTAGAGTTGGTTTCAGCAATTCAAGGAGGGTTCCTTCATATAGTTGTATAAAATGTGAAAAGAAAGATGATCATAATATTGAGCATGTATCTGTTGAGCGTCCACCTTACTACAGTTACATGGACTCCACCTCTGGCCAGCTTGAGCCGGCCTCCGGTGCTCGAGCAAGTGTTCCAGAGCAAGAGTATTGGCCTGAGGGAACTGCTAGTCAGGTGAGGGCTGCCAGGGCGCCTCTACCAGGTGGCGAATCGTCAAGTTCTCCGTCTTATGGTAGCCAGCCTGGAAGTAGGAGGAAGAATTACAAAACAGCTGCTGCTTCTTCTTCAAGTATTGATGTAGAATCGTCTGACCCTGCACCATCTGATGAGGCTTCTTTGGTTGAATCCACTGAGGATGCCCAAGATTCTTCGTCTGAGTTTGTTGTTTATCAGTCAGAACCGGAGGAAGAAGAAGAGGCAGGATATGACCTTGATAAGAAAATTGGAAATCCTCACCCGTTTATTGATCCAAGAGTTAAAAAGAAAATAGAGGGCACACTTCCCGAGGAAGAACTATGGTGGAACTGGAAGAAGCCAGAGAAAGAACAATGGTCCAGGTGGCAAAGGAGGAAACCAGATGCTGATACGGTTAGTGTGTATGAATATGGTTTATGGGGAGGATACCTATGAATTAATTTTCCTCGCAGCATGAAGCTCAGATACTCCTAGTCCTCAAATTAGATACTACTGTTTGTTAGTCTTCAAAATTATGTTCATTGAGAATAAGTTGTTAGATATATTGAAGCTTGTAAGTTCTATTTTGACTGAACTGAATAATCTTTTCAGGTTTTCCTGAAAGCCATGGCAGAAACTGGGCAAGTAAAGCTTTATGGTGAGCACCCAACATTGACAGAAACGTCTCTTTACCGAGCAAGACGCCATCTTTATAAGGAAGAGAGGTATTGCTGACCATTATTCTCACAACATTGTTCTGATAAGCATAGAAATGAAAGTGATGCATTTCTGTAGTACATGAGAAATGTAAAACTAAGGGTGACATCAATGTATGAAATTAGATTGAATTTTTCATGGTATAATTCATTCATCAAAACTAACTTCACAATTCACATATAATTTGCACATAAATAGACATATGAGAGATCCTTGCTTCATAGTTTCATTTGTGATGACTGCTTTGCAAAATCTGAAGACTTTACTATTGAATCTCCTAAAAGTAAACTCTTCATTATTATAGGCTTCAGGCTGAGGAAGATAGACTGGAAGAGATTGGTCCGATGGCATACTATTCAGAATGGGTAAAAGCATGGAAAGGGGACACATCTCGTGAAGCTATTCAGAAGCATTTTGAAGAGACTGGTGAAGATGAAACTGCTCAACTAATTGAAATGTTCAGCCACCAAACTGATCGGGAGTATCGCGTAATGATGGGAACTGATGTGCGTATTAAAAGGGATCCTTTAGCAATGCGAATGAAGGAGGAACAGATAAAGCAAAGTATGTACTCTTAACAACTAAAGTGTGTTATGTCAGTATCCTGTTTTAGTCTTCTCATATCATCAGGCCAAGCATCCCATACTTTGTGGTTGTAAATATCATTCAGCTTGCACCGAGATCTACCATTCATGTGCTTTTGGTCACATTAGATTCTAGATATACTAAATCCAGAATATCAATTAGTTAAAAAGTTACCTTCATTCTTGCAGTATGGGGTGGAGATCCAGTTTACCCAACCGTGAACTATATTCAAGATCCAAATGAAGTGATCGACTACAGGGGACCGGATTTCCATGAACCAACACCAAATATGCTGGCTTATCTAATGGAGGTAATTTGATCAAAACTCAATTTCCACTTTGTTTCTGCTATTTCTTTATTTATTTCCTGAAAATTTGATTGCTAAATGTGAGTAACCATTGAAGATTAACTGCTTAGTTAAATATGGAAATTTTGGGGATGGAGTGTGCAAACGTTATTTGGCATAAGTTTATCATTCCATGCATGATGTGCTTAAATACTGCAAGAATACTGAAAATTTTTCCTTTATATGGTCAGCATGGACACATTATTACAAGGGAGGAACTCAACACTATTCTGGCAAAGGAGAAGCCTGAACAGCATGTGGTACGGTAGTCAGAAGTAATAAGCATGGAACTTACATTAATACTAATAGAGAATATACAGATTGCATGGATCATTTGTGAAATATGACCCTTGCAATTTTTGTCATCAAGATAAATTAAAAGGAACCTTAAACCTCTGAGGTCAGAAGCTTTTAAAGGAAAGTATTGTATGCTAAGATAGTTTAATACTATTCATTTTAAATTGACAGGTGACAGATGTAGATGAAGCTATGGCCAAAGCCGTTGACATTGGTGAAAATGATGTGAGTTTCGTCCATTATCTCTTGGTCATTTCATTTGCTCCTGTAAACTGTATACAATATTGACCCTCGAATGTGATTGTAACATTTTCTTTTTCTTTTTCCTCCTCTCTTTATTAAACAGGATGAAGAGGATAGTGATGTTGAAGATGAAGAAGAGGGAGAAGAAGAGGAAGAAGAAGAGAAGATTACTCGTAATTGGAGCGTCTTGAAAAGTACTCCTGAGCTTCGCCAGTCAAAGGTATTCTTGTAAATCGGATAGCTACATCCATTTTCGAAGTTAGTAGTGTCAAATCAATCTCCTATTGGCTTTTATCTAATCATACATGTCCATATTTGAGAATTGAGATAGATTTTTATATCACATGTTTCATCTCAATTATAACATTCCTTCTATCCTCAATCCTGTAGCCAAAACCAAAGAAGGACGGTCCTATGTCTCTGGATGAGGCTATAGATGATTCTGAGAACTTGACTGATTTCCTCATGGACTTTGGAGAAGAAGAATGATATGCCTCCTCATGACACATTCCATGTCAAAGGCATATATTGCAGTTGTAGACGCGCAGACGCGCACATGTTGTAGACACAGGCCGAGGGATTTAGTTTGTAAGTATTCCTTCAGTTTCTTGAACTATGAGCAACTTGCTTTAGGCATTGCCACAAAGATAGTGTAACTCTGGCTATAAATGTTGAAATCAGATTTTGAATCAGGAAGCTAGTTCCTTGAATACTCTCAGATACTTGTTCCCACTTTCCAACACCTCCAATATACATGCAAAATTCTGATATCATAGTCCTTCATATGCAAGAGTTCCAATATGATTGCATTGTGATTTTGGTGTAAACTAGAGTCTGATGAATTTTGGGTAGGAAAGTGACCATTGCAGGTGCATCTTTCTCAAGGAGTGTACTGATTTCCACCAAGGCATGTATAAGAAGATGACTTTAGAATATAGATTCTTGTAAACTTTGTAAAACTTTATTATTTGATTTGCATTGTGAATGAGTTCTTGTATTGCAACATTTTATAATGCAATTTATCATATTATTTGTTATTATAGTTTTAATGGTTTTAACAAAAAGTGAAAAACTAAAAGGAACAATATATGACTTTTCATAGTCCTATGTATTGAAGCCGGACAATTGAGACTTTATTAAATTGTTGGCCATAATATTTTACCTAAATCAAGCAAAAATATTAGAAGTTTTTTTTTTTAACCAAACACCATTAAAGATAAATAAAAAAACGTGAAAACTTAGTTGCAGTTGATTTCATGTGAAGTTGATAGTTAAGAGTCGTTAGATGAAAATTTAATCAAATCATCTAATAGTTCTCAGTTATCAACTTTACGTAAAGTCAACTATATCTGAATTTTCACCATAAAAAAATTATTGAAATATTTGTTTGATTTTTTTTGTTCTTTAAAGTTTTTGGGGCTGAGATTAATTAGTGATTAATATGGACCTCTTTTTATTATGGGCCTTGTTTTGGCCCAAATACATTATTGAATAATTAATTGTTTCGTGTATCCTCTTATTGGGCTTAGCTAAGTAGTTAATTATGCTATGTTTTGGATGAATGGGACAACCACATGCATGAGTGGGTGGTGTTCATGAGTTTGTAATGTCTAAGATTGAGAGTTGTTTAATTCATTTGACTAAAAAAAAACATGTAGTTTCACATTGCTGAAAAATATTAAAAAGTTTCACTGGTAATTTAGATTTTTTTTTATAAATTATCATGTCTTGTCTTTTCTTCATTGGCATTAATTAAAATAAAAAAAAAAAGAATTGACTATGATATATCTAAATATGAAAAAGAAGATATGTATGACTACTCTTCTAATTCTAAATATGTTAGCAGTTCCCTTTTCTCAAAGATGGACAATATAAAAATTGCAATTGTAGGTGCCAATGGAACTTGTGCCATTAACAATTTGGACTTATTCTAATAATAACCGTATATACCGCATACTATAACCTTTTAAATAAGAAATTTGATTATATTAATCGCATTATTGTAGTACGTAATCTTCTAATTAAAAAAAAGAAGTCGTAATATTTTATTATTTGTGCTTTTTGCCTTTTAAACACAAGCAACTGTTTGGCCTCTCTTTTTGATAATTTCATGTTTGACCAAACCATGTGATGCTATATTGTCCTTATACGGAGCACTTTTCATCAATAGTGAACCTTCTTTTGTCATTAATATACCATATTATTAGGCCAAGATAACCACTTCTTCATTAATTTTATCAATTAATTTAACACACTCACAAAAAGTGATCCAGCACTAGAGAGAGAGAGAGAGAGCACCTTTCTAAACCTAGCTTCTCTTCAACTCTTTCTTGTAGGATTATATTTAATAAGAATAAATGACTATTTGTATTCATAAAAGATGAAAATACTGATATATGTATTCATACTAGATCGAAACTAAACTTGTACTTACTCAAGATGTCTTTTGTGTGACAGAAGTACCTTACGTGACACTCTAATCCTCCAAAGACGGATACTTTTGTCACACAGAGGGTATCTTGCGTGGATACAAGTTTAGTTTCGATTTAATATGAGTACATATCTCAGCGTTTTTATCTTTTATGGGTACAAATGGTCATTTATTCTATTTAATAATTTTTTTATCATCAAATAACGCAGGTTTTTTTTTGGGATCTTAGTGGCTTCCAAAGCACGTTGGAGATAATCTTTAGTATAATTAAAATCCAAATCCAATTGAAAGCCCAGGTGTGTTTTATCATCATATAAATTTGTTCTCTATGGCCTACACTATCCTAATGATTCCTCTGATAGATCTTAAAAGTGTTCTATACATTAAAAATATAATTCTTTGTGGTAATAGTATACACTATACAGCCATCAAATATTATTATAATGATAAAACTTTTATAACCATGATTCTTTTATAGAATAAATAGCATCATTTTGATATCCTAAAATGTTTTCTAAACCAAGAAATGTGAACCCACTTGCCGTGCTTGGAATTGTGTGGTCCCATCAATAATGCATGGATTCCTAAACTTGGGCTTCACATTTCAAATGTTATATATCTTTGAACTCAATTTCAAAACAAAAAAAGATTGCAAATGTGACTTAAGGTTTACTCCAACAATTTTAAAATTTCTCCTCCTTGCATTGTAGAATACCAATATCCTGAGAGCTAATATTCAAAGGAGAAAATGTTGACCATCCCATCTGAACTCTCAAATAGCGGTGCATAATATTTTTATTTGTTTATTTTTAAGTATTAAGAATCTAAGATGGTATTTGTTTTGAAGTTCTATATAACAAAGATTAAGGTAGCGTTTGTTTTGAGGTACTGAGATAGAAATTAGGAGACTGAAATTCAGTATTATGTTTATTGGTTCAGAAACTGATATTAAAATTTCTGTTTCTATCTCCAAAATTTCAGTATTTCAGTACTTCCAAAAAGTAGAAACATAGGGGATTAAAATTTTTAGAGATGGAGACTGAAACTTTAATAATATTTTATACCTAAAATACTTTCATTTTAATTAATTAATTGTAATTTTACCCTTTGTACAAATTAAATTAGAATTTCATTGTTGTTTCAATTTCTATCTCCCACTTTGCATCAAACAGAATACTGAGATTTATTTCAATCTTTGTCTCTCAGTCTCGGTCTTCAGTCTCTGTCTCTCCACCAAATGCTACCTAAGAAACTGAAATTCAGTATTATATTTGTTGGCCCAAAGATTGATACTAAAATTTCAGTGTTTGTCTCCAAAATTTTTTCCAAAAAGTGAAAATACAGGAAAGTAAAATTTTTTAGTACAGAGACTGAAACTTTAATAACATTTTATATCTAAAATATTTTTATTTTAATTAATTAATTTTAATTTTATTCTTTGTACAAATTAAATTAAAACTGCATTCTTATTACAGTTTTTACCTCCCATTTTATACCAAATACAATACTAAAATTTATTTTAATTTCTATCTCTTTATCTCTGTCTCTCAATTATTGACTTTTTTTTTCAAACGTTATCTCACAAGCGACACAACTTTTTTAGCATTGTCACCGGTCCATATTTATTAGAGCTCGAATATGAGATTATATATTGGTCAAACATATAGAATGATTATATGTCATATATATATATATATATATATATATATATATATATATTGCTTGGTTACAACGTGAATATTTTATTTGTAACCTAAAGTTTAAGCATCCTTCAATATAGGTGCTTCAAACTGCATCTTTCACTATTCAAGAGGATACATTATCATTGTTCTATCTCCTACACCATGGGAAGACTCATTTGTTGCATGTTCATCTACATACAAACTATTGATCCAATACAATTTTGCCACGTGTACTAGTTTTTGTATAAGAGACAAAAAGCATGTATAGGAATATAATTACACCTAAAAAAATTTAAGCTAAATGACATGTAATTAAGAGATTTGACTTGAAAGACACAAATGTTTAGTAGTGTAGAGTGGTTGCTTGTAGGTCCAATTTTTTTTCACTAATGATATATAAATGATTAGGGATGAAGTTTGGTTATTAGCAAACATGCAATCATAGAATTAAAACATAATAAATGATAATGGGATTTAATTTATTATGTTGGAGACACTATATATATGTCACCCAAAACATGTTCAAGAAAAAAAAATCCAAGTTGGTGCTGGTTTGCTTTCTTGCTGTGTTCCCTTGAAGCCAAATTACCTTTGAAGAATGGCAAACAAATAAAAAGAGAGCAAAAACACAAACATTTGGTCAAACATGTTTCATTCTATGTTCGTCTCTCTCCAGCAATGTTTTTATGCCCTCTCATTCTTTTGTTTGGGGAGAGAGATTTAATTTATATATATTTGAAAAGGGACATACTGATTGTTAGCTAAAACCCTTTTTGATGAGTAGTTAGTAATAATATAATACTAATTATGATTATGATTAGTGACATATATACACACTCTTCAAACCTTTCTTTTTCGTTAATTATGGAGATGGGGTCCACAATAATATTATATTATTCTTTATGTTTCGGTTTATCATTGCTTCCCATCCTTTTTGCTGTATTACTGTTCTTAATTAAGCTTGTCTAGCTTAATTCCACTTTCATGTGGTAGTGCTATAATCTACCAGATGAAACACGACACGAGACACGTCCACACGTAAATTTTAAAATTTTGTAAAATATGGTGATATGTATATATATAAAATATAATGTATTTTTAGATAAATTGTAATGATATATTTTAATATTTTATTAATATTAAAATATAAATTAATTCTTTTAATTATTTTTAATGTTTTATTTTAATTATATCAAGTATTTAAAATATTATTTATTTTAATAAATAATAATATACATTATATGATATCTAAATTTATTTTAAAAATATATATTAAGAATAAAACTGGATACATTGACGTGTGATGATATTTAGGCGTGTCCAAATATGTACAATAAAAATTTTTATTTTTTAAGATACAGTTTAGACACAGCAGACGTACGTGTCGAACGAGTGTCGGTGAGTGTCATGTCTAAAATATGTCTGACATGCAGACACGAAAATTCAGCAAACTATCCATAGACTATAATTAATTATAACAACTTAATAATTAACTAGTTGTTTAGTTTTGAAAATTATAGATCTTTTTAACTTATATGTATCTATGTTCATCATGTAAAGTAATTAATTATAATTAAGAACAAAATATAAATATAAATATCATTATTTATATTTCACTGATGAATTTTTAATATGGCAAATAAAAGTTATATACATGACTATTGACCAACTATTGCTCATACACATACACTTTCTTAATGACATGACACAAGCATATTTATTTCCTTAATTAATGTATAAAATTAAGTGCAAGTGGTTATTATTCTTTAGTAATAAAATTTCAAAAGGAAATTAAAGTTGTATGCAGATTATTGGAATTAGAAATATACGTATCCGCTACTATATAATAGTTGATAATAATGGCCAAAGCCCAAAAAGTGTTGATTTCTAAACATAGGCTATTTAATTAGAGTCCTCTCATCAACATCCGAGAGCATTTTTTTAATGGAAAATGTCATATCGAGCCTTTATAATGAGAATTTGATACTTGACGATTTATTAATTTTCGGTGGTAGGATATATATGATGTTTTTAAAATCAATAATAATCGGGAAAAGTTTGAAAATTATTTGACTGTTTATTATTCTTTTGAGAAGTTTTTATGTTTTGAAATATTCTTCTAATTTTATTCCTTGAATATTCACGTAACTTTTTATCTGGTTGGAATAGTTTGTTTTGCGATCAAGATAATTTATAGATTAAAAACATTGAATTTTTCTTGAGATAGTAGAAAGAAAGCCAATTGTAATTTTAAGAAAACAAAATATGTATTATTTTATTATTATTTGTTTCACAAGGTATTCCTCTCTCTATTATTTAATTACTAGTAATTGAATAAGGTGACTAATTTCGTTCTAGCTTAGTTTATCATGGGAATAAAACTTGGGTTTTCTTTGGAATCATAGAGAGAATTACACTAATAATATATATGATAACACTCGTTTATTTTCTATTTTTATATTTATTCTTATTACAAAGAAGTTTTTATTTTCAATAAAAAAATAATATTTAAAATATGTATTCTCTAATTAATTATTATTAGAAAATACCTAAATTCTGACATCGTATTAAAATTAAGAAAAAGTATTTGAAAATGAAAATTGTAAATTTTAATGTGAAAAATATGATAAAAAAAATACATCTTATTCATAAGTGAAAAATAAATCATAGAATAATAAAAAAATAAATAGTTTATATTTTTATTAACAATATATCATATAATATCTATTTATTTTAATATTATACGATAAAAAGTCTGGGTTTATTCTTCTCAAACATTACATTATGTCTAGAAAAAAATGATTTCGAGGAATCAGATTTAATTTTTTTAAAAAAATTGATAAAATAAGAATCTAATTATTCTTAAATCGAAATAATAAATTTACACATAATATATAGAAGTTATAAATTTAATAATAATTAATTATTTACTTCAATAATTACAATTTTGTCCCTTTAATTAACATATCTTTCTCCTATCCAAACAATAATTCACACATTTATTTTGTACTAAGGTAAAAGAAATGCTGAAAGTAAAAAGAGAAGAATGTAAAAACTCATGTGCAGTCGACTTCACGTGAAGTTAATAGATGAAAATTATTAGATGATTTGACTGATTTGACTAAATTTTCATCTAACGATTCTCACCTATCAACTTCACGTGAAGTCGTGAGTTTCTACCGGAGAAGAAACTAAATAGGTAATTAATAAATGAAAGATGTTGGGTAGGTGCATCTGAAGTAAGAGGGGGAAATTAATTGTACATATAAATAGGAGTAGTGTTGAATTGATGTACATGTTTGCTACCTGACAAGAACTCACGAGTGGAAAAGAAACTATCTGAGTGGACACATTGGAGTCACAAATTCCGCAAGATCCTCCAAATTATTGCATGTAGAAAGCTACCTTCAATTATAACATGTCCTTTTTCGTCATCTACACTTCCAAAACTAACATTATTGCCACTACCTCAACCTTATTATCTACTTTCCTTACGTGCTTTGTCTCTTTTCTATGTACCTATATATATCTTCATCACTTGTGTTATCTGTTATTCTTCCTAAAATCTTGTTACCTTAGGTTGTATACCTTCGTATTTTTTGCTTCATTTATATGTCGTAAATCATATCCTAATTATTTATAAGGGTAAAGTAATTATATCCTAAATATTTTTAATTTATATCAAAATTATTTTTAGATGTTAATTCTATCTAAGGTTGTTAAAATAGGTTAAATTCATTAGACCAGCTCGTTTATTCATTTAAATAGGCGAGTTTTACTTCTAAAATTAAACCTGTTTAAATTTCGGACTAAACGGGTTGAGTCCGATTAACTCGAAAAAATGACGAGTTAAACAGGCTAGTTCGTAGGTTAAACGGGTGGCCCGTTTATTTTTTTTTTACATTTTTTCCAAAAAAAAAACTTTTAGCTGACATTTCTTCTGATTCAACTCGAAAATCTGACTCATCAACTAAAAAATATTATTTTTAAAAAGTTTTTGATTTAAAAGTAGTATTTTTTGTCAAAATATTTTTTAAAAAGTAAAATAAAATAACAAACAGGCTGACCCGTTTAACCCGAGCTGACCATAAATAATTTGGGCTAGAAAATTCTGACCCACGAATAAAGCGAGTTTAAATGGGCATGGACTTAACGGGCCGGGTCTAAATGGGTCAGACTAGCCCGTTTGATATTTCTACTTTCTATCTAAACTGTTGGAGATAAAATTATTGAAAATATTTAAAAATAATTTTAAAACAAATAAAAATATTAAAAACAAGATTGATCATAAATTAAAAATATTAGAATTAAAATTGAATAAAATTAAACTTACGACTACTTTTTAAAAAAGTTATAAATCTTAGAGACAAAAAATATGTTTTACTCAAATAATTATAATAACATCTTTACTTTTTAATATTCGTCGCTCTATTAAAATTTCAATACATTCACAGCTTAATAATTAACAATTTTAGATGATGACTATATGAACCTACAATAGGGACTTAATTTGATGACTTAGTTTAATTTCTCCTGGTGAGAGATAGGTTTGAATGAGATATTTGATTAAGATTTGTGAGCAGCCTTTGTTGGTTTTTAATTGATGATTGATTAAGTTACGTTGAATATATATGAGAAACCATGATGGGGCCTTTGTAAGAGGTAGGTATTGATTCTAAAAGCAGCATAAATATAAGTTTAAAATGGAGTTAATATATGCATTGCTGAAAATATTATTACCGAAAATTGCAAAATAATACTTTTAAAATATTTCATATGGTTAAAATTATAAAAAAATATTATTATTTTTCACACGCATCACAACACTTTAAGTCCATATATAGCGACAGTTTTTTTTTAAAATATTTGGATAATTATTTATAAAATTTTAACTAAAAATTGGAGCAAAATTCAATCTTTATACTTTTTTCATTTTTAAAAAATATTGTCGATCATTTCTTAAAAAATTACTCATTATAAAGCTATCAAAATTTAAAGATAAAAAATCTTATTTTTTAGTTTTATTTAATTTTATAAAAATCACATCAAATATAAGTTTTGAAATTAAAAAAATATATATCTAATACGTGATATATATTTTTGTGTGTTTTTAAATTTTTCAAAAAAATATTTGTTATTTATATTTTTCAAAATCATTTTGAGTGATATGAAGTTTCAAGTATGAACTACTTTTTTATAGGTTTAAGTGAGTAATATTATATCTTTATAATATTAACATGATATGCTATTTTTTTATATACTTACAATTAAAAACGTAGTTGGTATATATATATATATATATACTGAAAAAAGGATTTGTGTATTATTGAGTGTATTTAAGTTATTTATTCAAGTTATCTAAAATAATACAATATTAAAGGGCATTTATAGATACTAAAAAAAATCATAATAATAAATACGTCATATCCTATAATAAATATTCAGATATACTAAATAATACTAATTGATTATAATTATATTCTAATAATAATGATGACATGTAATTTAGAATAAATAATCATTTGTACCCATGATAGATGAAAATGCTGACATTTGTACTCATAATAGTCTGAAACTAAAGTTATACCCATGATAGATACCCTTTGTGTGACAAAAGTGCCCTGACTTGGATCTGAGCTTGGTTCGTGTGAATCCGATCCTAGGTGGCACTCCAAACCCCCAAATCCATATCTTAGTTGTCCATCTTAGGGTATTCCAAACCCCGTGGCCGCCAGATCCAGAAGACCTCCAACATCAAGATCACCATCCTCTACGGTTTCGTCACCATCCTTGTCCTTCGCGGCATCATAGGCGTCAACCTCTCCTCCTCCGACGCTGATGCCGTCAACTAGAGCCTCATCGAGGAGACCAACCGCATTCTCGCTGAGATCCGCTCTGACTCTGACCCCGACGGCAACGACACCCCTTTCAATCCCAACGCCACTGCCGCCTTCTCCCTAGGCCCCAAGATCTCCGATTGGGATCGACAACGCTAACAATGGCTCCAGCAAAACCATGAATACCCTAATTTCATGAGAGGTAAAGCTTGAATCTTGCTCCTCACTGGTTCACCTCCAAAACCATGTGACAACCATCTTTGGATTCTCCATTCTGTCGTAAGGGAAACTCGACAACAGCACCAAAAGATCAAACATTTTCTAGTCGTATTTTCTGAAGAGCTTCTCTTATTCCCCAATCATATCCTCTCTTCTCTCGAACTCTTTCGCCGTTGAGTCCAGCACCGTCGAACCCTCCTCCGCATAAACCCTAGTCTAGGTCTCAACCGCGAAGGCAAAGAGATAATGAGGCACCGGTTGCTCCATCACAAACTCCTCCATCACGCGGTCTTGGCTGCACGAATTCAAGTTTAATGAGGCGAAGGAAGCGGCGTTGTCGTCACGCGGAGGGTGTTTTCATCACGCAGTTTGCAGCCATGATTGCGAAAAGGTCAGAAGGGATGCTGAAGATGGTAGAGTAACAAATTGTTCGGACAGAAATGTTGTGGAAGGGAAAGATAGAATGCGCATAGATGGCTTGGCACTGAGTGTAGAGTGTAGACGTAAGGGTGGATTTTGTTATAGATTTGTGGAGGAAAGAGCCGTTGGAGTGCGGAAGAGGAAGGGGAGGTGAAAAAGGTGAGGATGAAGGAAGAGTGGTTGAAAAGTATGAAAGTGAGGAGGGTGTCCTTGATGGAGTCAGAGGTGGTGGGGAGGGAGAAGAGGATGGCTTCGTCGGCGTGAAGGGCGGAGTGGATGGTGAAGGAGCAAATGTTGAGGAAGAAGGGGCTAGCGTGGGATTTGGAGAGCGAAGAGAGAGAGGGGTTGAGTGAAGAGAGAGAGGGGTTGAAGATAAGAGAGGGAGTACCACCTAAAATCGGATTCCCACGAACCAAGCTCAGATCTAAATCAAGGCACTTTTGTCACACGGAAAGCATCTATCATGAGTATAACTTTAATTTCAGGTTATCATAAGTATAAATATCAACGTTTTTATCTATCATAAATACAAATGGTCATTTATTCTTTAAAAAAATGAAAACAAGAATTTGGGTAGCTTAAAGAAAAAGAAGAAAGAAATGAAGGTGTATGATCATGTTGATGTGTGTTAAGAAGAGGAGGAGAAGGTGGGAAATTGGGCGGTGAGTGAGTGGTGTGACGGTGGAATTGGAAGGAAGCGTCAAAAAAAAGAAGAAAGAGAGAATTTGATGCATGGGACCCTCAAATCTAAGGGGGTACCCATGAGCATGAAAATGAGCTGTTGCTTTTTTGACATTTTCCTCCCTTTTCTTTTCCACACCCATCACTATCATCACTCACTCACTCAAACTAGGGTTTTATGACTTAATTATATTGCTTTCCTATGCATGCTAGCTGTTCTTCATTCATCAAATCTCACCTTATCCTCCTCACCTCACACCCACCTTTTTCTCTTTAATTTCTTCATATCTTTTTTTTTTTTACAACATGCACGTACAAATGTTATTAACTCTGTAAATATATAATTAATTATATAAACAAAAATAAAATAAATATATAAGGTAAAAATTTAGGTACAGTTACCTTCACGTAAAGTTGACAGTTGAAAGTCGTTAATTATATGAAAATTCAGTCAAATCATCTAACAGCTCTCAGTTATTAACTTCACGTAAAGTTGACTGCACCTGAATTTTCACTAATATATAATTTAAGTTTAATTTGTATGTTATACTGATGATGATGAGTTTGTACATAATTAATTAATTAATTAATTATTGCAATAATAAGCTAAGATGATAAGTAAGAAAGAAATATACACGAGTTTAACATTTACTTTTTTTTTTCACTTTTGATATGAGTGAGTGGTGGTGAGTGGGGGCAAATAACAGAGCACTTGGAAGAAAATTCTAAGCACATGAGTGATGGGAGATGGAGGCAAATATAATGAAGATACTAGTTTAGTGTAGTTGGTCGCAGTCTCTTCAACCTTAATTATCAAGGTCCCACCACTTGTTCACTTTTCAAATAAAACTCTCATCTCATCCTTTAATTTCTTTCATTTTCTAAATTTAATTAATTATTTTTTTATTTAAACTTTTGGCCCATAAAACCAAGAAATGAGGTTGTCTAAATTCAACACAAGTACATACACAACGGACCTACGCCAAAAACACGCATTAGTCTAAATACATGGGGTCACATAAACAACTCATTTTAACAACTATGTATAATAAATTAATAAGTACACACAAAAAAACAAATATATGTTATAAATTGTATATAATAAACTCAATATATATTATCAGAATCTGTCTAGTAATTTCTTAGCACGTGTGTGTCGTCACTGCTTCAAAATTGCTTTAGGTTTTATTATGCGATAACAACTCACCATGTGTGGACAAAATTATTTTGCATGAATAAACTTAGGTGGAAATTTAGTTGAAGTCGACTTCACGTGAAGTTAATACCTAAAAGTTGTTGGATGAAAATTTAGTCAAATCAATCAAATCATCTAACGGCTCTCAGGTATCAACTTCACGTGAAGTCGACTTCACCAGAGTTTTTACCATAAACTTATTTAGTGGAAATTCAGGTGCAATCAATTTCGCATAAAGTTGATAATTAAAAGCTGTTAGATGAAAATTTAATCAAATCATTCAAATTATTTAACGACTTTCAGCTATCAATTTCACGTAAAGTTGATTGTAACCGAATTTTCTTCAACTTATTTAGGGTTAGTTAGCCCACTAGCGTTATCATTGTTGGATGTTGCCATTATCGTACGTATAGCAAGTGATGTGATTTTTCTTTTCCTTGATGTTTATTATGAGAGAAAATTTTAGTATTTTTTAAAAGAACAAATTTAGTATTCATATAATAGTATTAAATAATAAATAATTAATTAATTAAGTGGTTGCAAGTGACCCTACAGTTAAGGGTACATGATAAACGTACCCTTGTAGTACAGGTACAACTTTGGTAACCCTATGGCAATGAAGATTTTGTTTATAACTGAATGGGAGATGAGAGGAATGGAAGAACACTCATCATTCATCAACCATATCTATCTGCAGAGAAGAATGGTTTCCACTTTCCATTCAATTCATCACAAGATTTTTTATAATTATTTTTTTAAAAGTTATAGTACATCTAGTCTAAAATCAGTTACTAGTATAAACTATATATTAAAATATAAATATAAATTAAAAATAAATTAAATTATACATATATTTATATACAAATATATTAATAAGTGATTTTAATATATGAATATCGTCTTTTTTTTTTTTAATTATGATTTCATGCAGGAAGACAGGGACTTAAAGGTTGTCTGGTAGCATGGCCACTTACTTTGGCACTACGTTACAAGTGTCACAATCAACTACTATCAATGGATCCATGCCCAAATTTCTTGATCTTAGTGAAGGCCTCTTCATCATCATTTTCTGTGCTTCCACCAGCTCTTCCATTTTTATGGGAGAGTCCATTCATTTATCATTTTAAATTATTTTATTAGGTAATAAACTTATTTAAAGATATATTTAATTTTTTTAGAAGATGATTATTTAGAGCATTGTTTTTTTTCTAACCAAAGATAAGGAGATTTGAACTTGCAATCTCTTAGATAAGTATAAAAAAATTATACCATTTGAATTATAATTTATTTGGAGAATATTGTGTCTGTTAATAATAAAAATATTGTGTGTATATATATATAGTTTAAGACTTAGGAATAAAAAACTTGACCATGCAATTTAATTTAGTTATCAATTTGGCAATTAATCTTTTGCTTTTTTATTTTAGCAGTCCAATTAATCTTGTGTGTACCATAATTTCTTCTAATGTTGTCTAAATCATATCAAATACAAACTTTTTTTTCCAAATGATTTATTTATTTTATATTTTGATTATTAAAAAAGTAGATATATTAAACACACTTTATTTAATTTAAATACATAATTAAATTTTCAATAAATAAAAAATGACAAAGACAGTTAAATTTAACTAAGACCGTTATGTCGTTTTATGACATGCTTCCAGATTCGGTGTATAAACACTGCTGAAATTCTCTAAACAGTAATTAAACAGATTAATCTTGTCTTATTAAATCACTTTCCCCAATTTAATGCTTAAATTCTGTATAAGATTCTATAAAGATATTCATTTTAATTGATTTGTCTACTCTTAGTTTTCTATTTAATTAAGATTGGTAGGTATTTAACCTACACTCCTTATCGAATATGAGGCTTTTTGACTATTGGAAAGGAAATTATGATGCTTTTAACCCAAGCCATATCTTTCAGCATAAAAGAGATATAGTTTTCTATTGTTTTAAAAAAGGAAAGTAAATATTCCTTGCTACTATATTATTTCATTCAATATTGAAGATAACATATCATCATATATCATATTCTTTATTCTAAGATGGAGCCTGTTGAGAGAATAATAACGATATATAATCACCTGAACCTGAAGAATTAGCTACTAGTCTATTCTAAGCCTTTTAATATTATACATGTTAATATTTTATGTTAGAGATATAATTATTCACATATTTTTTTTTATCATCTTAAATTTTTGAGAGAAGCTGTTTCTTGACATAATATTAAAACTTTTATAACTAAAAGTTTAGAATTTGATTTTTATTGAGTCCAAAAGAACAAAAATCAGCATAAAATCAAACAAATAAAAAAATATATACAAAATTCATACAAATTCAAAAAATTCTCTCACATAAAAAATGCGTTAAAAATATTACTTTAATTATATATTGACTTATATCAAGTCAATAATAACTTTAGAAACTAGCTTTAATTTTCAGTACAATCTCATGATTTAGAAGGATTTTTCAATGAAGGATATTGCTTTTTTTTTTTGTCATAGTACCATTTATCTTAAAAGTTTAAATGGATAGAAAGAGATAACATAAATAATTATATTTTTAACATTCTTTTTTAGATGAAAATTTTTTTGGGTTTGTTTAATTTTTTGCATAAATTTTTTTATTTGTTATATGCTATTTTTTAATTTTGAGATTTACCAACGATCGAATCCTAGATCTTTTAAATATAAAATTTTAATATTATATTACAATACTACTTTTTTAAAAAATTTAAACTGATAAAAAAGACAATATAAATGAATAGATTTCTGATATTTTATTCACTTAAGGATGGCTTTGAACACATAGTTAAGTTAGTTTGGCGTTTCGTTTTGGGTTGCATATGTGGTTTGAAGGCGAATGACATAAAAAGCATACATATTTTTTCTTAGCTTGTGTGTGTCTGAAGAAAATAAAAACCCCTTTGCATGTGACCTATGTTGTGTATGTACTTGTGTGAAGAAAAAAAAAATTGACATTGATATTTCAACAAATAATGGTTGTATTATATATATGAGCGGGGTTTCTAGTGAACGTGGAAACTTGTTCCAATTATTGATGATATCATGATGAAGGTGACTCCACAGGCCACAATGCATGATTTTGTTGCCATCTAATAACTCAGTAAATTTTTGTAATACATGTAAATATATATATGATTGCATGCAATGAGTGAAGTTATTATTAATTAAGATCGAATTGACTTTGTACGTTTAGGAAACTAATATGTAAAAATAAAGTAAACTCAGTTGCAGTCGACTTCACGTGAAGTTAATAATTGAGAGTCATTAAATTATTTGACTAATTTGATTAAATTTTTATCTAACAACTCTCAACTATCAACTTCACGTAAAATCGACTGTGATCAAATTTTCACCAAAAATAAATCATATATGCTTGAGAATCGTCGGCTTGGTGGCAAATTAAATTACATGTTTAATTTCTTGTTGAGAAGATGAAATTGTTATGAATATCGCTCTAATCCAACAAAAACAAGGTTTATATATACTAGAGTGTTAATGTTGCAAGTGTGAGAAGTATTGAAGTTAGTCCCACATTAAAGAAAACAAGAAAGAGTGAAGAGTTTATAAGATAAAGACACATTAACTTATTATCTTAAAATTTTAAATTAGATATAATATCTTCTAATTTTATGTTCTCTTACTTGATTTCTCTTCAAAATTTCTCCACAGAAACGAGTTCAGGCTACTTAATTAATGTGATTTATTAACTTAGTTTATAATTTGTATGTTATTTCTATTTCGATTTATGTAGTAAATCTCCCACTAGAATCCTACAATACTACTAAAATTTACATGTAAATAATTAACTCATATTGAATTGCTAAAATTAGAAACATCAATAAAATCAATATATAAATATTATTTTTTGAAATTAAGAGACATAAAATATTTTTATTTCAACTAAGACACCTGGCCTAAATAATTAATATTCATCAAAAGCTAGAGGCTAGAATATCTAGGTTAGGCAAGGCAACACAATAGAATAGCCTCATAGAGTAGTACTAATTAATAAATCAAAGAAATATAGCTAACAAACATAAATTAGTATGGAACAATATTGTAGGTACCATTTTTTATATGTGTATTTTATGCATATATTTTTTATTTTATTATTAAAAATAAATAATAAAAAATAAAATACAAATACAAATAAATCATATCAAATATATTAAAATAAATCATTAAAATTAATTACTAATATAAATATAAAATATATATTGAAATTAAGTTAAATTATATATATTTATAACTTAATATTTTTCATAAAACATTTTGATTGGGGAGGTTGAATAATAAAAAGCGTGGAGTAATGGTGTGTTAGTACAAAATGGAGAAGAAAAAGAATGGTAGTGTGGGGTGCAAAATTTAGAGAGTGAGTGAATGATGTGATGTCCCATCATCAAATCTTTTTGTGGCGGTGGTCCCATTCATTTCCTCAACCAATGGATGGGATTTATCCTCTTACTCTTTCGTTCTCCGTACAACCTTCAATGCCAAACTCTATTTACCATTTTACCCCCTACCTATCTTGTAACAACTACCAACTTTGTTAGGTACCTTATTAGCTCTTTTAGACTCATATAGTTCATCTTTAGTTATATTATGTTTTTTTAATGTAAAATACTAAAAAATTAAGAGAATTTATTATTTTTAATATATTATTAAATTATTATACTAAAAAAATTAGATTGATTTCTAAAAGTATTGACTGGAAATAACAAATTTATTAGTTCTTAAATTTTTTTCATTTTTTATTTAATAAAATTTATATTCAGATAAAAAAAATTTTCATTATAGATGAATTAAAAATATAATTACCCTTTCTTAATAGGACTTTTGCATAATATTCAAATAATATCAATTTTCCTAATTTTTATAAAAATAAACTAAATATAAAAATGGTCAATTAAAAAAATCAAAATTTGCAGCCCTCAATGTTGACTACCAAATAACAATTACCAAACATAGCTTCATCCTCTCATCATTATATGGAATTCAGTGAATAATGTGGACATGGACATACATACTGTTTAGTCTCTTGTTTCTTCTACTACTTTCTGTAGTTGAAGCGGGTCATTATTAACAAATTAATAAATTAATATAATTAAAATGCATAAAAGATATATTAATGTTGTAAGTGTGAGGAGTGCATAAAGTTAGTCCTACATCAAAAAAAAAAATAAAAAAGAATGAGGAGTTTATAAGATGAGAGACTCATTAACTTGATATTTAAAGGTCTTAGATTGGATGTAATGTCTTTTTATCTGATGTTTTTTTGCTTGATTTTTTTTAAATTAATATAATTAAAATGCATGAAAGATGATTGATAGAACAAACTTTTTTTTAGACCCATTAACCTGATCATGGCAAATAATTAGAAAGCTATGAATTTTGTCAAGAAGCTTAGCTTGGAATCTGGAAACAGCTCAAAGGTAGGCTTAGCTTGTTCATTAATAATGGATGTGGATCGGTCTGTCTTTTTCGTTTAACATTTAAAGCTTACAATGATATCTTCATAGACATGTCACTCTAACCGGAAATATTGCTGGATGCTTTTTAAGACTAAGAAACCAATTAGCTTAACTTAACACATGCAATGATAAATTTGTGGACCTCTCTTTCATCAAATTATTATTCATCACTTAACAGGTATATATGTTGCTAATTATTGGATAGGATAATTGGCACAATTGGTAAAAAATAAACTCAAATTTTATAAAAAGACAAGTTCGGTTTTTGCTGTTGATATGAAACTAATTTAAGGGGTTTAATTTGTAAATATTATCCCATAAATGCATTGTGGTGTCAGAGCTGGAACTAGATTAAATTTTGGGGAAGGGTCAAAAATTAATTTTATAATGAAAAAATATTAAAATAAAACTTTTAAAAGAGATTAAACTAAAAATTATATCTAATTATTTATTAAAAAAAAAAGTTTGTTACATGAAGTTTCGCCTCCTGATTGTGGTGTATGTTTTGAACGAAATGAAGATAAAAAATGTAGGAGTCAAATTAGAAAGATAGAATACATAAATAAAAATGTTCGGAATTAACTTTTTTTTTTTCAGATAATATTAGTTAATTTATTGAAAAATATTTTATTTATTTTAATTTATAAATTTTTTTATTTAAATTATAAATTTACATTTTAAAATTAGTTAATATTAAATAACTAAAATTTAATTTTCTATAATTTTTATATAAATATAAAAAAATGCATAATTAATTTTTAGTTAGTTAACATTAGTCAACTTTATAATTTAGAGTTTATAATTTATCGTACAAAATTAAAAGTTTATACCATAAGATCTAAAATTTAAAATAAGTAAAATAATTTGACTAAAAAAATTAATTTCCTAATATTATTCTAAATATATTAGTTATATGTATAATAATTGAAATTGAAATGTAAAATTATATTCAAGGGACAAATCATTATTCACAATTTAAAAAAGAGAGACATAATTAATTAGGGGTATTGTTATTATTAGGAAAGAGTAATGTCTATCTAGGTCTATGATGTCTAATAATTCGGCTGTTAACCCTACCTAGCTACTCTAAGTTGGGTTGTACGAATTTAATTTTGACCTTAGCTTGTTATATTTTGTCTCGTAGTTGTAGTGTTATATTTGGATTAGTGAGATTCAACTCAAATATTGTTCTCTTTGAAAAGGATAATTATAAAATTGTGTGACCTTATTAACAGTATATGAAAAATTTCGAATGTACCGGAAAGACCGCTGTTCTAATTATTTTAATCGTTGATTTAATTAATATATATATATATTTAATTTAAATTAACAGTTAAAACAATTGAAATATAATATTTTTGATATACTTAAATCTTTTCTAACAGTATATTGTAATTATGACTTAAAGTAAAATAGGAATAATATTAAGTCCTTTCATTTTAAATTAATTGTATATTTTTTATAATTTTATATTTGTTTCAAATTAATCATTATATATTTTTAGATTTCAATAACTCATTAATTAATTTATATCTAATATGTTCTTTAAACAATTATTATGGAAAGAAAATACTAGCAAAAATTATAATCATATAAAGAAAAAAGGTGTAATAATTAATAATAAGGATATTTTTATTTTTAAAATTTATATCAATAAAATTTAATATTATCTTAATAATTATACACAATTAAAAGAGATAATTAATTTAAAATGGAGGAGTAATAATCCATAAGAATCCAGGTTTATTTGATACTATATATACACGTAGATACGTAATTAAAAACTTTTTTTTTAATATTGTATTATTAGGGATGAAATCTTTTGTGATAAACTAAATTGTGTGTTAAATATTACTATGACCATCTATAAAACGTTAATAACGTTTCGTGTTTCTTTAATTAAAATAATATTTTTTTAATAAAACATTAATGACATTTTGTATTTTAATAATTAAAATAATATTTTTTATTACAAAACATCAGTAATATTTTATTCTTTTATGATTAAATTTTTTTTATTATTGTAAAACGTCAACAACGTTTTGTACTACCACTACAACGGTATAAAACACTAAAATAATCAGATATTTTTATATTTATATTAAAATTATTTATATATAAAAATTTTAGCCACATAATTAATAATTTTTTTCTATTTACATAAACACTGCAAGACTTGTCAGTGTTGGGTGAACTGGCCCGGATATGGTAGGGCTTTGTTATAAATTTGGATTTAACTTTGCATATTATTTGTATAAACTTGAATTAATACTTTTCTACCCCCCTCCTTTCTCAAAAGAATTCCAGTTATTTTATTATAATTAGTTGTATTAAAATATGTAATAATAGAGTGGCAAACCATTTTGCTAATTAATAAGATATAAATTCCATGATTTCAACTGAAAAATGGAAAATAGTTGATTAGGTATTATATATATGAGACGCTGAATAATCTTCTCTATCCTATTATGGATAGATGGTTGAACTCCAAGTTGGATATTGCATTGTCAAAATCAATGCACCTGCACTTAAGTAGATTTTTCAATTGGTCCAATCTTCCCTACTCTTCTTTAATGGCCCTTCCTACCAAAACCTCCCCATCATATTCTCTTTCACTATACAACTCTACGTAGCCGTATCCGTACAGATACATGCATGCATGTAAATACATATCTATGTATTATACTACTCCCCTCACCTTCCCATGCAAAAAAAAAGCCGATTATTTTAGTAATGATCAATATTTTTAGACATTATTGTGCACTTGTTGAAGAATATAAATAGAAAATTTTAACTTTTTGATGTATTTAATTTAGAGGAATACTAGGGGGCCAGCAATTTTGGTATTTTCTAATCATTAATTGGTCATCAATAATGTTTTTAATGGTGTGAGATTACATCTAATAGTAGGAGATCACTCAATTTTGTTTTGATAGTTAAGTGCTGAACAGAAAATACAAAAATTGCTGGCCCTAGACTTTTCTTTTAATTTATTTTCAATTTAATATTCTTGATAAGTTAAGCATTTTAAGACAGAAATATAAAAATAAAAATATGTAGATATAAATTTATTTAAATACAAAGAAAAGAAGGTATATATTTTCAATTTTTTTATAATTATTATTTACTCACTTAATAAAAGTTGGACATAGACTGATATATATAATAAAATAAGTATGTATTTACATAATTCTTTGTCCTATCTATATTTTTTGTCACCTGATTTGTATTTTGTTTAACATAACATGTGCATATATTTTAATCATACTCACATAAAAATACAAAAATGTATGTAATCGTAATAGTAGAAACTTAGTTGCAGTTGACTTCACGGGAAGTTGATAACTAAGAACTGTTAGATAATTTGACTGATTTGACTAAATTTTTATTTAATGGTTCTCAACTATCAACTTCATGTGAAGTTAACTGTACCTGAATTTTACCAATCGTAATAGGTGAAGGAACGAATGAATTTAGTTTACTATATGATTGAGAGAATAAGAACACTAACACTATCGTCCAAAGTTAGAATGTTGAGGGCGATGTAAAATTTTAAATTTCCGAACAAATGATGATAAACTTAGTAGTAAGTAGTAACAACTAAGAAGACATAAGAGGTTAGTTAATAATAATAAACTGTAAAAGTAGAAAATATACAAGTAAATGAAAAATAGAATAAATAAGAAAAGAAAAAGGAAAACAGTGAAACGTTCTCTCATACTAGAAAAAATCTGACAGCAGTACATAGTGTGTTTCTCCCTCTTAAAATGACACCAAAAAATAATGACGGTTGTGTTCTCACTTCTCATAGTCATTTGCATTGATTGATTGAAGCTGAGAGAGAGAGAGAGAGAGAGAGAGAGAGAGAGAAAAGAGGGGAAAGAAATAGTAGTAAGTATAGTAAGTAGCAACAAGCATGGACACAGCAACAAGGTGCAACTAGTACTATTACTATTACAGTATTACTATTACTACTACTGCCACCATCACCATAAACCATAAACCATAATCACAGCCATGCTTTTTTTCTAACTCATTATTTTGTTTTTCTTCTTTGCCATTACAGGAAAATAAAATGAGCCAAACGCTATAAACCTGACCCCTGGATTCTATTTGGTACTCCTGAATATATAATACACAAACACACACTTGTTTATTTTTTTTCGTGCCATCAAAAACCTCCCCACCGCTATTCACTTTCCAAGTTTATCACTTTATCTCTTTCCTTCTTCTGGGTTTTGCTTCTTTTCTTGAGATCTGTTCTCTTCTGAGATCTGTTTGGTTTTGCAAGTTTGTTCTGTTATTCAGCTTCTTGGGGCTATTTCCTTTGAACTAAGTTGGTTGCTTTATTTTGGTGGTATGAGGTATTTGGTTGAAGATTGGAACCTGGGGTGGTGGGGGTTGAGGAGGAGTATTAGCGAATGAGGCATAAAGCTATAGTCTTTTGCAGTGATACTGGTTTTGGTTGAAGGGTGGGAATCTTGTAGGAGGTGTGTACAAGGTTCTGTTTCTAAGAGATTTTGAGATTGGTTTTGGTTTTTGTTGTTGAAGGGGAACAAGAGGATAACAAGAATGATATTCTGTAGGGGGAAAGAAGGGACTAAAAGCTTGGTTTTGTGGTGTGGGTGTCATTTTCCCAAGACTTTGTTGCTCAATTGGTCTACTTAATAAGAAGGTGCTTTTATTTGGAATCATTGATTGTGTGTTGGGACAGCTCAATTTTATTTTAAGGTTACAACAACTTGTTGAATTCCCTTTCTTTTTCTGCTGAAAGAGAAAATATGAGACTTTCTTCAGCTGGTTTTAGTCCTCCACCACAAGAAGGTATGTTTAACTCTTTGCTTTTTGCAGGTTTTTCTTCACCTCATTCATCTCTTCTTGTTTCCTAGTTGCTTTTTGTGTTAAAAAGTTTTGGAATTTTTTTATGGGCGCTTATTGAAGTTTTTAATTTAATGTCCACTGTCCAACATATGGTTTTGTTCATACAAAATGTATTTGAAATTTTTGAGGTGGGGATTAGGAAAATCAAAGCCTTTTTTTTTTAGCTGCAGTTTTTTCAAGCTTCATTTTCACCAAAAAAAATGTGTAGCAGCCACTTCTTCTGGTGCTTGCTCTAGTGTTTCGAGATCTTGGTTTTCTTTACATCAATTTGTTGTTTGAGCAAGTTATGATGAAATTTTGGTGGTGTTTTGCAGGGGAAAAGCGAGTTCTGGACTCAGAACTTTGGCATGCATGTGCTGGTCCCCTTGTTTCTTTACCCGCAGTTGGGAGCCGTGTGGTGTACTTTCCACAAGGTCACAGTGAACAGGTATGTTGAAAATATGATATTAGATTATTATTATCATTATTATTAAGCATAATAAAGTGATGATCATTTTCTGGGCTTGAAGATTGTTTCTTGTCTCTTGTCTCTCTATCTTTTATTCTTGTTACCACTGTTAATTTGGAGGATGGGGTTTAATTAACAACACTTAACCCATGATAGAAACCAACCAGTACATGACCTTCATGTAATTTTTGATCTGATTTTGTTCTTTTGATCTCAGGTGGCAGTGTCAACTAATAAGGAAGTGGATGCTCATATCCCCAACTACCCAAGCTTGCCACCCCAACTCATTTGTCAACTCCATAATCTTACTATGCATGTATGGGATTATTCACCTAACTTTTTATATTTGAGTTTGCTAGCTCTTGTTTTGATTTGATTAATTATTTTGGGGATTCAGGCTGATGCTGAGACCGATGAAGTGTATGCACAGATGACCTTACAACCTTTGAATCCTGTATGGTATCTTGTCTTACCTGATAACTGATTATTACAGTTTGTATAAGTTATATCTTTGTTTTTACTGTGATGATGTTTGCAGCAAGAGCAAAAGGAGGCGTATCTTCCAGCAGAGTTGGGAAGTCCAAGCAAACAGCCAACAAACTACTTCTGCAAGACTTTGACAGCCAGTGACACAAGCACCCATGGAGGATTCTCTGTTCCTCGCCGAGCAGCAGAGAAAGTGTTTCCTCCATTGGTAAACTTACTCCAGAGACATGCTACAAACCTTGCACTTAGCTCATCAAATCTGTTAACTTTGTGATTTTATGATTTTGATGTACAGGATTTCTCTCAACAGCCTCCTGCTCAAGAGTTGATTGCAAGGGATTTGCATGGCAATGAATGGAAATTCAGACATATCTTTCGAGGTGAGTTGTAAAGTGGACATTGATTCAGTGTTGGGGGATGAAGAATGAAGATGAGATCAGTTTGAAATTCTTTCAATTTATGCAGGCCAGCCTAAAAGGCATCTACTCACAACTGGATGGAGTGTTTTTGTTAGTGCTAAAAGGCTTGTTGCTGGTGATTCTGTGCTCTTTATCTGGCAAGTAATTTAATTCTTTCCGGCTCATTAATTATGTTTTTGAGCTTTGAGAATATTCATGTTTTTAACTTGAGGGCCTGTTTTCTTTCATAGGAATGACAAGAACCAGTTGCTTCTTGGCATCCGACGCGCGAATCGACCACAAACTGTGATGCCTTCCTCAGTGTTGTCAAGTGATAGCATGCATTTGGGGCTTCTTGCTGCTGCAGCTCATGCAGCTGCAACCAATAGTCGTTTCACTATTTTCTATAATCCACGGTACAAAAAGTAGTGCATGCATACTTGTTAAAATCTCTGTTCCAAGGTTAATTTGCCTGGGATTGACATGATCTTCTTAAATTCAGTGCTAGTCCATCAGAATTCGTCATACCTCTGGCAAAGTATGTTAAGGCTGTGTATCATACTCGAGTTTCAGTTGGTATGCGCTTCAGGATGTTGTTTGAAACTGAGGAGTCCAGTGTGCGACGGTATGTTTCCAAATCTTTTCTTAATGGTGAAAAGTCAGGTGCAGTCGATTTCACCTAAAGTTGATAACTGAGAGCCGTTAGATGATTTGACTGATTTGACTAAATCTTCATCTAACGGCTCTCAACTATCAACTTCACGTGAATACCATGTAAATGCCTGCATTTGCTGAATCATAGCTTGTTGTTTTGGCAGATATATGGGCACAATAACTGGCATTAGTGACTTGGATGCTGCCAGGTGGCCAAATTCACATTGGCGCTCAGTGAAGGTTTGTAAGGAGCATTATATTATTGTTATTTTGTAGCATGTTCAAGTGTTATCATTGATTGAGTTGGATTGCAGGTTGGTTGGGATGAATCCACTGCAGGAGAGAGGCAACCTAGAGTGTCTCTTTGGGAGATTGAGCCATTAACAACATTTCCTATGTATCCATCTCCATTTCCTCTACGCCTTAAACGACCTTGGCCTCCAGGACTACCATCATTCCATGGTAAACCTTGCCTCCTCCTATAGACCATTTCATTTCAACATTGCAAAACAATTAAGAAATTCTCATTGTGCTCCCCATGAAATGCTAGCAGGATTGAAGGACGAAGATTTTGGTATGAGTTCTCCACTGATGTGGCTGCGAGACGCCGACAGGGGTGGTCTTCAGTCTCTAAATTTTCAGGGGATTGGAGTTAGTCCTTGGATGCAGCCGAGGTTTGATCCATCCATGCTGAATATGCAAACAGACATGTATCAAGCTGTGGCTGCGGCTGCACTTCAGGATCCTTCTAAACAGCATCCTTCTTCCTTACTTCAATTTCAGCAGCCACAGAACTTCCCAAACAGGACTGCTGCTTTAATGCATTCACAGATATTGCAGCAATCACCACCTCAGCAAGCTTTCCAAATTGATCAAGAGAATCAGTCACAAACTCCAACACATGTTCAACTGCGTCCACAGCACCAGAACTCATTCAATAACCAGCTTCACCATCACAACAACCAGCAACAGCAACCACAGCAGATTTCCAATGCAGTGTCTACAATGTCTCAGTTTGTTTCAAGTTCAGCAACTCAGCCTCTCTCACCACCTGTGCAAGCTATCTCTTCCTTGTGCCAACAGCAAAGCTTTTCAGATTCAAATGGAAACCCTGTCACCACTGCTAATGTTTCTCCTCTGCATAGTATCTTGGGGTCCTTTCCCCAGGACGAAGCATCTCAGCTTTTGAACCTCCCTAGAAGTAGCTCTTGGATTCCTGTTCAAACATCATCAGCAGCATGGCCGTCGAAGCGAGTTGCAGTGGATCCTCTCCTTTCTTCCGGTGCATCTCAGTGCATTCTGCCTCAGGTGGAGCTGCAGAGTAGTATTTCTCAAAATGCAGTTACATTACCACCCTTTCCTGGGAGGGAGTGCTCAATAGACCAAGAAGGAAGCACTGATCCACACAACCATCTTTTATTTGGTGTTAACATAGAGCCTTTAACACTTCTTGTGCATAGCCATGGTGACTCTCCCACCATTCCATTTCAAACTTCTAACTACATGAGTACTGCAGGTGCCGATTCTTCAGGCTTCCTGCATCCCTCAGAAAATATGCCCAACAAAACCTTCGTGAAGGTTAGTTTTCCTCTGCTTAATCAATGGTAGAAATTCAGGTGTAGTCAACTTTACATGAAGTTGATAACTGAGAGTCGTTAGATGATCTGACTCATTTGACTAACTTTTCATCTAGTAACTCTCAATTACTAACTTCACGTGAAGTCGACTGTACCTGAGTTTTCACCTTAATCAATTCATCTCCTTATTCAATATCTGATTCATTTTTGCTTACAGGTTTATAAGTCAGGGTCCTTCGGAAGATCACTGGATATCACTAAATTCAGCAGCTACCATGAGCTGCGCAGTGAACTAGCTCGCATGTTCGGCCTAGAAGGCGAGCTGGAGGACCCTTTGAGATCAGGCTGGCAGCTTGTATTTGTAGACCGCGAGAACGACGTTCTTCTCCTCGGCGATGGCCCGTGGCCGTAAGTACTAATTAGTAACGAAAATGTTTGATAACCAAAGAAAATTAGCTAAAAACATCCATAACTTACTATATTTAGCGTTCATTAAGGTAATGTTTGTTTTGAGGTACTGACACATAGACTGAGAGGTTGAGACTTAGCATCATCTTTGTTGGTTCAGAGATTGGGACTAAAATTTCAGTATTTCAGTACCTCCAAAAAGTAGCGATAGAGATTGAAATTTTAATAACATTTTATACTTAAAATACTCTTATTTCAATTAATTAATTTCAATTTTATCTTTTGTGCAAATTAAATTAGAATTTTATTTTTGTTTCAATTTCTATCTCACACTTTGTACTAAACAGAATACTCAGATTTATTTCAATTCTCTTAATCTCGGTCTCTTAGTCTTAGTCTTTTCATCTCTGTCTCTTCACCAAACACTATCTAATTGTTGCGACAATTAATAAATGCTAAATAAGACAAGTTGTGACTGTTTGTTTTGTGTCCCTAGCATTACCGATTGGTAATTACTAATTACCCCATGCTTCTTTCTCTTGTTTATCACACATTTATGATCATGTTTGTTTCACAGGGAATTCGTAAATAGTGTATGGTGCATCAAGATACTATCACCGCAAGAAGTGCAGCAAATGGGAAACTCCGGCCTCGAGCTCTTGAACTCAGTTCCGGTCCAAAGGCTCTCTAACAGTATCTGTGATGACTATGGGAGCCGAGACTCCAGAAGTTTAAGCACCGGGATAACCACGGTGGGATCATTAGACTACTGAATCAAATTAAAGTTACTAGGCATTTCTTCCATATTTTGTAATATTATAGTCTCTACTCTTAAGCCTTCTGTTTTTTTGGTTCTTTTGTTTTCATGTTCTTCAGACAATACTGTAACTATATGGCATATAGTCATTGTCCTAGCTACAATATTACAACACCTAATTCCTCAAAGATACTTCTCTCCCTAAGTTTCATTTTTAGTTACCATATATTTTATGATTTTAAGTTACATGAGATAATTTTGGATGTTTAAATAAAGTCAACCTTAGAAAAAGAAGGGTGACTTAGTCTCTTATAATTGCAAAGCCATGTGAAGTAGTGTCCCTATGATCGTTCCATTAATGTGAAAGTGGCGTTATTTGTCGTCTTCTTTGGTTCTGGCCATGCACCCTTTTTACCTTGTTATTGCTTTTGTTTCATGAGTCGCAAAGTGAAATTAATAAAGCTAGCTGTGCATTATTTTGTCCATTTCGAAGTTGTTTAATTATGCTTTCTCCAATTTTGCCTAAGCTGCCATTTATTGGAAGGGAAATTAAATTACTTAGAAATTAAATTAATGGAATTTATTTATTTTATGGATTTAATTGGACACATTAAAGTTATTAATTAAACATTTTTTATAGAAAAGATATAAATTAAAGTTAAGTTTTCAATTTAAAAACTTCTACTCATAATAACTTTAATTTAACACGTGTCTTTATTACATCACGTATTAACCATGATAACCCCTTTATTATGAGTTAGGTACGTACGTAGATTGAAGTTGATAGCGACGAGAACTTCATTGATTCTCATAACGTGAAGTGTTAGATACATTTAATCATAGCTAGTTCCTAGTTTTTTGTTTTCTTCCCCTTGAAAGGTGTTTCACGTTTCAACGAATGCAAGGAGAGCCTAATTTGAGGTTTACTTTTTTAGTTGGCACCATTAGGTACCTTTAGCCAAATTAGGGCACTAGGAACATGTAGGATAAAGCTAATAAGCTTAGAGTTGAGTGTAGGATTGTGTTGTGTAATTGCATTGTCTTCGATAATAGCTATTTGCATATAAACAAAATAATAAATATTTGGGAAAAGGACAAATAAGTGGTTTACCTTTTGATCTTAGATCCTCGAAAATTTGAAAATACATTTAAATTCTTAACCTTTTTTAAAATTTGAATTTATTGATCTCTTATGTTCATTTAAGTTCTTGATCTTTTTAAAATTTAGACTTATCGATCCCTCATGTTTACTTGCATTGGATCTGTCAGACTTAACAGAAAAATCTGATCTGGTTGATACAAATACACACGTGAGAGAGTTTTTAAAATTAGACAAATTAAACTCATAGATCGATATGTCCAAATTTTGAAGAGATCGGGGACTTAAATATATTTTTAAATTTTCAAGAACTTAAATATATTTTTAAATCTTCAAGGACTTAAACGTCTACAGACCAAAAAATCAGGAATCGATTTGTCCTTTTCTCTAAATATTTAAAATATCGAACACAAATTTTTAAATAAAAAATAAAAAGTAAGTATATATTATTATGATATATAATGTTGATAGGAAAGTTATATCTAAAATGATAAAAGAATAAATATTTACAGAATACACAAATGTACAAATTAAGTAATTTCTGTATTATTGTTTTGATGCCCAATACCATGTTGTGGGAGCTTTTTTCTTGGTATGGAATGGTGACCAGGTAGGGCACTATCTATACCAATAATATAAATACTAATAAAATATAGGGTTGGCAAACCAACAAACCTTACCCCCACCTTATTTTACTTGTATTTATAGTTGGGGATGATATATTCATTCTTAGCTTGTCAATCATATGATATTGTTTTACCACCTTATAATATTAATATTAATAAAATCGTTTTTACTACTGAAATAAACACGATTGTTATTATTTTTGTTTCTTGGGGACTCAGTCAGTCACAGCATGAGTAATAAAAGAAGGTTGTAATAATTATAATAACCTTTGTTTGAACAATTATACATGCAAATTTAATTTACGATGAGAAATTTGGCAATGCAATATTGGAAAGACTTGCATTATGACTATGACTTATTTAGCTTTAACCTTATATATGTATGTACGAGTTGTATTATATTAATTCTCACAAAATTATCATTCTTACGTTAATTTGTTGTCTGGCCAATAGTCACAATAACTAGTGTTTTTATTTGTAATAATATTACGAAAATATATATTTTTTTAAAATAATAATTCACTTTATTTTGACGGTATAGATTATATATGGTACAAAATATTTATAAAATTAAACTATTTTTACACAAAATTTGTAAATTGACAAAATTTTTTGACTAAAAAAGACTAAAGTATCTATAGATAAAAAATCAAATAATAACATTTTTAATTATTATTTTTATATGAAAAATTCTAATTTTTTATTAATAATTAATTTTAACATTCGTTATCTAAAATTTAAAATAATTTAACGTGTATAATTTTACATTTAATTATGTGTTAAGTCTGTTGCACAAATAGAAATAATTAATTTTTATACTTGTTATTTAAAAATAATATTTTTTCTCTCTCTATGTATATAAAAATATAATTAGATATTAGCATAAAAAATTATACTGATAGTTATAAAATTAACTCAAAATTAATTTTTTTAAAACAATTGAATCTTGATTCTAACTTTTAATTATAACATTAGTATTCTCTCCAAATTATATGTAATAAATATTTAAAAAAAGAAAAATAAAAATATAGATTAGAAAGATAAGGATAAAAATTTAAAACTAAATAAAAATTAAAAAATTATGTATATCATAATAATATTTTTTATTTGAATTATATTATTTTGTTAATTTTATTTTTTATAGAACAGAAAGATAGAAAAAATAGAGAATGAGAGAAAAAAGAGACAAATATAAAAATAAAAAATGAGAGTAAAAGTGAGAATTTGTTAATTTTGGAAGAAAAAATTTTATTTTAATTATAAAAAAATATCGGATGACATATTTTGATTTGTCAAATTACTAATACAAAATGTAAATTATATATAGAATAAAAATAGTTGAGTGAAATAGAAAAATAGAAAGAGGTATATGAGAGAATTTAGGAAGGGAGTTTATAAATTTAAAAAAAAAATTTCTCTTAATTTTAATAAGAGAGTGTCATGTGAAACATTTGATTATTAAATTAGATAATAATATATGATACATAATATAAGTATATTTCAATGTCAATTTTAATTTTAATACAATTAAAGAATATTATGTTGCATATTTTGATTGTCAAATTAGTAATTAGTCATTGATATTGATAATGATATATAAAATAGATAGAGTGGTTGAAGAAATGAGAAAAATAGAGAAAGGAAGAGGGAGGAAGGGAGAACTTTTTAATTTTGGAGAGAAATATTTAATTTCAATTGCAATGAGGGAGTGACATGTGGCACATTTTAATTGTAAAATTGTGAATGCAACCTCACAATTAGGTGGAAATTCGTCAATATCATTAGAAAACACCTCTGAAAACTTACAAACAACCGGAATTTGCTCAAGACTCTGGTCATCCCCCGAAACACCCCCGTTAACAGCATGATACCCTGGCACTAATAACCAGAACAGTTCACTGTCATGGAATTCAAATAGTAGCTATTCGCCACAACCAGCCCTTCCGTGTCCTCCCGACATAATAAAGTATACTGATTTCTCAGAACAGTCGAGCAAAACATGGTTTTTAGATAATCAGTCCAGTACGAGAATGAGATCCAGACCAGTTATCAGTAAACATATCAAGTCATGAACGAAATCACGTTGTTGTACTCGAAACGGAACTTGTGGACATCTTAACCTAGTCACCATAGATTCATGGGTAGCATTATACACCTTTAAATCATAACCCAAGACTACTATTTTCAACCCTAATTCATCAGTCTTCTCAAACGCAATGAATGAATGTGTTGCTCCAGATTCAAACAAAGCACTTAAAACTTTACTGGCTATCTCACAGTTACCTCTAATCAGTGTCTCTGATCCCTCAGCACCTGCTGTAGAAGTAGTGTAAACTCTCTCCGACTGCTGTACTCTAACGGTCTCATACTTCTTCTTCTCTTGATAATTCCTAGCCAAGTGCCCAGGCTGTCAGCAAACGTAGCATACCCCCGTTCCAAATCTGCATGTGACTCCAGGATGATACTTCCCGCACCTCTGACAGCTTAAATTCTTTTGTGGCTGCTTTCTAAACCTCCTTCCTTGATTGGCATTGTTATTCGGTCTCCTAAAACTGCCTTTACCCTGATTAGGTTGCTGAATAAATCTCCCAACGCTTAAAGTTTCTTCTTATTGGTGCAAGATTTCTTCCTAAAGTTCTCTGAAAAGGCATCCTCATGCTTCCCTTTTTCACTGCGGCTTTTTTCACACATTCTTCCGCCACTCAGTTCTTATTTACGAGTTCGAAAAAGACACTGATTTCCATTGGTACAACGAAACTCAAAATATCGCTTCGAAGGCCTCCCTCATACTTGATATATTTCCATTCAACAAAATCCTCAGGAGCTCCTTGACAAATTAGCGGCACATTTCCTCAAACCTATTCGTATACTCCGCGATGGTCATCTGACCTTGTTTCAATTGCAGCAATTCAAGTTTTTTGGCGTTTCTGACAGAACTGGAAAAATACTTCTTGTAGAACTCTATTCGGAACAATTCCCAAAAAATCATGACACCATCTGGCAGCAGGATATGTCGTGTTTCCTACCACCAATACTGAGCCTCGACTTGCAGCTGATAAGTTCCAAATTCAACCCACTATTCTTCAAAAATCTGCTGAGCCTGCAGTGTCCTCTTCATAGCCTGAATCCAATTGTTTGTTTCAATGGGGTTTGATGTTTCCCTAAAAATCGAAAGATGAACTTTTAAAAATGCGGCAAGTGTCATAGGGCCTTCTTTACTATGATTATTCCCATGATTACCATTGTTTATTTGATTACCCAGTGTCTCGGCTGTCGCCTGCATAATCACAGCCATATTTTTCAGGACAATCATAAAGTCTACAAGGTCATTTTCTATCAGTCAAGAATTAGCATTGTCTATTCTATCTCTGTTTCGCCCGTCACCGCGTTCATGAGTCGACATCTGGTTCTATACACACTAAATTCAAAATTAATTTTAATAGATTAATTTTCAGTTTCATTAAATAATAGATTGAAGATTAATTTTAATAATGCAGCATGCACGTGCAATGTAAAGTGTTTTATTCACAGTGTATATTAACTGCCAACAGTTTGTACCGAGAGGTTCTAGTTTGAGGAAAGTCTCATTTCAATTTCAATTTAGGACATGCATATGCATTTGAGTTTATCCTAACTTTATATTGATAGTGTATAAATAGAAGATTGATTAAAGTAATTTTTGTTGGTAAAATTCGCGTGCAGTGTGTCTATATAAAATTAATATTTAAGAATTTTTAAATAATTTAATAATTTTAACTAAATTATTATTTAATAATTATTAACTATTAATTTTATATAAAATAACTGTCTGTAAATTTTTATTTTTTAATTTTTATTGTAAACCACCAAAACCTACAAAATAAAAAAATATCTTATAATTTAAAAAATTTAGGAACTAATAACTAATAAATAAAAGAATTTAACCTAACACATGTTCTAAATCTTCAGGCCACATGTTAAATTTATAAATTAAAAAAATTTATTAAAAATATAAAAAATTTAAATTTTTGATATATTTATTTTATATTTATTAAATAAACATATTTAAATTTTTTTACTAATAATAAACTTAGAGCACATTTTAGTTAAATTCTAAATAAAAATAAAATATTAAAGTGAGCACTAAGCCTAATGTAGTTGGTAAACGCAAGTCTACAATATGGGCTTTGACGATTATTAGGGAAGGTTTATGGGCTGGCATTGGTTTGGGCTTTAGGGTCCAATTTCAGAGGGGTTGGATTAGGGTTTACGAGGGGGAAGAACGAAGACATATACATAATACATTGCATTCATTTTGGTTCCCTTTGCGGCTTCTCCTCTTTCTCACTGCACCCGTTGTTGCTTTGAAGTTGGAACCATGGTATGCCAATTTCACTTTCTCGAATGATCCCGTTTAATGAATTGTTAGGTTTTTGCAAATTAGCTACTCAGAGTTGTTTAAACACTATTGCATCGTTGATTGGTTATGGTTTATAGTCACTAATCATGTGTATATAAAGTTGTGTTCTTGAATGTTAATTTTGCAATGGTGTGTGATTGAGCTTATTTGTGTGTAAAAAGCCGAAGCAAATACATGAGATAAAGGATTTCCTTCTAACAGCAAGAAGGAAGGACGCAAGGTCAGTGAAGATAAAGAGGAGCAGAGATGTTGTTAAGTTCAAGGTCAGGTGCTCCAAGTACCTCTACACTCTCTGTGTCTTTGATCCTGAAAAAGCTGATAAATTGAAGCAATCTCTCCCTCCTGGTAAGAGAGATGATTATAATACTCGGTTAAAATGAATGTTTTTTTTTTTATTTAATGACATTTTGTCTTATAAAGTTGTTGGTATTTTCAGGTTTGAGTGTGCAAGACCTGTAAAGGTGTTGAACAAGTGTTTGTTTGAGAGGCTTTTGATGTTTGTTTTCATTATATTCTGATAAACATTGGGATATTTGTGAGTTAGTTGGTCTTCCTATTTAGATAGTCGTCCTATATAAGAATAGAACATGGTTGTTTACTTTTTTTTGTTTCATTTGTTATGAATGCATATTGTTTTCTGTCTAATGGAAGATGTCTACTCTGTCAAACTAAATATGGAGGAATTCATCGCCTTTTTCTGAATTTTTGGCTGATGTTCTTTTCTCAGTATAGTTACAAGTTACAACTTACAGGTATCAAGTTACTATGCTCAAGAGTGCAATCATATAAATCTTCTAAGCAATAGCGCAAAAATTGAAGTTCACTAATTGTTGATTCTCATTCATTTAACGTTGCTCTCTTATTTCTGTGATGTCAACTTCTTTAGTTCTCGGTAGACAAACATATGAACCAATAGATACAAAATTCAAGAAATTTAGAGAGCCCAAATATTAAGTAATTCAAAATATTGCATGGTTTGGTGAAAGCAAATGTTTCATTTTGAAAAGAACAATAAATTTTCTGCTTGTAAACTCGAGAAAATGGTGCCCTCTATCAATAGTCTAGCCATTCATGAATGTGGCCGAAAAATACATACAGAAACTGAACCAATTTTGGCGAGTAGTGTTGTAATTTCATTTTCATCCTCAGAATGTCACAACAAACCACAGCAAATGTAATTGGAGGAGGGTATTCTTCCAGATTGGCGTATGTATTCTCCTTTTGCTGCGATTCTTGCTGCTTCTCGATTCTTTCTAGCTTCAGCTGCTGCGAGTTTTTCCTCTGTTCTTTGTCTCAGCATAGCAATCTTTTTCACCGCCTTTGCCCGAGCTTGAGCTTTCATTTGCTCAACTTTGGCCTATAATATGTTAAGAACTCAGTCAGTGGTAAATTTGCTACACAAATCAATTGAATGTCATTAGTCTTGGATCAAATCTATGATCTGTGCTAAGTAGTTTTAGTACCTCGATTCTTCTCATTTCTGCTTCTAATTTTGCCTTTTGTTGACTTTCCCATGCTTGAATTTTTATGTCCTCGCGCTTGTATCTGCAAATTGAAACATGTTAACATCAAAAGGAAGAGCATGGTTTATTTTATTTAAAAGAAAAATGTTGTTTTTACTTTAGTCCATAGACAATGTGAATAATGAAGAAACCTTGCAGTATATCTAGATTTCTCAGCTTGCTCCCATGAAGCTGCGCGTTTTTGGAATTCGATTCTGCTGCGATCTTCTTTATTCAAGTCCCAAGAAGATGTTTTCTTCTTAACCTTTTCATCATGGCTTGCCCATGCAGCAATGTTCATCTTACCAAGCTGCACACCAAGGGCTTCAATCTCTTTCCTTGTCTTAAGCTTCATTTCTTCTTCAGACAGCTTTTTTTCAGTGCTTTCAACTGGAGACGGAGGATTCGCGCCCCTCCTAGGAGTTGAAGGCATTGATGGTGCTGGACTAAGTACCGGAGTTATTGAACCAATTGGAGTAGAAGTTCGCGAAGGTCCCTGACTTGTCGTGGGGGTCATTTCAGTTCCCATGTCTCTCATTGCAACAGATCTTATCCCAGGAACGGCTTCATCATAATTTATAAGGATATAGTTAGTTAATGTTCCTAACTAATCATTGAGCATTGTAAAAAAATCAATCCTATTTATGTTCTTCTATGATCAATCATATCCTAATTCCATGAAAATAGTCAAGTATGCTGACAAATTTTGATGTAACAATTCATGACATTGGGTGCAATGAGATCTTCTACATACCTGTCTTATCATCTGCTTCCTTTAAACCTTTGGTTTCTGGAAAAGATTCCATTACTGGAACATGAACTCGTTCTGTTTCTGCCACTTTGGCTTTTGGTAGCTTATTATCAAAATAATCAGAATCTGGTGCAACCTTGATCATACTAGTTGTGAAGCGATTCACTTGGTTCTGTAAAGCATTCTTTTTTGTGTAACCAGCTTGAATATTTTGCCTATTCATTATCCATTTCTCTGCATCATTCCACTTGGATGGAATAGGCCTTAATAGGAACCTTGTTGCAGGATTGTTCACTGGTCTCTCTTTATGGAACTCGAAACTTGATGAACTAGCACTACTATCGCACTCAATGTTTTCATCGTCTGTTGTTTTCGCTAGGGGAATTATTGTACCTGACTTACCATTATCAGCATTTTGAGAATGCTGCATTTTTATGAGGTCCAGGTTACCATAACAAGTCTGGCTATTCTGGTGCACCATTGCATCACTTGACAGCTTTAACGGTAGAACCTCTAAGCTTGAAGATGTAACTGAGAAACATGATTTAATTAGTTCCAAATATGTAAATCCTAATATTCTAGACATATGACTTATCTTTGTCCCAAAAAACTCATAATTCAAAGCATAAAAATGTAAAAGAACTACTATATTAGGATAAGCATGAAAAACTCAGCTCCTACAATCATAAACTAGAAATGTGGACCAACCATTGGGATAAATTCTGCAAAATTGCATATTTGAAATGAAAATGTAATGTTGAGAGAGTAAGAAGAGAGAAATGCAACTGTAGACCTTCATCAAGAAGGTTGTTAGTCTCTGAGGCAAGTAAGCTGTTCTTCACAAACTCAGCATCATCATGCTTTGAAGGGGAAGTTCTGGTTGAGTTACAGTTGGATCCATCTTTCTTCTTAAGATGATGAGGCCCTGTAAGCTTCATCCTTAGTTTACTAGGAGAAATCATTCCACTCTGCATTTATGCAAAGCAATGAACCCTCATTAAACACCTATAACTCCAATGAAAAGTTTTCAAAGCACAATCCAACTTCAACAAAGAAAACCAGTACTAGTTGTTCAGTCTCTTCTCACCACAATGTCCACCTCCACATATTTCAATTCAGAATTACATTTTCCACAGAAGAAAAAACAAGTGTAATTGAGATTGAACTAAGCACTATTCTTTCTGCCCCACACAGCCAACAACTAGTTTGGACAATGCATGGCTTCAAGTTACTTTTACTGTTAAAAGTAGAGAAAAAAAAATAAAACCAAAAGCAGAATTTTCAAACCATGTTAACAACTTTACTTGGAGGGAATCAGTGTAACTATTAACAAAGTCTTGTAAGCAAACAGAAGCAATGACTGTTCTGAAATTCACCCTGATAAAACCACACACACACACGTAGACACACACAAATATAGACAATATCACCACAAAAACAAACAAAAAAAAGTTTCAAATTTTATGAACAAAACCAACAAGCTTGAATAATACCCCACAAGATCAACCACTGCATTAAATACAAAAAGTTCAACAGTTGAAGGGAACATTAACATTGGCTTATTGAACATATCACATCAGAGGTAGCAACAAAATAGCATTTACCTGAACTTTGCCAATCCTCTCATACTCCATTGTATATAGTATTCTTTCAATTTCAAGTCTCAGTCCAACTTGCAAAGCTAGTTCAGCAAGAAAAACAAGTGTGTATCAATGCAGCATGTGAGTGAGTGACAACACAAAAATGTAACAGGATAGCAATGTGTGTGTGAATTTTGAGGTTGCTTGCTGTGGATGTTATGTTTTGTATCTGATCCAAGTATGTTCTTCCACCACGTGGGGGCCCACTTAATGTGTTGAAAGATCTGTCATGTGTGTGGGGACACACACTGTTGTTTTGAATGCTCTTCTTGTTGGGTTGTGTGTCCCTATCTATAGTCCCATTCCAACCCAGAAATTCATTAACATGAAATAAAGTTAATATGATTAACTTATGGATTTAATAGACAGAAAAATGCAATTATGTTCAGTTTTTCTCAGCTATTACTTAGAGTCGTTTACATTCTTTAAGTTTCATTAACTGATTATAGTATTGCACATTATTACATGTTATGTTTCTGACTCCTTTAACATCTCATATTCAATGAAGGGAAAGAAACAAAAATGAGATCATTGAGATTTGAAGCAATAGATAAGGAAATGATTTTGGTCAGAGTGTTTGGAACAGTGTCAGTGGGTAATGGCAATGATGAAAAGTTTGATTTTCAATTTCCTCTGCTAGTAACTGCATGAGCAGCTTGGTCATAATCCTTGATCAAACACAAAAACTTGCTACAAAAAGAAGTGGCAATAAATTTGCAAAGAAAAATACTTTATGAACCGAAACTTCAACTTACATTTTGGAGCAGCAACTCTACTAGCATTAATGTTATTATTATAGCATTTTTAAAGTTCCAGTCATAGCAATAATTACTCTAGCAGATGAAACTTTTATGCACTTTAATTAAAAAAATATGGTAAGTTGTTATTATAATGGATAGTTTAATAGTTATCACTAAAGTTCGTTTTAAACAAAAAAGAAAAAGAAAAAAATTGAGACCCTTTTAGTAAAAGTAATTAAAGATTTTCTTCTACCCTATGATGCACAGACACGGAACACGACACGACATGAGACACGCCGATACGCGTATTTTAAAATCTGACATGACACAGGGACATATATACATATAAAATATAAAGTATTTGTTATATAAATTGTAATAATATTTTGATATTTTATTGATATTAAAATTTTTAATTTTTTTTAATGTCTTATTTGAGTTATATCAAGTATTTAAAATATTATTTGTTTTAATAAATAATAATATATACTATATATAAATTTATTTTTAAAATATATATTAAGAATAAGACTGAATACGATGATACGTGATGGTATTTAGGTGTGTCCAGGTGTGTCTGAACAATAATTTTTTATTTTTCAATAAGACACGGATGACTCCAGCAGACACGCGTGTCAGACAAGTGTCGATGAGTGTCGTGTCCGACACGTCCGTGCTTCATAGCTTCTACCATAAACATGTTAAAAAGCCTCTCTTATTTTCTTGGGATAGTTTAAAACAAACCTTTAAACCTGAAAATATACTGAAAAAGTTGCAACTTTAAAAAGAGATTTGTGTGAGTGTAATGACCTTGATGCAAGAAATTGCACAGGACAGAATAAAAGATCTTTTTTTTTTTTCAAATTAAAACTACATGTTTGACTGGAAGAACACGCAGCAGTTGTTGCTTTCTGATATTATCACCCTTTGCATGCTTCTCCTTTTTTCAAATCTTTGAAAAAATTAAGTTGTTTTGGTGTGGAATTTTGTTTCCATGTGTTATTTTTCCCCCTACTCCCCTTTGGTCAGGCAATAAGGTTTAATTAGATTTGTTTTTGAAGTCAATGATGGTTTTGTCACGCTTATTGATACCAATTTTTAAAAGTCACATTATTACAATCACATTCAAGAGATGGCACAACTATTCAATACAAATAATGTAAGTAATAAAGTATGTAACCAATGCTTCAAATTTAAATATGGTTGAGATTGGTTAAGCATTGGCGGTTTTAGAAGCTTCAATTACAATTACAAACTGAAATAATGCTCCATTTTTATAATATTATTTATTGCTTTTTTGTTTTGGAAATAAATATAAAACTAGAGTGAGACCCGTGCAATGTGCAGAGAGATAGATTATTTATACTATATAGTATATTTTAATAAATGTTATATTAAAAATATTTTACAGAACATATTATAAATAAATTTTGAATTTATTTATTTTTAAAAAAGACATAGGTTATTTATATTAGAGTTATACAAAACTGCATTTTTCTTTTTTTTTTTCATTTTTGGATTTGCATTAATGGCTACACTTTGTCTTTTTTTGTTTGTAAATAATAATAAAAAATGAATGAGAATGAAAAACATAAAAAAATATTTTATATTAATTTTAAGAAATTTTTGACAATTAGTATGAGAGATTAAGAAATGAAGAGTAGTAAACGTGTATAAGTTGTAGAATTTAAATACTTATAACTGAAATTTTTTATAATTATTATTATTATGACACTTTTAATGTATGTTTATTGCATTTAATTAGTACTTGATGTTTCAATTGAATAATAATAGATAAGAGTTTTTTGTTTTAATTTTTTTAAAACATTTTACTAAATAGTGATCGGTTGATTTTTATCTTTTACCAAGTCATTAAAATTGCTGATGTAGTATCATTAACAAAGAAAAAATGGCTTAAATTTATTGTGGAGAGAATTAGTATCAACTTTTATATATTATAAATAGATAAATAGATAGATATTGATTAGTTGACTTAGATTCAATATTTCGAATTTCTTTGGGCCCCGTGTATAGTTGTTGGGTTGTATTTTGATTTTTTGGTCATGAAAGACTAACAATGAAAGTAGTACTAGGCTTTGAAAATCCAGATAAGGACAATTGAAGTTGGCAAAGTACAATTCATAACTCATTATAACTTAGAAAAGTACACAGAAGACAACACACCCCATTAAGGAAGCAACAAACTTCATTGTTGTGTTGCATATATAATTACAATGAATTTCAAGAGAAAATATGAATATTTTCAAAATGAAAAATGAAGTATCCAGTTGTTCTTCTTACAGGTCAAGGTATTTATTTAGGTTTATCTCAAAATTTATGCAAAAATATTATAAAATTATTATTTTCTTAAAAAAAAATTATCATCTGAAATGATGTGATAATATAAGATTTTGTAGCATCGCTAATTTACAAGATATATGTATTAAAATTGCAATTGAAGGTCTTAAATCGCTACTTAGGTAGCACTCCGTTCACATGCATAGTTTATTTATACGTTAATGTTAAAGAGATAAAAAAAAATAATAAGAACTTGTCTCATTAGCATTCATTAATTGTTGCAGTAATGAATAAATGTTAAATAAAACAAGTTCGACTAATTTTGGCTAAATTTTTTGTTACCAAACATGTCCGTTATGAAAAATTGAAAATTGAAAATCATAACTAAATGCTTAATAGTATCATTATTAGTCCGCAAAAGACTATATAGTAGCTATCTCTAATCTGAAATTTGATTTTGCTAAATCAATGTACAACATTTACAAAACAATAAATGGAAAAGAAAGAAAAAAAAAGAAAAACAAAATAATGTTGGCAGAGGAGGATGGTTCAAATCTTTTACACCACTCTCAATTCTACAGAACCTGCTTTTGCATGTTTTCTTTACCATTCTGAAACATTTGATGGGGTGAAACATAGGAATGTTTAACCAAGTTGTCAGCATCACTAACATACACTACTCTAAAGATATCATACTTCATCTCTAAAGAGAAACGTTCAAGATATGGCATCATCCAATTTCTATGGTCAGAATTGAGAATATATGAGTAACAAAAATGGAGAGACTTCCACACATGCATGCACACCACTCCTGGCCTGCTCTGTGCTTTCAAGCAAAGGCCTGCTGTCGCGCCTTCTATCTTGTCGAATCGAGACCTGAAAATTGCAAGGACAGCATAGCAAAGATCATTGAGGTCACCACTAGTGGTGGCTGCTGAATGAATGGAAATTATGTCCCCATTGGAGAATTTAGCAGTTGAAGATCCATCTCTTGATTCTCCGGCGTATGCTTCAAGAAAGGTGTATTCAATTAATGTAGTCATGCTTGATATGTTGTTTATCATTGATTTCTGTTAAACAAAAAGATAATTTGAACTTGAGTGAAGAGGAAAATTTTCAGCCTACATTCTTTGATGAATGTAATATGATAATAGTAAGGGTAGTGTACTCTTTTCCAAACAATAGATAAAGAAAGAAAAGGAGTATTAAGGGCTTGTTTGGGTGAGCTTTTAAGAAAAGATCTTTTTTCGAATTATCTTTTTTTAAAAGATCTTATAGAGAAGTAAAAGTAATTTTATATTTGGATATCTCATGTAAAAAGGTCTTTTTATTTATCAATTATGTTTGGGTATAACAATATAAAAGTACTTTTTTGTTTATTTATTACATGAAAAATATTTTTTTTAAGAAAAACAGATCTTTTAAAAAAATGTAAATTACAGTTTCTCAAAAAAGATTTTTTTTTATTTTACTAGTACTTTTACTTTTACTACTAAAAATTTGCCAAACACGTTAAAAAATAAAAAAAGATCTTTTTTCATTGAAAAAATATCTTTTTTAATAAAATAATGGCGCCCAAACATGCACTAAGAAGAAATTTGATTTTCCATAGTTATATTTTCCATAGAGCTCAATGAATAACAAGGTTGGATATATTAAAACATTTCAGGGTTCTGTTTAGATGTTTATTTTCTAAGAGTTTGTTGTGTTCATTTTAAATGTTCTGTTTTTAGTCCCTTAAAAGGCTTCTCTGATCTTGATAATTAAAACAAAATAAAATCTTTCCATACACCTCTCACCAAGTAAACTCTTCTCATACAAATTCAGATGTTAACTAATTTTAGTTCACATAAAATTCTTATCCGAATTTAATTATTGAGGGGCTAAACTTACAAGGGTTGTGATAAGCTGTTCTTTTTCCTTGTTGGACCTCTTCTGCCATGCACCATACCATATGATCTGATCATAAGCCACAAAATATTCAGCAAAATTCAGCTTATTGCATACAAAAATAAAATAAGAAAGACATGTGAATGCATCAAATGATCAGTGAAATGAACATCAACATATAAGATATTTGCATTAACACTGCACAGAGAAACTTTTATTGTGGGACTGAAGATATGAAACTGATACATTGATAGAAAACAATGACAGCAGTGTTTCTGCTGAACTTAACTAAATTACAAGATCAAATTGGCTCCAATAAAACTCTTATTCTTAGGGATTAGAATAGGATGTACCAAATTTTCAAAATCAGAGTTATTATGGAAAGAAGGGAATAACAAATAAGATAAATCATATTGTTTTAGAAATATTTGTGGAACTCAGGTACAGTCAACTTCACGTGAAGTTGAATGTACTGAGTTTTCACCTTATTAAAAATGAATGAACTAAACAGATTCGAAGGTTTGAAAAGCCATATGTGTGTGTGTGTGTGAATTGTTGGCAGATTCAACCATTACAGATGGTAGAGTACCATGGAGCAATGGAACTTGAAGCTGTCATTCACTGAAAAAAACAAAAACAGCTCCAAAGTAAAATCTTCATGTTGTGTCCAAAACCTACGTGGAAAACAAAACTGATAATAAGAAAAACACTATAACATCATTTTGAGATATATATGGAGCACAATCCAATAGAAGAATTTAATGGGGTTTCCATAAACTAACTAGTCAGCAGAGTTTTTACTTTTTACACACACAAAATAAAGAAAAATTGAAGATTGATTGATAAAGGAGAGTTACTAGTATGGATGAAGTTAGTTACCATGTTTCCATGGATGCTCCTAAAGATAGAGGTTTGAAGACAACCAAGGGTGTGAGTACTCAAGGAGAAGTGTTTGAGGACATGAACAACAGCTTCATCATCAACCACCACAAAGGTTGGCTTGAAAACAAAGAAGCTAACATCCAAGTTGTTCTTATTGTTGTTCAAAGGCACACAACAACATGCCATGATGCTCTTTACTCTCTTAGTCTCTCTACTTTGTTTTTCTTGTATTCTGATTAATTTTCTTGATCTTCCAAGTTCCAAATAAATCCCTTCTTCTCAAGCAAACTCGAAGCTTCCATCAACAATGAATGAATAGCAATAAGGTCTAAGGTTGGTTTCTAGAATGGTTCCAAATTTTGACTTTGGTTCTGGAGGAATTCAACTCAGCTGCTTGTTTCCTTCTAATTGGTCTTCTGTTGTTCCTTCTAAATGGACTAACATTAAAGTAATAAAGAGGAATCACAATGCAACTACAAGATTAACTACTTCAACTTGTTCACACCTATTCCACTGTAAAATAATAGTAAGCCTTTACATCAACGAAATTTCTAAGATATTTGTTATATCTAATCTGATTTAATCATGTTAAGTGTATACCAAAATCAACGGCTAGTATAAAATATATATTGTAATACAAATACACAATATATTAGTAGACGATTTTAGTCTACAAATAACACTTTTGAATCTAATTATATATAATGGAGATTTACAAAAGTTTTGGTATACAATTCTTTTTTCTAGAATACTCTTTGTTCAATAATTTTTAAGATTTGAATTTAAAACGAAAAATTTACCATATTGACTAACTTTATATTTATTGTTTTGTATATATTTAATAAATAAAAAAGTGAATTACTAAATATTTTGATACGCACGTAGACAATGATTTTTGTAAATAATGTGAACAATGAATTTTAGAATTGACCCAACAAAGTAAAAAAAATACTTCACTCCCAAATTACCTCATAAATCCTAACATTAGGATAATAATCCGTACATAGTAAATTAAACATCCAACCAATGTTAACTGTGTATGAGTAAATCGAATCAAAAGAAATAACCATCTAATTAAAAATAGTCAACATAATCATCTGCATACTTATTAAATTGAACATCCAGCATTTCGATTATTCACATTATTTAGTATTCTCATTATTTTTCTGAACTTTTCCTAATAATATTTGATGCTATTTAGTATTCTCATTATTTTTCTGAACTTTTCCTAATAATATTTGATGCTTTGACCGATTCAACCGCTGTCGCCTTTATATAGTGTCCTTGTGAAAATATAGACAGAAGAAGTGATGAACCAATTAAATAGTAGCAGGTCAAATCAATTTGCATGTTTTAATTGGACTATATGACATGAATTCTAGCCGTGCAAACTACGTCCTTCCTCAATTTATCATTAACTTGGCAATGCTAAGGACAAGATATCTACAGGAATCGCAAAAACAAAGTTCCATTTTATGTCTCATCCCATAGTGGAAAGCTGATTTTGATATTTCAAAGTTTGTGAAAACTGAAAAGCAATTTGGCATCTTTACGCGTATCTACAGTGTGTAACTTTGCAAGACGATTAAATAACAACAAATCGATACACGCGTTAAAAATTTTATTCTTTTCAGAAATGAAGCTTCCTTTTTAGTCTTTACTCGTTACTCTCTTTCAACTAAATGTTACTACTAAAGGAAGTAAAAAAATAAATATAATTTATGTTTTAGAGTCTTTAAAAGAAAACACACAATGTAATACAAGTAATTCCAATAGATAAGACGAAATGCTTCAGCAACAGCCTTCAGATTAGTAGCTTTGTACTAGTAACAGCAAAAAGAACACTACAATACGGATGGTTCCCAATGCACTTGATTCAAGGAGTTGATTACAAAATTGTTACTAATTCTGCTCAGGATTTTAATTATATCAATAAGTTATCCTCAGCAAGTCCGGAAATGGCATCTCTAGTAATGATGTCGATTCCTTAGGGACTTGTACAAACTCGGGATACTCTTAAAAAATATTAAGTTGAAATTGAATCTAATTCTGATTTAACAGTATGCTGTATGCCTGTATCTGTATATGTTGTCTCATGCTTTACCCTGCAAGAATATGGTAGCATATAATATTAGAGCACTGCTATTTATTTAAAGTCAATATGGCTACAGATAAAGGAATTCAAGAGGATAGGGAATTGCATTACATGTTTGTTTGTAGTAGTCATACATTATCGGTTCCTAAACGTGTAATAGAGCTATTGTTCAAATAAGGATTTCCTTGTTTTTCATCGAAAATTACTTAGGAACAACAAAATGTAGGACCAGTGAACGAAATGGAATGCATGCATTTACTACACCTTACCTCATGAATGTATTTGCGTTTAAAGGATGGAAGTGATTCCAAGTGACTTTTGATTAACCAATCTAAAGAGTTCTTCACATTTTCTACCTACTCCGGTACTCCCTTTCTATCTTCTTCAACAGACACAACCTGGATGTCATCTACTCTCCACAATTTATAAGGGGAAGTTTTAGAAACTTAAAAGGCAATTATACCCCCAGGAATGAAATCATTTTGGCAGGCACATACATCCCAAGAAAGGTGACATATCAGAGACAGATGCATGGCACTGATCATAGTGAACATCTCATATCCTAGTTCGACATGTACTGATCTAGATGAGCAAAACGGAGATTCAGATTCACAAGCATTATTACCTCATAAATTTATGGGGACTTTCAAGCCATCATGAGCAAGCTGCACTGGAATTCCCTCCCTAATCACAAAAATAGAGGATTCAACTATATTAATTGCTAAAATTCACAACATACCTTATAGTACAAAGATATATAGTTGAACTGCATTTACTTGGTCCTGTTACTGTCAGACTGTCCGGTAATATTACTTGTATACATTGCATTTGAAACATTTATGATTTAATATTCAACTTCATAAATGGATAAGACATGTACCTTCTGGACCAATCTTTCAAAAACTCATTGTCCTTGTGGTGATCAAATTCGTGAGTCATTCCAATCAACAGGGTTTGCTTTGGACATAACCTCTTGACAGTTTCAAGAGTCTATAAAATTCCACCAATTAATAAGCATTTCACCACAGGGAGATACAATGTGTAACTGTAAACATCATTTCGTAAAATGCAAAACAAACCTGTGGAAAACAAAGGTGAACATTGTGTGATCCAGTCTGCAAAAACAGAGATTAACATAAGAAGGGAGATGTCTACGACCGAGAAAATAATATATACCTAAAATTAAGTGTGGGATTGACAAACATGCATGAAAAAAAAAATTCTGAATTAGAAAAGTATCAGAGAAGGCATTATTCCAAATAACCAATCATGCAACTCGATGCTAATGATAAAAAAAAATCCAATAAGCAGATCTTGCTCGCCTATACAATTGAAAATAGAAGTACTGACCCTATACAAACAATCCAATATAAGAAGATCCAACTGCCCAGCTCCACTTTTTGATATGACTGTAAAAAGAAGATTCATTGCTTGAAGTTAGGTGTCAAAAAGCAGAACATACTACAGGATCTTATTTTGAATTGAAAAACTTTTTCACAATCTAAGTAACAACATTGATAAAACAGAAACGATCTCTCCGCATACATATATAGTCTTATAGTCCAACTTTGTGAGATAGTACAGAAGATAATTCAAAACGCACCATGCTCTGTACTAGCTGGAAACCGTGAAACATCTGATATATAAGCCACCTTGTTTTTCTCACCAAAAAGAAAGCCCAAACAGATGTAATCCTCTCCATGCATAACCTAAACCCACAGACAAAATAGCTAAGTGGTAAAATAAAAGTATTTTTTCTTGTTCTTACCTTTAAAGACAAAGATTGCAGCCACTTACTGGCAAAGGAGTGAATTTAAGTCCTGATACATAAAAGGGTTTATTGATATCATCAGCGATAATGTTCCAGGCAAGCTGGGCTACTCTACGTATTTCTTGTCCTTCCTTTGGTTTCTTCGGAATCAAATATGGAAACTTCTCTGCTATGCTATTGAAGATGTAAAACAGTGGATAGTTAGCCCCTCAATTTCTAATTTACAAGAATACTGACTTTAGAGGATCTAGAATAGAGGGGAAGTCCTAGTAATTTAAACTAGATCAGGGATGAAGTGCAAATTAATTGCATGACAGCATGATAAGTTATTATAACTGAAGGTACCTATCCATTGAATGCTGACTCAGGTATATGGGGGTGGGATCAATATCATTTGTGGGACTAAAAGGCTGCACAGCACGTATATCATCCAATCCAAGGACTGCATCAGCATGTTCATGAGTCAAAATGATCTGCAGCTCAAGCAAGAACTGAATTTCATTCTGAGACTATGAAATTGAGGCCAATAAAAATTTCAAAGATATAATACAAATTTCACATACTAACTCTGATTCATATTGATTTCACATAAAAACAATAGTAAATCCATAGACTTGAAATAAATGGCAGGACCATTAACTCACAGAATCTATTCTCGGTATCCGATGGGAAACAAACCATCTAAGTACTGCCTCCCTAAATGTCTTCCCAACATCAATCAATATATATTTGTGATTATCATTGCTTTCACAATAATCAATTAGAAGGGATGTATTGCACCTGTAAGAGCCACAAAATACTAAAATGTTATTCTTTCCACAAATGTCATGGCATAAAATCCTAGGAGCAAGAACCCTGATTATCATAGCAATGCGATTCTCAATTTCGGTTTCAATTCGTTTTCCTATAGTTCAAACACTAATGTTTTAACCGTTAATCCGTTCCTGCTAGCTTTCTAACCGTGGTTGCTTAAAAAGCTCGAAAATTGAGAGAGAGAAATGAGAGGAAAAGTAACCTGTAATTAGGGTTACGCTCGGGAGGGATAGATAATGACTGAACACAGACGGAGCAGGGAGGATCTGAAGGGCGGATCAGGCACATTACGTTGGGAACCATGCTGGAACAGCCGGTTCCCATGAAGATCAATGCAGATTCCGACGGAGCGGCGGTTGCGTGAGTGTTCTCGGAGGCGGAGCAATTGGAAGTAGCCATTGCGTGACGGCAGATCGAGAAGGTTGAAGAGAGAGAGAGAGAGTTGGCGCGTGGTTGGTAAGAACAATAGAAAGAGGGAAGATTCCGAAGGCGCATATAATACACCAAGATTCCCAACCCGCCAAATTTAGAATTGGAAAGTGGATCATACGTCAATTAAAATATATGATTACTCATGTAAAGATAAGATACTTTTTTATTTAATTTTTTAAAACACTTACATATCTTTTTTTGATGTTAGACAAATTTTTTTTTTTAAATTAACTAAATTATTTAATTTTACAGTTTTAAAATTAAAAAATATAAAAAATAAAAACTCACGTGCAATCAACTTCACGTGAATTTGATAACTAAAATTATGTCTTATAAGTTGATAACTCCATTTATTATTTTTTTTGCCCTTCCTATCACAAGGACCATAAAATACACAATGTCTTATAATTTGATATAAGTAAATATAAAGAGACTATGTTATTTGAGTTATAGCTCATTGACAATCAAAAGTATTTTATTTATTAAAAATAAGATATTATTGTACATAAAAAAGATATAAGAATTGTTATTTGCTAGAGTTATAAGAAAGGGATAACCAGATATTAGAGATTGATGATTCCTATTATTGAATAACAATACAAAATAGGATTGTAAAAATTTGGGGAATAGCTAAGCACAAATTGGGGCATTCCTCTACATCATCTAATTGCTTAGAGACAAACAAATCACGTGCAAATGACTATGACTTCAATTTGACCTATGTTTAGAGTTTAGACCTCTAAGAAAATATCGCCCTTTCTAATGAGTTATGCAAATGGATTTTTAATTAAAAAACAAAATAAGACAAGGCATAATGGAAATTACATTGCAAATGAAGAAAAAGACTAAGACAAATTACATGCACACTTGATTAAAAATATTTTGTTTTTTCTATATAGTCTCATTTCCAAACAATTTTAATTGGAAATTAAATGCAATCTAAGTACTATCTAGGGTAGAGAAGAAAGTGGAGTGTTATGAAAATGAAGCTTGCAAATTATTAGAAAATATATGTACTAAACTAGCTCAAATTGATTTTTGGTGAAATTTCTAGAAAATATATGTATAGATAGAGATTTTCATTATTATTATTGTTAACAATTTGTAGGTAACTAAAAGATTGGCAAAATAAAAAATTTATCCAATAATTAGTCATTTCAAAGAAACAACACATTTAGCTCTTTGTTTTTTCTTTTAATATTCTCTCATGCATGCTAATATATTTTTATATTATTCTAAAAATAATTTGAGTAATATAATTCAAACAATATTTAATTTATTATAATATATTTTTATATAAAAATGATCAAATATAAACTAAGTCAATACTAACTAACTGTGGTATTAGCTAGAGAGACATTTAATTAGTTATTTCTTTTTAACCTTAGCATGTGGCTTATGGGGTATTTTCTATGATCATAGTGGTTTGATATTGGTCAAAATTCCTATTTTTATGTTCAGTTTCAGTTTTGTTATGCTTTGGCGTATTTGTAGCATTTTCTTTTTCCGTTTTTGCCATATTACAAACTGAAACATATTAGTGTACCAATGTCTATAATCAAAGCCTAAAGTAGGCCAGCCAAGAACCCAAGTGTGAGCCCATTATTCTTTTAGGCATGGAAACCTGTCAAATAATGGGCCCTAATTGCTCTCACCGTTTACACAAGTCCAACCCTCCCAAAACTGTAATTTGAAATAAATAAGAAATATGTCCAAAAAGAATATGTGAATGAGAAATTAATTTTTAATTGGTTAATATTAATTATTTTTTGTTATAGAGTTACTTTTTCATTATTTTTTTAAAAAAATTAATTAGGATTTAAATTTAAAATTTTAAATAAAAAATAATTTTAAAAAATATTGACTAAAAAAATGATCGTACAAGTAAAATAAGGTAGTATAATATGGAATAAGCTCTTTACTCAAATTGGTCTTAAATCACATAATTGACACATTAATGAAAATAATTATCTTTTATATTGATCACATGAATAGTCATCTAAGAGAACGATTGTGATTCTACTCCGAGTTCATATTCAGCTTCTTCAAAGAATCCAAAAATGGCGACGGTGTGCACTTACAAAGGCACTTCAAAGTTAAAATTAGTAAAAATAAAAGATGAATATAATGTTATTCAGAATAAATAGCATATTATTTGTGACTTTGTGAGTTATTTGTATTTATAAAGTTTTTGTATTTAGGACGGTTATTCATATTTTTAAAATTGTTTTATAGAGCTTTAACTCATTATCTGATAACTGTGTTCCAGTGACCCGTTTGGATTTGTTTAGAGATATTTGCAGAAAAATTTCTGGGCCAATTTAGGTTATCACGTGGTTATTTGATTTGATTTTAAAGGATAATTATGTCGAAAAACAAACACGTACTCCACGTACTCCTTACGTATAGTTTTAGTTGAATCTAGTTATAGCCAACACATCAATAACAATAATAATAAGTTAATAACAATAACAATAAAATATATAACAAATTCAACATATTATAAATATAATTTTAAATGTAATAATAAAAAATAATATTATACCATATTATACAGTTTAAATTAAATTAAATCGATTTTGAAAAAAAATTCAAAATTTAATCTAATTTATGTTATTTGTAAAAAATATACAAATTTAAATTAGTGTGATTTTAATTAATTTTTAATTCAAATTAAATCGAATGAACTATCTATTTTAATTTAAATCACTCTCTTATCTCATCACCCAAAAAAAACACCTACGGTCATTTTCCCACTCTTTAAAAACCTTTGTGGTGGAAAAAACATAAAAGAAGAAACACAATTCCACTTTGAAAACCTTATTTACAATGTATACTAATTCCAGGTATAGAACTCCGGAAATAAGGAACAATGCCTTGATTATATCCTAAATTCAGGTGGCTCTGGCTTCTTGAAGGGCGTAATCGGCGGATTCACTTTCTATTTCTTTAAGTCTCTTTGCAGCTCTCCAACCCATATCACTACTGCTTGCCATGCCGCCCTCCTCAATGCACCCCACGTCGGGGGTAAGGTTGTTGCCTAGTATGCCTGACAGTGTCATCAACTACGCCTTGTGTGGATAAAAATTAACGGAAATGTTTGGTAATAAAAAAATATTAATCAAAAACAGTTAGAACTTATCTTATTTAATATTTATTAATTGTTGTGATAGTTAATAAATGTTAAATAAGAGAAGTTTTGACTATTTTTTTTTTCTAATATTACCCAAAATTAAAAGAGTACATAAAAGGTGCATAAAGAGTACATAAATAATACATGAAGAGCACATAAAAAAATACAAAAGGTATATTAAAAAAATTGTATTTTTTTATAGATGTGCATACTATGATTTGTCAGTGTCTTGATCCCAAATATTGGAGCTGTTAATTCGTAAAATTAAAAGAATTTAATTAATTTTTTAATTATGGATACTGCACATCTATAAAATTAGTATATTTATCATAAAGCTTTTTGTATGCACTGTGATTTAACTTGTGAATTCGATTTTTTTTAAATAAAAAAATTCTTCGTTTATTTATTTATTTTATATATACCACCATTTTATATGAATTTATTCTTTTGGTAAATTTATTATTTTTTTGTTATGTGTATGATTGATTCTAATTTTAACGGATTAAAAATTTTTTGGCACATAAATTTGTTGTACCAGTTATAATTATATATGTTTTTTTTTTTGGAATAGCTAAGCACAAATTGGGGCATTCCTCTACATCATCTAATTGCTTAGAGACAAACAAATCACTTGCAAATGACTATGACTTCAATTTGACCTATGTTTAGAGTTTAGACCTCTAAGAAAATATTGTCCTTTCTAAAGAATTATGCAAATGGATTTTTAATTAGAAAACAAAACAAGACAAGGCATAATGGAAATTACATTGCAAATGAAGAAAAAGACTAAGACAAATTACATGGCAATGATGCAGGATGCATTAGTCAAACCAAGACTAAGACAAACCAAAAGAGGAGATGCATGGATACAGTAAAGTGGTTCATTCAAAAACTAATTAAGCATATTGTGAATATGGATTTAGAAGATGGCAAGCAGCTTGCTCCACAAACTCCAGATGCTAAGTGGCTACCTCACCTGCTCCTAGCACGTGGGTCTTGGCTTCTTGCATTTGCCGCCATATCTTAATGAATAAACAAATCTATCCTTGGAAGTTGGAAGTGTTAATGGTGAGCAAGAAAAGGTGGATGATGGTATCCACCGATCCACAGCCATCCAAACCAGAATTCCAAGAGAATGGCAGCTCACAACATTCAATAGATACACTTAGATTAAGGGGGATTAATTATTAGTGTTTATCTATCTTGTGCCTTTAAACACATGTTAATTTACAAATTAAAATTTTTGTTATTAAAAATATAAAAAATTTAAGTTTTCAATGCATTTATTTTATATTCATTAAATAAAAATATTTAAAACTTTACATATGTTAGCTAAATCCTAATTATTAAAATAAAATCGTTAGCTAATAACAACTATAGTTGACACTCCTACCTGAAGGCTGACTTATCAGTATTGAGTTTGTATGTCTGTATTAGCACTCAGTAGAGGTGATTGTTTGTGAACCCACAACTGAAATTCAACTTATAATAAAAGTGTCATTTCAGCAACCAGATTTTTTTCAATTTTTTAATTCCTGAATTGAAAGTTTCATAGAATTCCAGATTGTTAGATTGTCTGTGTGCTTTGCTATAACGGTTTTTTTTTCTTTTGCCTCTCTCTCTATGAAAAGAGTTAAAAAAAACTGTCATTTTTTACTATGGGTGAAAGTTTTTTTTCTCTTCTCATGATATTTCCAAAGCATCGGCTTAAAAACTAATTTGTAACAAATTCAAATATTGATATTTGTTTAAATAAATTAATAAACTAATAACCAGACTACTCCAATTGATATTTGTTTAAAATTAGAATTTAAATTTAAAATTTTAAATAAAAATTAATTTAAAAAAATATTAACAAAAAAAATTTACCTGAAATAAGTTCGTATAATATGGAATAAGCTGTTTATATAAATTGGTCTTATTTTACATATTGTATTTATATATATATATATATATATATATATATATATATATATATATATAATCGTTTTACATGCGCATTCAAACACATAAGAACATATCAGTAAAAATAAATATCTTTTATATTGACCATATGAATGGTCATTTAAGAGTAGAAGATGAATATAATATTATTTGAAATGCGTACTTGTGAGCTAGTGAGTTATTTGTATTTTTATAAAGTTATTATATTTGGGCCGATTATAAGTATTTACAAAAAATTACTTTACAGAGCTTTACATAATTATCTGGTAACCGTGTTTTAGTGATCTATTTGAACTTGTTTAGCGAGATTTATGGAGAAATTCTTGCGTTAATTTGAATTGTCACGTAATTGTTTGATTTTATAGAATAAATTTGTTAAAAAGCAAACATGTATTTCATGTATTCCTAATGTATAATTTTACCTAAGTTTAATTATAGCCAACAGATCAATAATAATAATAATAATAATAATAAAAATATATAACAAATTCAATATATTATAAGTAAAATTTTAAATAAAATATATAACAAATTTAATATATTATAAATAAAATTTTAAATATAATAATAAAAAATAGTATTATATTATGTTGTACGGTTTGAATTAAATTAATTTAAAAAAATGAAATTTAATCTAATTTATGTGATTTGTAAAAATATACAAATTTAAACTAGTATGATTTTAATTGATTTTTAATTTAAATTAAATTTAATGAGCTATCCATTTTGATTTAAACCACCTACTGCCTAATCACAACAAAAAACCTACCAGAATAATTTTTCCATCTTTTAAGAATCCTTGTGGTGGAGAAAACATAAAAAGAAGAAACACAGTTGCACCTTTGACAACCCTATCTGCAATGTATACTTTCTTCAAGGATAAAACTCCGGAAACAAGAGAACAATGCCTTGATTATGTCCTCAATTCAGGGGGCTCTGGGTTCTTGAAGGGCGTAATCGGCGGATCCACCTTCTACTTTTTCAAGTCCCTTTGCAGCTCTCCAACCCATGCTGCTACCGCTTGCCACGCCGTCCTCCTCAATGCACCCCGTGTCGGAGGCAAGTTTGCCGCCTGGTATGCCCTAAATAGTGCCGTCAACTACACCTTGTGTTCTGTTCGTCAGAAGAACGACTCCTGGAACCGCATATCTGCCCCGGCCATCAGCAGCGGGCTGCTCTCTTTGTGCCGCCGCAGTCTCAGAGCCTCCGCATGCTTCACCATGTTTGGTGCTCTCATCGGCACAGTACGAGAGGTCGGCTTAATCACGTTGAACAAGTTTGAGGCCGATTGCAGGCTTGAGGGTTTGAGGAAGGCAGTAGCCGAATTTGAGGAAGGTAGTACCTATAGATGCAATGTAGCGGGTCGAAATTGAGGCTTTGACTGATTCAGCATGAATCTTTAGTTCTCTAAAGACAAGACAAGTAGGGCTAATAATTTATTTCTTTTATTAGGTATAAATTTTGCTCTTTTAATTCAAGAACGATTAAATTCTCAATTTCTTTGCGAATCTTAATCAATTTAGCATGCATGTTGATTGTTACTAGATAGGTACCATAGTATCAATGCATATCTAGTTCAATACTTTATACTCTTGCTGCGCCTATTAGCCAATTTTTTTTTATATAAATAGGTATGTTCTTTTTTCTTTTCTTTCTATATTATTCTTTTGGTGTGTGATTAGTGGATGGTTGTTATTAATAAAATAATAAAAATCTGGACTTGTATTGGACGACGAAAAGAATAGTTGGAGAAATAATTTATGAGATGGGTTATGAATAATCTAAAATCACCCAATTACGAGTTTTCAATCGGAATTATTTGACCCAAAATAGCTATATACTATCTCATTGTTGTTGAACTATGATGATTGAATTATCAACAAACACAATATATTTCAATTGTTAACGCCATCAAACAAATTAAAATAACAGATCAAACATAAAAATTCATTGATTTACATTGTTTTTCCTTATTCTTCCAAATTAAAACTAACCGATCAAACATAAAAATTCATTGATTTACGTTGTTTTTTCTTATTCTTCAATTCAAAAGAACAACAAACGTTGAATTTTAATTTTATAATATAAAATTTGAGTTTTAAAAATTAAATTAGTTGAAGTTGATTTTAGGGCAAATCACCCATATAAACCAAGCTGGAAAAAATTTTAGGTGATTCAACCAAACTAATGATCGTTACCTAATTTGAATTACACCTTCAATGTAATTCGAATTTGAATTAGCCTAATTCGAATTACACGGTGTAATTTGAATTTGAATTCCAATTAGTCTAATTCGAATTACACCTTTAATGTTACACACACACGCACACATGACCTTCAACGTTACACACACGCACACATGATTCGAGTGATTCAAATTACACACGCTGCACGTATTAATTTAAATTGGCTAGAATTACTCATGATTTAATTTTGTCTATTTTTTATTAAAAAATTAATAATTTATTAAAAAACTAATAATTTAAAAATTAAAAAATATATTTTTTATTTCATGCATGAAAAAAGTTAACAAAATATTTAATTACGAGATTTCTTTAAAATATTAATGAGCTATCAATTCGACTTTTATATAATACTCTTTTGCCCATTTTTAATAACTCATGAATATTTTTTAATAAATTTTTGTAATAAATTTATTTAAATTATACCACAAAAAAATATTTTATTCTATACAAAATAATTTAAAAAATGTTTAAAAAATGTTAGGAATACTATAAAAATTTGTAATGTCCTAATGACTTAAAGACATTAAAGAAATACTCTACATAGTCAATAATAATTTAGAAATTAAAAAAAATATATTTTTATCATCTATTTATCTAAATTACTAGAATATTACAAATTTTTATGGTACTCCTAATATTTTTTAAGTCATTTTTTAAAATTATTTTGCATGGAATAAAGGGTCTTTTAAGTCATTTTAAGTCATTTTCTATGCAAAGTAATTAAAAAAAAAGGGGCTAAGTAATTGTTAATGATATAGTTGTGAAAATAAGATAAATGATAAATAATAAAGTAATTTATAAAATAATGATTAAATTTTAAAATAAAATAAATATGAAAAGCTAATTAATAAATAAAATTTAAAAAATGATTATTTGACAATTATAAAAAATTTAAAACATAAATTTCGTTACCAAGATCATTTAATAATTTAAATGTTATTTGGACCATCGTGTGGGGCACAACAAATTGTAGCCTTATGATGACCTTGGTAAACCCTAATATCTTCACCACTTGACATATTCCAAAGCCTAGCAGTTGTATGAGAGGAAGCTACAATAACAATATGTATTGGCTTTGAAATACTTTGACAAATTGAGTAAATTACACTAACTTCCAATATGGTTAAGTAATGTCAAACATGGAGCTCTTGGTTTCTATTTTCTAAAATGTGACAACTCCTCCTCAACTTTTAGATTGTTGAATTTGTTGAACGCATATTTTCAAAAACCAAGTGCTGTATCCAAAAAAGAAAATAAGCGTTCACTTTAGATTTTAGGTGACAATATGCTAATTAAAACCTTCTCATGTTTTGTGCCTCCATTAAATGAGGAATAGACAATGTGCACTACCATTTGCAAGCTTGAGAAAGGTACACAATATTATACACATTCAATGATTCATTATAACTGTGATACAAAATGAACACCATTTTGTCGTAACCAGTAACCACCTTTGTAATTGGTCTTATTTGGTTAAGTTTTAATTACTCTATTGGTCCTTATAGTTTCACGAAATTTTTAATTAAGTTTTTATATTTTTTTCTTTTTAATTGGATCTCTGCATCACTTTTTTTTTAATTAGTTCCCTCTTGGTAGTAATTAGTTTAATTATATAGAGATCCAACTAAAAAAATTGGTACCGAAACTCAAATAAAAGAAAAAAAAAGTACAGGGACTCAATTAAAAAAAAATATTTGGTCCAACAACCCAATTAAAAAAAAAAAAAAGTATAGGACACTAATTAAAAAATTTTGCAAAACTATAAAAACTAACAGAATAATTAAACCTTTGGTTATTACTACAAAGCCATCCTCGACATCCATCTACTGTACATGTTCAAGCATTCTTCAGGCTTATACTCTGGAGCTGTGTGGCCACCACCCTGCAATTTAGATGATGATTATTATTATTGTTACAGAGTTACACACTAACACACAAGTGTAGCAAAAGGGAAAGAAGGCTTGCCTTGACAGTTGCAAATGTCATTGCATTGGAGTAAGTCCTTGTATATCTGCATAAGAAAAAACATTCATTAACTACATAACTTATTTTCTATGGACAAGTTTATTAGAATATCATAATTAGAAAACAAAATCAGAAAAATATCAAAGAGGATTAAAAAAAAATCAATGTAATTTATTAGGATATTATTCCATAACGAGCGTACTCTTAGCGTATACTCTTCTTGTAATCACAGATGAAAAAAATGAATAATAAAAATAATATTTTTTTAAATAATTCTTAATTTCTTTACTAAACTCTTTATATCATGGTAACAAAGTTCAACTTAGTTACATAGCTATAATCAGGGGAATACCCTGCAACTTGGCCATTTGTGTGCCATGGCCTCCAATCATCTATGATGGAGTAGTTTAAAGATCTTATCCATGCTTCAGTTGCCAAGAAAGGAATCATCATGTCATGATCGCCACTGTATATCAGTGAACGGTAACCTTTCTTACTGAGCTTCACATGATATGGAAAGCTGCTAGGAATATCCTCCTTGTGAGGTATATCGAAGGTACAGCGTTGCCATTTTGCTTTCGTTCCCTGCAAGAATTGAAAACATGAAAACCTCATTTTCATGTCACTGCTGACCATCCATGCAATAAAACTATAACATTGTGTTAGCTTTACCTTATGTATGTTCAGGGCACTGCGAACTTCGCCATCATTAGCCCAATAACTACTGAGGAAGTACCCATAACTCTAATCATGGAGAAGGATAAAGTCAAATTAAAACCAGAAACATTAGAAAAGTCTTAACAGAGAGATGCATGAATAGTTATATATCTAACAGCATATGCATGGAAAGCTAGGTGATCATGATAAAAGAACAACTAAAGATAAGATAATAAAGACTAAAATTGTAATTGAATTTATGTATTCTGTTGGGCTGAATTTGTGGGCCACAAGACTTCTTTATTGTTGTCATGAGCTAATATAGAAGAGTAGTTTAGATCATATTGCAAAATATATAGAAAAGAAGCATTGGGGAAACAACTCTTATTTGATAATTTATGGAAGATTACCCGACAGGTTAAAGGTGGCAATGCGAGTCGATTATTGTTAGACCATGAATAATAGTTATCAATCAGAGATCTCTTCCAAGGAAGATCCACTGGCTTTGGTGAACCCAACTCACAGTTTGGCTCCAAAATATGGGCTTTACAAAGTCCTGATATGGTCTACAGAATTGGAAGAATTCTTTCATTTTAGAAAGAGGTTTTAAAATAAATAAAGATACAAGGGACAATGGAAATAGTTGGTTACATACATCCTCATAGGACTTCAGATCTTGTGCACATAACAAGTTTGCAATGTCTACATTTGCATATTCTCCTCTGCAGTTTTTTTGCAATGACTGTTGATTGAGTAAATTATAGAGATCAGCAGCCATCATGGAGATTTTGCTCTTCAATACAACTTTTAAAGAATAAGCCGCGAGCACTTATAAGTAATTTAACTACCTGGTAGAGTTCATCAGAAATAAGTCCCATTCCATGAGCAAATGGGATTTCCTGGTTTTTTTCAGTTCGGGTTGTTGCAGCATTCCCCAGCAGGTATCCCTGATGAAAAGAGCATCTCAAGGGCTATTCTTGCTCTTAAAAGAATACATTTTTTGAAAAGAATCATAAATGAAACCTGAAGATTAATCCATGGTTGTATTCCTTCTTCATTTGCTGTAAACATTGGAATTTGTGGAATGATTAATGAATCTGGTAACATACTTCTTCATATGCTATAATAGGTCTAGCTTTCCAGACAAACATAGATGATGCTTGTACCTTGAGAAATTTCATGAGTTATTACAGGAACAGGAATGCCAGAGTATGAATCACCACCAATGTAAACTTCATTGGAGAAAAATTCTGGATGCTCAATTAGCCACTACAAACCTTTAAACATGATCATGAGTTAATATTCTAGTAAAATGGTTGATATAATAATTGCAAAGGAAACTATAAAGAAAAAACTAAAAGCACAACAGTTTTGGGTATACCTTTCTAAGAAATTGATGGGTTTGGTGAACTAATGACCAATCTGTCCGGTGAGAAGCAGATTCTGTTGTGGCATATGAGAAGCCTGTATTTACAGGCAAGTCTACAAATATAATGCTACTTACCTATCACAAGTGGAAGAGATGTCATGATTATTAGCCATAAATAACTAGGAAAGCTTTGAAAGGATTTGGTGAAATGGAAAAAGAATATGCCAAGATATATAGGTATGATCTGCACTTTTGTCCATGAGTGTGGCCTCAAGACCAAATTAGGCAGGCTTCCATTGTATTCCTCAATTTTAAATGTAATTGGACCTGAAACACTCAAAATATAATTTGACATTTAAATCACAGGACAAAGAATGAGTATGGATTTGACTTCTCAAAAGTGGCTAAGTTGGTAAAGCCATAAAGTAAGAGATTAATTAATAACTATTGTGTGTATATATGACTTGCTAAATGTTTTATAGATGGTGGAAACTCAGGTGCAGTCGACTTCATGTAAAGTTGATAATTGAGAGCCGTTATATATAGTTAACGATTTACTTTCTCATTTTACCAACTTGTGTTATCTTATATGAGGCAAATACCAATTTCAAAGACAAGGCCAGAGAAAGCAGAGCAGCCAGGACCACCGGTGAGCCACAGCATGAGAGGATCCACCTTAGGATTGTTCTCTGACTCAATGAAATAGTAGAAAGCCTGCACATCTTCATTTTCACCCACACCTATGTATCTGATTAAAATCATACATGTATGCATGCAAAGTTTAATTAAGTACATGATCCAAATCCCATGAATTAAGAAAGCTTAGGCCATAGGCCATAGAAAATGTTACTGACCCAGTTTCAAGCACAAAAGGAAGGGGTCCCTCAAACCCAGGGAGGTACTTCACTATGTTGCCACACTTGGCATGTTGAGCTGAAAACTTTAGTAATAGTAAGAGAATGGGAAGTAGCAATCCATGGCAAATGAAATTAGATAAACTTGCCATTTTCAAAGGCTTCATTACTTTCTCTGCTAGCATTTGCTGTGGCCTTTGATTGGAGCTTCTTATTGTAGTCAGCAAAGACTTACATTCACAATATATATGTAACGTAACGTAACTGCTGTGCATTTCTTTGTTGTGCCAATTTTTCATACTATTAAAAGTGACACATGACACAGAATAATAATAAAATAATGGAATATGAAATTACTTGAGCTTAATGATCTCTCTTTCTATTTGAGCAGCTTAGTCAAAAGAGGTTGTGTGCACCCAATGGGAAGTGGAATTTTGTGTTTGCTTAGTTGAGACGTTGAATATTATAAATATAATATTCAAGCATATTAACAAACTCCTATTATTAAATTAAAAGGCTGATCACATGCTATATATTATATAATATTCAAATAAAATTTGAAGTCAATAGCCAATATAATACAATACAATATATATGTAACCTAACTGCAGTGCATTTCTTTGTTGTGCCAATTTTTCATACTATTAAAAGTGACACATGACACTTCCAATAAATTTAAGTCCTTTTTTTGTCAATGAGATCAATTGGATTAAATTTTTTTTCATAAAAATCATATTTTTTAGCTATTTTTTTAATTGCAAAATCTTTAGTTGATTTATTTTAATAAATAAACACTTTTTAAAAAGATTTCCTAATAATAATAAAAAAGATGGCATTGTGCTAAAAAGAGAAGGAATAAGGCAAAAAAATAACCTAAATCTAGTAAGATATAAATTGTTAAATCAGGATTCAATTCAATTCTATATAATTCTCATGCCACATCAGCAATTCTAATAATTTGACAAAAGATTAAAATCAACCAATCACTATTTAATAAAATATTTTTAAAAAATTAAAACAAAAAACTTTTATCTATTGTTATTCAATTGAAACATCAAGTACTAATTAAATGTAATAAATATACATTAAAAGTGTCATAATAATGATAATTATAAAAAATTTCAGTTACAAATATTCAAATTATATAACTTATATATATATATTAAGACTCTTACTACTCTTTATTTCTTAATCTCTTATATTAATTGTCAAAATTTTTTTAAATTTAATATAACATTTTTATATGTTTTTCATTCTCATTTATTCATTTTTTTAATTATTTACAAAAAAAAATGCAAGAGATAGAAAATTAAAATTCCAAAGGTTAATGAATGCAAAACACATTACTATAAAGAATGGTAGAAAATTAAAAAAATATTTTTAAGTAAATATTAAAAAATATCAATTTATGTCCCAAACATCTAAAGAATGAAAATAACATTAATATATGTAAACATATAAAATAGAATGAAAACAAATAAAAAATAAAAAATATTTTTTTATAAACAAATTGATTATATAAAATAGAATATAATTGATGATAAGACATAGTATTTATATGACATGGTTATTGAAATACTAAATAAAAATGATATTATTTTATTGTAAAAATATAATTTTTTAAAACTATATATATATATATATATATATATATATATATATATATATATATATATATATATATGGTACATAACAATATGTGTATTTGTAAATATAAAAATATAATTTTTAAAAATAATAAAAATATTAATAATTTAAATTAAACCGAACTCTTAAAAATAAAATATTTTAAATAATAAAAAAGATGAACAATTTTAAATAATAAAAAACATCGACAATTTTAAAATAATAGAAAAAATAAGCAATTTTAACTAACTAATTAATTAATATATGACTGAAAGTATTAAGAATTTAAAATTAGCCTATTTTTATTATTTTTAAAATAAAACAAAACACTTCACGCAGTCATGCGATAATGTATATTTTAACGCAACTACTTCACCACTTCAAAATAAAACTCCCTCATGCTTATTTTAACTCAACCACTTTAAAATAAAATTCCAGTGATTTTAAATTATATATATTAAAGAATACATACTTCAGGGGTATATGATTTTTTAATACTTATATGTTCATGTTTTTGTGCAACATACCGGGATGAGCATGGATAGTGGGTATCTAATTACTTGTTCAAATTCGAACCGAACTAATTAAATTAGTTCTAGAATCAACGGGTAATCGGATCAAATTCGAACCAAATTAATCGCCTTTGTTAGTGATTGATTCGGATATCGGTTCTAGGATGCAGAATCTGAACCAATCCATAAATCCGATCATATATTAATTATATATATATATATATATATATATATATATATAGTTTTTAGTGAGATTATTTGTTATTAATATGTTTGAATTTTAATGAGTTTAGTTTTTAATGTATTTGGTGTTTAACATGTTTAGATTATTTATATTACTGTTATATGTTTATTGTACTTGTTGCATTTTTAAGATAAAAATTTGGTTTTTTATAAATTTTAAAGTCATCGAGTACCAATTATTCGAATCAAATCAATCCGTTCTTAATCGGTTTGGTTTGGTTCGAATATATACACAAAAAATATAAATTCAAACTAAATTAAACCAATTACATTTTGATCGCTTCGATTCTAATTTTACCTTTCACCCAAACTAAATTGACCCATGCTCACCCTTGCCAACATACAAGGTTGACAAAAACTAAGTACACAAGATTGTTCTTGTTGGTGGCTCTACTAGAATTCCGAAAGAAAATTGAGGAGGCAATAGAATAGTTAGAGAGGAACCAGTTAGCAGAAGTAGAGGAATTTAAGTGCAAAATGTTTATGAATTATTTGCATCCATGAAAAAGTGCAAAGTTCTTCCGTGGCAAAGCAACGAAGAGATCCTATCTTAATACATCTTATTCCTATTACTATTTCTACATTTGTGATAAAATTTTTACAATTGGGCAAACAAAATAAGCACCCGTTGATGTAGGTTTAATGTAAGTAGAATTTGTCCATTTCAACCACAATTTTATTTCAGCTTTTCTCTTATACTCCTCTTCTCTATAAAGTTTGGGAGGTCCCATGTAAATGATTATCTCTATTGGTTCTAACCTGAACCGATGATTACATCTGACAAATAGGTCACCATAGAACATCACACCATGGTCTCTTTGGTATATTTTTGATTTTTGAAAATCTAACATTAAATAAAAAAAATTTGTCAGATTATTTATAATATATAAAAACTGATACAAGTCTCTCCATAATAAATTTAAGTCATCTTCTTTTTGCTAATGATGTCATGAAAAATCAACCAATCATTATTTAGTAAAACATTTTTAAAAAATTAAAATAAAAAATTCTTATTTATTATTATTCAATTAAAACATAAAATACTAATTAAATGTAATAAACATACATTAAAATTGTCATAATAATAATAATTATAAAAAATTTTAATTACAAATATTCAAATTCTACAACTTATACATATTAATGCAAATCGAAAATGAAAAAAAGAAAAAGAAAATGGAGTATTATGATCAAAGTGTTCGAAGAAGAAGAACCAAAAACAAAGGATAATGTCTTTCTCGGGAAGCTTGAGCTCCAAGCACCAAGAGGAACCTCACAGATCAATGTTTGCTTCGATATAAACATAGATGGCATTCTTGAGGTCACGGCTGAAGACAAAAGTTCGACGGTAAAGAAAACGATCAAGATCAACCACAGGAATGGAAGGTTGAGACCAGAAGAGTTGAAGAGAATTGTGAGAGATGCAGAGAAGTTTAAGGAAGATGATGAGGAATTAAAGAAGAAGGAGAAGGCAAAGAACTCACTTGAAAACTATGCATATGAAATGAAGTAAAAATTGAAAAATCTAGAGAAGAAAATTGAGGAGGCAATAGAATGGTTAGAGAGGAACCAGTTAGCAGAAGCAGAGGAATTTGAGTTCAGGAAGCAAGAACTGGAAAAGGATCTGAAATCAGATTTTGTATCTAATGTTGTTCCAAACTCTGATGAGTCCAAAGTTCCAATATGGTGTACTTGGAGGGTTCCACCAAGTGGTTGGGTTTGTCTCAACACCCATGGTTCAGTGTTCTAGAACAGAAACAATAACAACAAAGCAGCATGTGGGGCTTAATGATCTCTCTTTCTATTTGAGCAGCTTAGTCAAAAGAGGTTGTGTGCACCCAATGGGAAGTGGAATTTTGTGTTGGATTAGTTGGGACGTTGAATATTATATTTAATTAACAATTAAATATAATATTCAAGCATATTAACAAACTCCTATTATTAAATTAAAAGGCTGATCACATGCTATATATTATATAATATTCAAATGAAACATGAAGTCAATAGCCAATATAATACAATACAATATACAGAAAGTGTTTATCTATTCTTCAATTGTTATCTTGAGAAAGATACACTACACTAACAGATGATTGAATGATGCATAAAGTGAATGAAATTTGCTCCTTGATTATAACTTCTTATTCCTAGACACCTTTGTAGTTTGATCTTCTTTGGTTTGTTTCCTAAAAGGGTCTCTCAGAGATCCACCTACTATACATGTGAAGGCATTCTTGAGGCTTGTATTCTGGTGCTGTGTGTCCTCCACCCTGCAACCATATCCATCATTATAAAACAAATAACTCATCTTATCACCATTTGTGTCCAAAAAGAGAGATCTAGATCTTGCCTTGACAGTTGCAAATGTCATTGCATTGGAGTAAGTCCTTGTGTATCTGCTTAAGTGGGAAAAGATTTAAATAAACAATAAATGTAAAAGAGAAAAGAAAAGCATCAACTGCATAATAGAGCTTTCTAGAGTTAAAGGAATGAATACCCTGCAACTTGTCCATTAGTATACCATGGCCTCCAATCGTCGACAATGGAGTAGTTTAACGATCTTATCCATGCTTGAGTTGCCAAGAAAGGAACAACCATGTCATGATCCCCACTGTTATCAATACATCAAATTTATTTTCCATTGAAATGTCTCAAGCTCCACAAGATTCAAGCATGCAGATCAGAGGAAACTGACCTGTAAATTAGTGAACGATAGCCTTCTTTGCTGAGATTTACTTGATATGGAAAGCTGCTAGAGATATCAAACTTGTAAGGCATATGGGAGGTGCATCGTTGCCATTTCTTTTTAGTTCCCTGCAACATAATACAACCAAGATTTTCTGCTAATAACTATGCAAATGATCATTTGGAAATCAACTTCAAATAAGTCACTGCTATACCTTCCGCACTTTAAGCGCATTGCGCACTTTGTCATTGTTGGCCCAATAGCCACTAAGGAGATATCCATAATCCTAGTCATAGAAGCAGAATTCAATTTATAACAAAAAGCATTAGAGAGGTTGTTTGCTTCAGACTTTACTGAGAGCAACCAGTGCATTGTAAGCTAGAAGATCAACAGACACTAAGAGATATAAACATGCTTGGAGAAGAATATAGGGACACAATTTTTTTGTCTTGTCCTATTTCCTGTCTTAAGAGTTAAGACACCTACCAAGCACAATAGGATTCAACAATATAGGAAGATTACCCTACAATTCCCGGATGGTAATCTGAGATGAATATCATTTAACTTCCAAGGATAGTTCTCTGTTAGTGATCTCTTCCAAGAAGATTTCAGTGGGTTCTGTGAGTCCAACTCACACAATGGCTCCAAAATGTGGGCCATATTGATATCTGATGTGATCTGCAGATATGGTTTTCTGGCCATAAATCAAGCTAATGAAAAATTAAAAGAAGATAATAGGGGCAATAAAACGAAAATTTATTTGCATACCTCATAATAGGACTCGAGATAGCTTGAACACAAAATATTTCTGATGTCTACATTTACATATTCTCCTTTACAATGTTTCTGCAGTGACTGTTTCATTGAGTGAACGAACTCAATTAGCATTTTTTTAAATTAGTTTTCAATGTCATTTTAAAAAGAAAATGCTAAGAACTTATAAGTGAACTACCTGGTGCAGTTCATCAGAAATGAGTCCCATCCCATGAGCAAATGGGATTCGATAGTTTTTTTCTTTTTCATCTATTTTAGGATTCCCCATCAGGTATCCCTAAAGAAACATTCAGCTTCTTTATATTTAAGTGAACAAATGCAACTATTTGATCATCAAAGCAAAAACGTTGAAGATAATACAATTTATATGGAGTTACTTGTTCATCAAACCTGGAGATTTATCCATGGTTGGAGGCCTTGTTCATTTCCTGAAAACAAGGAAATTGGAAATTTATGTAATTATTAAACTGTCAACACAGACAAACAATCAATCAAGTGGGTATTAACTTCTATATAAATTAGTAGTTGAATTGAAAGTGCTAAAACTCATGCATAGACACTTTTACAACACCAGAGTATGAATCTTTGCTATCCAATACCTTTTAAAATTTCATGAGCAATTATAGGAATAAGAATACCAGAGTATGAATCACCACCAATGTAAACTTTGTTTTTGAGAAATGCTGGATGATCCATTAACCACTACAAAGATATTTATACATAATATTAACATTTTAACAGACTGATTAAAATAACTGCAAACAAAGGAGCCAATTCATGAATGTAAAGTTGAGTATACCTTCCTAAAAAATTCATAGGCTTGATTGACTGACAAGGAATCGCTCCGTTGTGAAGCATATTCTGTTCTAGCATATGAAAAGCCAGTATTAACTGGCAAATCTACAAATATAATGCTACTAGCCTGCCACAAAAATTGCAACAAATAACCTTTAGAAACACAAGAAACTAACTATTAACCCTAAAGGAATCTAAAAGGATCTGATGAAATGAATAAAATCAAAGCTAAACTTATATATTTCAACCAACAAAAATGTAGATAATTGTCTCAACCTTAGTCCATGAGTATGGCCTATACACTAAATTAGGGAGGCCCCCATCATATTCATCAACTTGAAATGCAAGTGGTCCTGCATTGCATCATAAGATAGACTATCTTAAGGACTAAAAGAATGATTTTTATTTGTACTTTCTGATATTGAGCAATGATGCTAAATTAGTAAATTGCTACTAACCTATTTCATAGACAAGGCCAGAGAAAGCAGAGCAGCCAGGACCACCAGTGAGCCATAGCATGAGAGGATCCTCTCTTGGATTGTTCTCTGACTCAATGAAATAGTAGAAACTCTGTACATCATCATTTTCCCCTACTCCTATGTACCTATCAAAACATATGATAATGATAATGCAAAATGGCACAAAAGTAAGAAAGCATAGGCCATAGGCCATAGAATATGTTACTGACCCAGTTTCAAGCATAAAAGGAAGGGGTCCCTCAAACCCAGGAAGGTACTTCACTATGTTGCCACAGTTTGCATGTTGAGCTGAAAACTGTACTGACAATAAAAGAATGTGAAGTAGCATTCCATGGCAAATGTGACAACTTGAATAAGTAAACCTTGCCATTTTCAATGGCCTCTCCATTGTATCTGCTATGCTTTTTGGTTGATTCTTTTTATATACAGGTTTGTTTGGGTGAGCTTCTAAAAAAATATTCTTTTTTGAGTTATATTTTTTTAAAAGATCTTATAAAAAAGTAAAAGTAATTTTATGTTTAGATATTTCATGTAAAAAGATTTTTTTATCTATCAATTATGTTTGGGTATTACAATATAAAAGTATTTTTTTATTTATTTATTACATGAAAAAAACTTTTTTTAAGAAAAAAAAGTTTTTTAAAAAAAATATAAATTACAACTTTTAAAAAAATATGTTTTTTCAATTTTTTTAATGTTTTTACTTTTATTACTAAAAATTTACTAAATACATTAAAAAATAAAAAAATATCTTTTATAAAAAAAATATTTTTTTTATTAAGATAATAGCTCCCAAACAATCACATAACTTAACATATATGCATTTCTTTCTTAGGTGACATAATTAATTCCTTATGATTTCTTTAACCCCTGAGCTAATAACAGTAATAGAAGAATGGAATCATATGAAGTCACTTGGCTTAATGGTCTCTCTTTGCTGTTTGAGTACGTCAGTGTCACTCTTATTGGAGCTTCCAAATCCAAGTACTCGTGATACCCGTCCGGAACGGTATTGAATAATTATACTAGACTAATGGTTGCAATTAAAATACTAGTAATTAATTAATATAATAAGCACGTTTTATAGATGTGATTTGCCTAATCGAAAAATGGTGTGCTCTGTATATCATATCATATTAGTCTTGGGTTGCAACTTGCATCTTGCATGTGGAAGGTCATATAATTTGAATGATTCACAAACTTTATCTTTTTCCTTTTTTCTTAATCCATTAAATCACCGAAAAGCATGATATGATATATCATATATGACACGGTCACACATAGCATGAGATTTCATCAAACTTTGTACTTCTGTAAAGGAAGAAATTCTAGCGCTATACTTTTTAGTAATTTTAGCTATTATTTTACTATTACAAATACTGAATTATTATTTATATATGTAAATTCTAAAAGATACGAGTATAAATTATATTAATTTACGTGTATAAATTCTGATAAATATAGTCACAAATTATATGGTGTTGCGTCGCGTGTGGAAGTTCTGTTCGGTGGTTTGGCTCTCTTCGATTCGTTCCTCCTGCTGTTGTCGTCATAGGAAACTCTCCTCTCCTCTCCTCTCATTCGAGCGCTCTCTCGCTCTCTTTCTGTTTGCTGTAGTTCTCATTCCTCCGTCATCGTCACGAAGGTCGAGTTCGTGGCGTCGCCGAGCTAACGAGTCTCTCTCTCTTTCCCTCCCTCCCCCCTTCCCCCCCTCCCAAGCTCACTTCCTTTCCTCTGTCGTAATGTGACAAAAAAATATATTTAAAACTTAAAGACAAATTCTATTGTACTTCTATTAGGTCGGCTATGCTTTATGGTACGAAGTGTTAGGCGGACAAAGAGGAGCACAAGCATAAATTAAGTGTGGCAAAGATAAAAATGTTAAAGATTGAAGGTTGTAAAAGGCTTAAAGAAGGGGGTTGAATCTATGACCTTCTTTTACTTTAATGAAATAACCCTTTTAAAATAATCTTTCAATCTGAATCTGTTTGAACTCAGCAGCGAAAAATTTATGAGACAATTTTATTTTATCTCATAAATATCAGAAAACTGAACAGAGCAGGGAAGAGAGAAGCTAACACTATCATGTATCCTGGTTCGGTTGTCTTATGCGATGCAACCTGTTGTGGTTGAATTTCCACTAAAGTTAAAGTATTACATACATCAATTCCACAGAATTGACACAATCCTTTCACACTCAAGTTTTGACCTAACTTGACTTGATTATACTAATACCTAACTCTTCACTCTTAGTGCTAACCCAACTAAGAAAGGGATACCTCACTCGTACAAGATACAAGATATACAACCAACTTAAAGAAATCTGAAATCACTCTAGACTTTTCTCTCATGTGTATCTCTCTGCCTCTTTTCACTCTTAGGCGTTTTTAATGACTCTCTCATTCAGCCTTTTACCTCAAGAAATTACAGAAAAATAAACATTAAAAAGAAAATTACAATATGTAAAACATGAATGAGATTGATGCTTCAACAGCTTTTTTGCTGTGATCAACCAGATTTACGTACCTCTGATTTAGTTCCTCATTCTTACGGAATGCTCCTTCAATTAGTAAGCACTGTCCAAATTGATGAACCTCTTCAGAGAACTCTTCTCTCAGAACACAAAACCTCAAAACACTAGTTATTTCTCCTTGGCTTCAGAATGATAAAAATCTTCTTTTGTATCTTCTTGCATATTGCTGAGTTGCTCTCTCCTAGGTCAACCCTCGAGTTGTGTGCTTCACCAACACACCACATCACTTCTTTTCAGTAAATCCTCAAATTAGGAATTCTGGTTCTGACCTTATTTGTTGATCGAAAGCCACAGGGTAGCAATAACAAATATTTTCAATGGTAAACCCAGATCTTAGCCATTGAAACACTACTTCATCCCCAAGACACACTTTTGACCATAGATTCACAGCAGTATTGAACAGAGATCATCTTTTCCATGTATCCCAATTTGGAATGGCAGAAAGTTGAAGATGAAAAGAAAAAAATGAGATGCATGTAGAACAGCTTCTCTTGATACAGTTTGATGTGGGTAATTAGACTTCAACTTTTTTGCTAAACGTTCTCTTTCTTGCTTCTTTGGTGAACAGTTTAGGAGTTAAGCTTTCTCTTTCTCTTTCTCTGAGTTCTGACCGAGATAGAAAAAAGTGAACGTTGTTATGGAAGAAGCAACATGGAGGGATTTGCTTGAGTGATATCAAATCGGGTTTGGATTGGTTCTATTCAAGTTTAGTCCGTTTGCTTTTTATTCATCACCTTTGGATTTCTATTATTTTGTGGCCCACTATAATATATTAAGCTTGCTTTGTATTAGACTGCTGCAACAATGAATTTTAGCCTGCAACACTTAATCACAAATAATTAATATTAATTAGATAATTGCCTAATAAAATAATGTTTGTCATTATTAATTAATTTAGTTGATTTTTTAACTCAACAAATATAGATGAGTGATCATATGCGTTTGGATAGAATAAGGAACGAATATTTAAGAGAGTTGGAGTAGCTCCTATTGTGAAAAAGATGATAGAATTGCGTCTCAGGTGGTTTGGACATGTGAGAAGAAGACCGAACATCCAATCAGAAGGGTGGATAAGATGGAAGATAAATAAAGGGTAAAAGGCAGAAGAAGACCTAGAAAGATCATCCATGAGGTGGTGAGATATATATATATATATATATATGTAAACGGTCCCTCTGTGGACATAATACATGATAGAGCTCAACGGCATCGTTTAATTCATGTAGTCTGACCCACTTAGTGGAACAAAACTTTGTTGTTGTTGTTTTTTAAAATTATAAATTTGATTAAAAATATATAATATACGATTATTCAAAAATAAGTACAAATATTTCATAATTTATTTAATATTTAAATGTATAAAATTAATAAATTTGGATAAAATAAAATATGATAAAAAACTTCTATGTAACAAAATTGATCGGTTTAAAGTTGAATCGAGTTGAAATAATTAGAATCGATTTACATCTGAGTTTGATCAATTCGGATAATCGAATACCTTATTAGAATTAACATTAGAAGAAAAATATATAAAAAAAAGAAAAATGTACATAACTGAAAAGTGAAAATAAAAAGAAAATTTTGAAGTAAGTACGAATTGAATGGTGGTTGAAGTGATATTAGGATTAGTAAAAATTAAATAAATGACATAATTTTTATTTTTTAATATAATATATTAGGTAAACAAGCGATTGGGTTAGATAATTTTTTCTTTGTTGCCCTCCTCCTATTTATATATACACATTAAATAAAAAATAATTTCAAAAAAACATTGACTCAAAAAAAAAAAAGACCGTAAAAGTGAAATAAAGTCGTATAATATGGAATATACAGACAACTTCAATGTTTTGCTTCCATTGCTTAGAGTGTAACTTGACGGGGATAATTAATATTAGGGTTTAGTTGTTAGTAAAAGGTTTTAAATATTTTTATTTAATAAATGTATTAGAAACTTTAATTTTTTATATTTTTAATGAAAATTTTTTAATTTCATATTTATTACAAGTTATTTTAAATATTTTAATTTTTTATTATTTTTAATATCTTTTTTATATTTTTATTTATTATTATTATTTTATTATAATATGAATTATTAATCCTATTAAAAAAAGACAAAGTAACTAAAAAATTGATCATACATAACAATAAAATCATAAATAAAAAAAATTTACCATCTAAAATAATATTAAAAGAAAAATATTAAGAGTACTAAAAAAATTATAAAATATTTTTTGTTTAACATGTTAAAATGTATTATTGTAATTCTTGTATACTGTTTATTATTTTTTAAAATATGTATTATTGTCCTTATTAGAAATAATAAATTAAATAAAAAATTAACTATAATAATAATAAAAATATAATTAATAAAAAATTAGAACTTAAAATAATAATAAAAATAAAATTATTGAAAGTATTTAAAAAGAATACTAAAATATATTATTTTATATGTTATTTTTAATTTAATAAATAAATATTAATTTTTATTATAAAAAATACTTAAAAATTATCAATTTTTTATATATTATTTTTAATTTAATAAATAAATATTAATTTTTATTATAATAATAAAAAATTATAATATGCTAAAATAGATTACTATTAAAAGTACTATATAAAAAATATACTAAAAGAAATATAAAAAAAATTAAATATTCTTTAAAAAATAATATTATAATTTAATATTATTTTTTTAATAATTAACTAATTATCTATCTAAGAGTGATTTAATTAATATTATTTAAATAATATTTATTTATTTTAATTAATAATATTTATTTTATCACGAGTTATTGGGGTCATCATCTTTTGTCTACTCCACCAGAGTATACATAGGACCTGCTCAATAAGTTCAAGATGGTTCAATAAGATATTTTGTTGCTTATGGGAAAAAAATTGATTCGAAACAGTCTATTATTGATGGGAAAGCCACAGCAAAACAGAACATTATTGATAAGGTAAGTGCTTCCTTTTCTTGATGTAACGCTAAAAAAAGAATGTGATATTTTCATTGTTGAGGATTGTTGTACTTTGATAACATTATTTAGTTTTCATGAAGTCAATACTTCACCACAAATATCATAGATTCCTAGTCTGGAAATGCGAGTCAAATCCTAGATATAAAAGTCATAGATATTATTCAATTTCAATCACAAAGACACTATATCTTTCTTTATACATCACCAGCCAGGAAAATTTTAAAGTTGACTTAGAGGGCATCTGTAATAGTACTGTTGGAGTATTATTAAATCAACCATAAGTTAACCATATAACTTGTGAAAATCACATGTCCATCTAAATAGTATCTATGCTGTGCCCATATTTGACACTTTAGCAATAAATCAATGCCTCCTCAAAGCCTCCATAGCCGCATACAAAACAAATATTTTCCTGAACTATCGAGGGTATGATTAATTTGGTGGTTACTTTCATATTTTCTTTGGCTATGGAATTTTCATTTAAAATTTTAGTATTGGTACTAGAATCTGCAGGAGCATCAAATTCCATTGAGATTGATGATGGAAGATAAAGATTTGTTTCATGCTTAGGAGTTTGACTCTCATAATGTCCATTGTCTTCGGATACTTGTCTGTTTCAATTTAACTTGTACAAAAGGTTGATTAGTGGTTCAGACTTTAATCCCTCTATAGGTAATGGTGAGAGTTCCAGTAATGATGTAGGCTTCTGTGATGGTACTGATGAATGTATTTGAATTGTAGACTCCACATAAATTGACAGAGGAATGATGTCAAGTACTTCCATCTTTTCTTCAACTTTGCAACTTCCATCTAAATGTAGGCTTCTGTGATGGTACTGATAAAGGTACTTGAACTTTAGACTCCACATAAATTGACAGAAGAATGATGTCAAGTACTTCCATATTTTCTTCAACTTTGCAATTTACATCTAAAATTTCATTGTTGATGATAGAATTTACAGGAACATTGAACTCCATTGACATTGATTATGGCATTTGAACATTTGTTGCATCAGTAGGAACTTGGCTTCTGACTTAACTAGTACAGGAGGTTGACTTTGTGGTTCAGAATTAGATCCCTTTGCTGGTACTGATAAGAGTACCTGCAGTAGCATAGACTGCTCTTGTGGTGCTCCTGTAGGTACTTGAGGGGTAGATTCTGCATTTGCACAATTTGATGGAGCATCAGTGTCAAATTTTGATGATTTGATGACTCTTCTTTTCTGCTTAATTTTCTTGCCATTACTTCCATTAGTTCCTCCAATTTTCAGCTTGGAATCATGACCCCTACTTGATGATGCTAACTGCTTAGTGTTGTCCTTGTTATTACAGCCACCATTTCTTTTAAATTTCAGCTTTGAATCAAAGCCCTCTGCAACAGAGTTATTCCTCAATTTCCCTTCACGTTTTGATGATTCTATAGTCCTTCTTATTCTGTTAATCTTGTTCTCATCATTGTTTCCATTAGCTCCTTCGATTTTTCTCTTGGAGTCATAACCCCTGGTTACAGAGTTATCCCTACATTCCTCTTCAGCATTTTCAGCTGGAACAGTAGAAGTCTCCCCCATGAATTCTCTCTGATATCTGAACTATTTTAGACCGATCTACTGTACTCCCAAGTGCATTTGACACATGTTTCCTCTCTCGTCTTCTTATAGCTCTAAGTTCCTCAGACTTCTCATGTGTTTTCAATGTATGCTCATGTCCTTTCAACATATTCTGATGGTTCCTTCCTTTATTATGTTCTTCTATGATTTTGGAACTAGTCAACCAAACCCCACAAATTTCACACCAGAATGGTCCGTGGAACTATAATGGGATTTGTTGGCCGTGCTGGTGGGCTTGCAACACGACTAGTTGGTCGTACTGGTGAGGTTGCAAAGTGATTAATCGGTCTACCAATTTGGTGCTGTAAGAGACTAGCAGCTCTGACATCATCATCTTGGAAGCTTGCATGGGGCCACAAAAGGATTACTTTGTCTAGCAGTTTGGTGCAGTAAGAAGTTAGCAATAAGAGCACTATCATTTGGAAAACCCCAACCATATGGAGGGGTTGAATCACCGTAATTAAAGTGGCTGTGATTTAAACCTCCATGAAGCATATTTTGCCGGCCATAGTTAATTTGATTTAGATGAATGTTCCATGCATAGTTGTTCAGAGGAGAATAAGGATATTGAGGAGTAAAATCAGAATAGAAGGGATTCATTCTGGAAAACGAGCTTTAGCACCGAAGTGGTGTCGCTGTTTTGAATAAAAAGTCAAAAAGGTTTTTGACACTTTTTCAGTCACCAACTGCGACTGCCAAAAAGATAGTTTAAAATTTAAAATTTTATTAGTTTGTTAGTATAAATTAAAATTAAAATTTTATTAATTTATTTTGTATTTTTTGTATATATATAATTAATCTTTTTTTATTTTTAATTGAATAAAAAATATACAAAACTTTTTTAAGTATTCTCTTAATTTTATTATGTATTTTTTATTATGTACTCTCTCATATAATAATATTTTTTTTAATTTTATTATGTACTTTTTATTATGTACTCTCTCATATAATAATATTTTTTATTTAAATTATATTATATTATTAATTATACTTTTTTGTAGAATAAAAAAATAGGAAAAAATAGAGAGCAAAAAAAAGAAAAAAAAAAGAAATTATATAAAGTATAAATTATATATAAAATAAGACGAAATAAACATTTGTTCTATTTTTTTATTAAATAGAATTGACCAATATAACTAGTACAATAAAAAAAAGTTATCCGGTATGACCATGCTATTTTTTGTTTCCATCTTATTGATACTGCATGTTACTTAACGGCATGTTTCCATCTTATTGATAACTAATAACAATAGAAAAATTATCCAAGGTGATTGTCTTTTAAAAAAAACAATTTAAGTGATTATTAACTACAATAAGATAGATTGGCATGAACTTTTAAATTCATTGTATAATAATATATCGGCATGTCTTTGAACTTGTCTTTTAGTATTTTTTTTTGTACAACTTGTATTCTATGTTGAGTTTACCTAAACAATTCCTTTACATCTTCATCCACAAAATAGAATTTTCTTTTTTAGTACTTGGTGATTCATTTCTAACTATACATGCATTAAATTTAAAATCATATTTATTAGTTCTGGTAAAATAAAATATATATAATCTATCCAAAATTTAGACTTGCACCGTACACAAAAAGTTAATGATGTAAAATTTTTGCATATAGTTTTATAGATAAATAAAATAATAACCAATCTATATAACTCTTAAAACAAAAAAATTATTATAATAAATTTTATAGTATAATACAATAAGAATAATATATTGAAAATTAATTCTATCGATCTATATATTATATGAATATATATTAATTTATTTACAAGTAAAAGCTTTTGATAAAATATAAAACAAAGAATTAATTCTTTTCTTATTTAATTTTGATAAATGAGTTAAATTTAAGAAAATTGATAAATAAATAAAAAATAATTTATTTATTGACACATCTGTCATAATTCATTATATTAGATGATAAAATACATAAAAAAATTCTATTATAACAAGGAAATTAGAAAACATCCACAACATAATATTTGAAAAAAAAAAAAGCCAAAATTTCACAATATTTTTATCATATTGATCTACAACAATGTAGAACAACTGTATAACTAATATATAGACACAAAGTTTGGGAGTGAAATCAGAGGCCTAAAATTCAAAGAGCTAGATATAGCTAAGGTGTTTTAGAAGGGAATGCAGATTCTGATAGGGAGTGTATTATAAGACAAGTGATTGTGGATTTTGGAATGGATGTTCTTGGGTGTGGAGTTTGTCTTGGAGGTGGAAGAACTTGAACACTTGATGAGGGTGCTCTCAAGGGTGGGTATGAATCAAAAAGAGGTAGATAGAAATATTAGAATGATATGAAGCATGACAACAAGGGATCCTATTCAGTAAAGTCCTTCTTTCGAGTGGTTGACTTTATAAGTATGATATGATGTATGACAGTATGACATTTCGATGAACTTTGTACTATTATAAAATTTAGTATGGATTTTAGTACTAGTTATAAGAAATTATTCCATGTGACTTAAAAATACGAAATCTGCTTTGTTGAATATTCAAATGAAATGTAAACTCAATAGCCAATATAATATAAAATATATAAACATTGTTGATACATTCTTCAACTGTTATCTTGAAATCTGCTCCTTGATATGACTTTTTATTCCTTGTCACCTTTGTAATTTGATCTTGTTTGGTTTATTCCTAGAAAGGTCTCTCAGATATCCATCTACTATACATGTGAAAGCATTCTTGAGGCTTGTACTCTGGTGCTGTGTGCCCTCCACCCTGCAATCATATCCATCATTATAAAACAATTAAGTTATCTTATCACCATTTGTGTCCAAAAAGAGCGATCTAGGTCTTGCCTTGACAGTTGCAAATGTCATTGCATTGGAGTAAGTCCTTGTGTATCTGCTTAAGTGGGGAAAAAATAAAAACAAACAGTAAATGTAAAAGAGAAAAGAAAAGCATAAACTGCATAATAGAGCTTTCTAGACTTAAAGGAATGAATACCCTGCAACTTGGCCATTAGTATACCATGGCCTCCAATCGTCTACAATGGAGTAGTTTAACGATCTTATCCATGCTTGAGTTGCCAAGAAAGGAACAACCATGTCATGATCCCCACTGTTATCAATACATCAAATTTATTTTCCATTGAAATCATAATAAATGATCAAGTCTCAAGTATGAAGCAAACAGAGAAAACTGACCTGTAAATCAAGGAACGATAGCCTTTTCTGCTGAGATTTACTTGATATGGAAAGTTGCTAGAGATATCATACTTGTAAGGCATATTTCTGGTGCAGCGTTTCCATTTCTTTTTAGTTCCCTGCAAGCTTTACTCTTAATAACCATGCAAATGATCATTGGGAAATCAACTTCACATGAGTTTATACCTTCCGCACGTTAAGGGCATTGCGGACTTTGTCATCATTGGCCCAATAGGCACTAAGGAGATATCCATAACTCTGGTGATAGAAACAGTACTCAAATTAAAACAAAAACAATCCCGCTACGTTACCAACAGCATTTCTGTCAACTTCTGCTAACTCTTATTTATGACTGTGTTTAATGGGAGTGTCTTTGTGGATGTGTCTAATAAAAATACATTTTTTATGACTGTGTCTAATGAAAGTGTCTTTATATATGTATTTTCTGGATGTGTCTCCTTATACATGTGTTTAAAATATAATAATTAATTATTGTTGGCAATAAGTTGGCCAATAGTATATTAATACTTTATACTTTTCCAAACAAAAAAGCATTGGAGAGGTTTTAACTAAGTACACAATATTCAACAGGATAGGAAGGTTACCCGGCAATTCCTGGATGGTAATCTGAGATGAGTATCTTTGAACTTCCCATGATAGTTATCTGTTAGTGATCTCCTCCAAGAAGATTCCAATGGCTTCTGTGTGGCGAACTCACACTTGGGCTCCAAAATGTTGGCTGTTGCAATACCTGATGTGATCTGCAGAATTTCTCTTCACTTTTCAGGCTATAAATCAAGCTAATGAACTTTTGATAACAAAGATTATGGGGGCAATAAAATGAAAATTGATGGTTTCATACCTCATCAAAGGAGTTGAGATCTCTTGAACACAAAACATTTCTCATGTCTACATTTACATATTCTCCTTTACAATGTTTTTGCAGTGACTGTTTCATTGAGTGAATTATAGAATCAGTTAGCATTTTTTAAATTAATTTTCAATGCCATTTTAAAAATAAAGTATTAAGAACTACCTTGTATAGTTCATCAGAAATGAGTCCCATCCCATGAGCAAATGGGATTACATAATTTTTTTGATTTCGATCTATTATAGGATTCCCCATCAGGTATCCCTAAAGAAAAGAACATTCATTACTTCTTGTTTGCATTAATCTTCTGTTCAAATTCTTTTCATGAATTTCTACTTTACCTGTTTGATCATCAAAGCAAAAAAGTTGAAGATAATACATTTTAAATGGAGTTACTTGTTCATTTATATATCTTTTAAGTGGCATCTTAGGCTGTTTATTTCTAGAGACATAAGGGAATATGAAAATCAAACCTGCAGATTTATCCATGGTTGGAGGCCTCGTTCATTTGCTGCAAACAAGGAAATAGGAAATTTGTGGGATAGTTAAGCTGTCAACAACACATTGTATGTGAATTGGTGGAAACTCAGGTGCAGTCGACTTCACGTGAAGTTGATATCTGAGAGCCGTTAGATGATTTGACTGATTTGACTAAATTTTCATCTAACGGCTCTCAGATATCAACTTCATGTGAAGTTGACTTTACCTAAGTTTTCACCATCAGAACTCTTTAAAGTGAAACAACATTACCATACAATCTTTGTGATCCAATACCTTTTGAAATTTTGTCAGCAATTATAGGAACATGCATACCAGAATATGAATCACCAGCAATGTAAACTTTGTTGTTGAGAAATTCTGGATGATCCATTATCCACTACAAAGATTTATACATGACATTATACTCATTAATATAACTGCAAACAAGGGAAACAATTCATGAAGCAATATAAAGTTGTGAGCATACCTTCCTCAAAAATTGATAGGCTTGATTGACTGACAAGGAATCGCTCCGTTGTGAAGCGAATTCCGTTCTAGCATATGAAAAGCCAGTATTAACAGGCAAATCTACAAATACAATGCTACTTACCTGCCACAAAAATTGCAATAACTTTCTTAAACAAATCAAAACACACTATACCTCCAAATTACCCACTTAAATCTTAATATTAGAATAACCATCTGCAGACCTAGTAAAATGAACATCCGATATATCCATTATATCCATTGTTCACATTGTTTAGTATTTTCATTGTCTACCTATACTTTTTCTAAAACTATTAACTGTAAAACAAATAAATGCCAAAATTATATATTTCAGCCAATAGAATGTAGATACTTGTCTCTACCTTAGTCCATGAGTTTGGCTTATACACCAAACTAGGGAGGCCGCCATCATATTCATCAACTTGAAATGCAAGTGGTCCTGCAATGCATCATAAGATAGACTATCTTAAGGACTAAAAGAATGAAAGATTAAGGTAGCAGTAATTCTTAATGATGCTTTTAACCTATTTCATAGACAAGGCCAGAAAAAGCAGAGCAGCCAGGACCACCAGTGAGCCAGAGCATGAGAGGATCCTCTCTTGGATTGTTCTCTGACTCAATGAAATAGTAGAAACTCTGAACATCATCATTTTCTCCTACTCCTATATACCTGATCAACACAATTATTTATATTATTCTCTATTCTCTTAACTTGATTTGCTCCCAATATTATGCATGCAAAGTTTTAGTATATTATTGAAATCTCAAAAGATAGCACATGAGTGTAACTGACCCAGTTTCAAGCAGAAAAGGAAGTGGTCCCTGGAATCCTGGAAGGTACTTAACAATGGTACCACAGTCTCCAAGTTGAGATGAAATCTGCAGTAGCAATAGAAGAATGGGAAGAAGGAATCCATGGCAAATGAAACGTGGATCAGTTAAACACGTTGAGGAAAATATTGACATGTTTAGTTGGCTCTCTTTTTTCTTTGAGGATGTGGATAATGTTACGTGGTCCCAATAAATAATAATGAAGTTGTGATACTCAGAACTCAAAGGGGTATCAAAGTAAATGCAACTTGAGCTTTCAAGGAGAAAAGAGTTATGTTATCCGTACTTTGGTGGTAGTTGGAATTTGTCGTATGACTCTATGACACGCAACATTAAAATATGATTATAAATTTAATGCTTGTATAGTTAAAATTTAAAAATGAATCACTAAGACCATCTCCAGTAGGAAACTCGTCTCAGTCCCTATTTATGGCTCACTTATAATAAAAAGTGACTTCACATCAGATTTTGCATCATAACCAATAAATAGGAACTCAATGAATCTCTCTCTTCTCCATTAGAAGGAACTAACTTTAATCCCTATTGTGGTCCCACCTAATTAATTAATTAAGTAATTAAAATTAATATAATAATTATTATTTTTAATAATATTATTTAAATTTATAAATTCAAAATAATTCAATATTATAAAATATTAAAATAAATAACTTAAATTTGATTAGTATTTTAAATTTTATAAATAAAAATAAATAATTTAACTAAAAATTATTTTATAATATATAAAAATTAAATTTATTTTTTATGTAAAATAAATTTAATTAATTATGATTTAATATAACAATATAAATAATATTTGATATTGATTTAATATAATTATTTATATTAATTATAATTTAATATAACTAATTATTAAATAATTAATATAAATAATTAATTAAATAGATATATAAGTATTTAATATATATTTAATATATATTTTTTTATTAACTTACCACATGGCATGATTTTATTGGTTGTTGCAAGTCCCTGCTTAGAGGGACTCTCAACCTTGATCCCCGTGAAGAACCCTCTTTTCCTTTTCACTCCAATGGTAATTGAGTCCCCATATGTCAGAAGAGGAACTCTATTTCTTAGCATTGGAGTTGCTCTAAATTGAGCTGCCGTACACAACACTCGTCCAACATGTGTGTCTGTTGTGTTTAATAATAAAAAATAAATTTTTTTGACATATTTAGACACACTTAAATATGTTCACGTATTAGCGTGTTCAGTCTTATTCTTAATATATATTATTGAAATAAATTTAGATATAGTATATATTATTATTTATTAAAATAAAAAATATTTTAAATACTTGATATAATTAAATAAGACATTAAAAAGAATTAAAAATATTAATTTATATTTTAATATCAATAAAATATTATTATAATTTATCTAAAAAATACTTTATATTTTATATGTATGTGTGTCCCGTGTCTTATCAGATTTTAAAATTTGCGTGTCGGCTTGTCGTGTCCATGCATTATAGCTAAGTATTAAAAATGTTATTTTTGATTGCAAAGGAATTCTTTACGTAGTTGTACAAGAAAAAAACTAGCATACTAGTTCAAAGACATGGCAATATGCCAATATGTTATATAGATCATAGATGAATGTAGCATTCAATGAGATCTTAAGTCTCTTTTATTTACTCTTTTAGTCCACACCAAATCTTAAGATCAGATGTGCATCTACAATACATATATTGAGAATACAGAGATGATTCAACTGTTTTATGGTATAGCTATGGAAAATGGATATACTATTTATTCCTATGCATGTTTTGTCAATTATTCTTTCTTCCTACAATGCCCTGTTAGAGATCCACCTACTGGACATGTCCAAGCATTCTTCAGGCTTGTATTCAGGAGCTGTGTGCCCTCCACCCTGCAATGCAAGGGGAAATATTAAAGACTAGTGTAAGGCCCCATACTTCACATCTTTCATAGATTCATTAAAATGAAGTGTGTGTGAGTGAGTGATAAGATAGACTTGCCTTGACAGTTGTCTGCTTGAGAGTAAAAAAAAAGCATGCTTTAAGTACATATATAGTTTAGCTAAGTTTGAATAAGTTTGAATATAACTTTTCGGAAAGTTAAAAGTTCTTTTTAAAATAGTGCCAAATACGCGTACTGTGACTTTTCATAATTCAAAGACAAGCCCTTACTTTTTTGTTAAGTATATTGTAGGTGCACCGTTGCCATTTCTTTTTTGTTCCCTGAAACACAAATGGAGACAAGTCCTTTCAAGTTATAGTTGTTATATTAACCATGAATTTCAGAAAAACTGTTTGATGTGTTTCAGTTATACCTTTTGTATGTTTCGAGCATTCTGTACTTTGTCATCATTGGCCCAATAACTACTAAGGAAGTATCCATAAGTCTGATTTTGGAAAGGATGGGAACAAAAGTTAAGACAAAAAGAATTTGATAATAGCACAAATATATGGAAAAGAAGCATTAAGGAAACATTTCTTGTTCAACAAGGCATGTGGATTACCCGGCAGTTCAAGGGTGGTAATCTGAGACGAGTGTTGCTGACAAACTTCAAAGGATAGTTTTCGGTTATAGATCGCCTCCAAGAAGCCTTCAATGGTTTAGGTGAACCAAATTCACATGAAGGTTCCAAAATATGTGCTTTATTGAGTCCTAATGTCATCTGCAGAAAAGTACAATGGTTTCTAACTAGAAATTGAACATAAAAAGATTTAACAAACATAGAATGGATAATAACAATAGATGATTGAATACCTCATCAAAGGACGTGAGATCTCTTGAACATAATGCACTTCTAGTGTCTACTTTTATATATTCTCTTTCACAATTTGTTTGCAGTGACTGTTTCATTGAGTAAATTGCAGACATCACTTAGTGTTTGCATTTTATTTTTGCAATACCAATTTAAAGAAAAACTTTACAAGTGAACTTAACTACCTGATATAGTTCATCAGAAATTAGTCCCATTCCATGAGCAAATGGGATTTGATAGTTTTTCTCAACTCGAGTTGTTGCAGCATTCCCCAGAAGGTACCCCTGAAGAAAAGGATTTCTCATGGTAAACTTAATTAATCACATAGAAGAATCATTTTATATATATATATATATATAGGAAATACATATTTTTTTTTTTAAGTTAGCCAACTCTAGAGATATCAAAATTCAACATGGAAGAAGCTCTTAAAGAAGTTCAAAAGCATTATTAAGATTGCTTTAGATTGTGGTGTATTTAAGACAACCTTTTAAGAAGTTTAAAAAATGATTAAAAATGAAACCTGAAGATTTATCCAAGGTTGGACTCCTTCTTCATTTTCTGTAAACAAGGCAATATGGAGTAGAATTAAACTGTGTCTAAGTTACTTTAGATCTAATTTATCACACACATGCATTACTCAAATAGTTGTCTATACTAGGCATTATGTTAACCATAAAGTTGTGGGGATATACCTTCCTAAGAAATTGATGAGTTTGGTTAACTAGCAATGAATCGCTTCGCGCTGTGACAGATTCTGATCTAGCATATGTGTTAAATCTACAAATATAATGCTACTTGTCTACAACAAAACAAAATTGCAATAATTAGCAGTGAATGACCATCAAAGATGTACAAAATTACTGAAAGAAAAATCTAAAAGGATTTGATAAAATAAACAAAATGAATGCCAAACTATGTATTCAGCAAATAAAATGCAGATAATCCACACCTTTGTCCATGAGTATGGCCTATAGACCAAATTAGGCAAGCTCCCATTATATTCCTCATTTTTGAAATCCAAGTGGTCCTAAAATGCAACACCTCAAATACATTATTGATCATTAAACACATAAACTCAGCTATGTCTTATGCAATCCTTGTCATAGTCTCATAGATATTACAATCTTCTCAGAAGATACTAAAGACTCAGATAGAAACAAATTTTAAAAGCATGAAAATTTCAGATAGGAGTAAGAGTGTTAGTTAGTTTACCAATTTCAAAGACAATGCCAGAGAAAGCAGAGCATCCAGGACCACCGGTGAGCCACAACATGAGAGGATCCACCTTAGGATTGTTCTCTGACTCAATGAAATAGTAGAAAGCCTGCACATCTTCATTTTCACCCACTCCTATATACCTGATTAGTTTGAGACATGCATGCATGCAAAGTTAGTTGTTAAGTACATGATCCAAATCACATAAAATGAAAAAACCATAGGCATATGTATACAGCATAAAGTGTAACAGACCCAGTTTCAAGAACAAAAGGAAAGGGTCCTTGGAACCCAGGAAGGTACTTCACTATGCTGCCACAGTTTACAAGTTGAGATGAAATCTGTAGTAGTAACAAAAGAAGGAGAAGCAGGACCCCATGATTATCACTATAGCAATTTGACCTTAGTCTAGCCATTTTTACTGAACTGTCTACTTTCTTTGAGCATATTCATGCTGTTTTTAATTTAAGCCTCTTAGTGCTGACATTTCGTTTTCATCGTTTTTCATTGGTGATTAGAGTTTAGATATCAAGGAGAAGAATTTTGTTTTGCCTTGTATTCTTTTGTTAACAGTTATTCTGACTTTCTATACCACTTAGAAGATTATATATTCAAATAGGTCTCTAAAAAATTTCGTATTAAACATTTTGGTTCTTCAAAAAATTTTATTACGTCGGAGTTCTTGAATTTATAAAAACAAGACATACAAATTTCAACCTTAGTCAATGTCGTTGTTTTTATTTAGACAAATGAGTCCTAAAAAATGTAACAGAAATATCTATATATCTTATTTTTGTAAAGTTCAGAAACTTTGGCATAATATAATTTTCATAAGAATGAAAACGTTTGCTTTAAAATTTTTTAGGGACCTATTTGAATATATACTCTCCTTAGAAATTACGAATTCTTTATGTACCATAAAAAAAAAAATAAAGGTGACGAATGTCAGTGGCTTATTGGCGGTGGGATCTTTGTGGTGGGACTTTAGGATAGATGCTGAAGTTGCTAGATGATCATGAAAACGGCTTTTTATTTCTTCTGTTTGTTGCAACATAGGGCAGAATTTATCAAAATAAAAAATTAGACTAATGTATAGCAAGGACCAAAGAGATGACATGTTTTATCTTATGCCTATGATTTAGAATATATATATAAATATATATGTGATATGTGATATTGACATTTGACAAATGATGCACTATTGGGTTAGGGTCCTATTAAGAGAAGTAGGAAGATGTACATAATAATTTCATAAATAGTGCTTCCATCAAAGTCAAGAGGGGGAGTCCCACAAGGCATGCCATCCAGATTGCATGTCAAATTGGCAATGGCAACATCATGTAATTACATAGTATAAAATTCTTTCCTTCTTTCTTTTATTTTTTGAAAATGATTAGAGTACCACAAAGAAGAACATGTATTAAATGAAATGAAATCTGCTCATTATTCAGCAGATTTTTATTTTCACACATACACATATAATACGTTTTTGGTTAATTCCTACAAAGGCCTCTTAGAGATCCACCTGCTATACATGGCAAAGCATTCTTCAGGCTTGAACTCTGGTGCTGTGTGGCCACCACCCTGCAAAGTTGTTAATGATTCATACAATATACCAATAAAGGAGAATCTATATGACAACTTTGAATCACAATTCACAAGGCTTGCCTTCACAGTTGCAAATGTCATCCTATTAGAGTAAGTCCTTGTGTATCTATACTTGGATAGAAAACCAAAAAGTACAAAACTTAATTAGCTTGTTTCATATGTAAATAAATACATACACCTTGGTAACTATATAGCAACATGATTAGGACTTAGTTGGGTGAATACCCTGCTACTTGTCCATTTGTTTGCCATTGTCTCCAGTCTTCTACAATGGAGTAGTTTAAGGATCTTATCCATGCTTGAGTCGATAAGAAAGGAACTGTCATGTCATGATCGCCACTGCACACAATATATTAGAATTGCAAGGGGTCTAATTCGACCTCCGAAGCTAGCTCAAGGAGCAAGGATTATCAGGCACTTTAAAGGCTATCTAGGGGTTATTTCTGTTAGAAACAAGAGACTGAGAGAATAATCTGAAAAGTGTATTATTGAATTGTGTTCTCAAGCTACAATATACAAGGGGTATTTATAGGTGCTAAATGAATTAAAGTAATAAAGACATGGAATCCTACAATTAATGAACAGATATACTATATAAATATAGACGATACTAATTGATCTAAATTGATTCTAATGATTCTCTAACAATTTCTAGGAAAAACACTGACCTGTATATCAGTGAACGATAGCCTTTTCGACTGAGATTTACATGATACTCAAAGCTGTTATAGATTTCCAGCTTGTGAGGTATGTTCCATGTACAACGATGCCATTCGTCGATGCTTCCCTGCAGCTCATACAACCAAAAGCTTTTTAAATTATGGTTGGATTGATAACTATGTGAGAAGAATTTGCTTCCAAATGTATCAGTTATACCTTTCTTATGTGGAGAGCATTGTGAACACTATCATCATTAGCCCAATAAGTGCAAAGGAAGTATGCATAACTCTATAATGATGAGGAAAGTTAATTAGTTAGTGTACAAAAAAGTGTATGATGCATGAAATTATCATTTCACAAGTACATGGAAAAGGTTACACGGCAGCTTAATGGTGGCAATGTCAGGGGAGGAGCAAGGAAACTCCTGGAATACTTGTGCTCAGTTAGAGCTCTCCTCCAAGAAAATTTCTCCGGCTTAGGCGAAGTGATGTACTCGCATAACGGATCCAAAATCTGTGCTGAATTAAGTCCTTCAATAGCCTGTAATGGAAGAGTGGTTTAACTTTGAGAAAGTGTTTAGGACTAAACTCTGCTGACAAAACTTGGATAGCAAGAAAACAATGGATGCAATGTGTACCTTGTTAAAGGAAGCAATGTCTCTTGAACATAACACATTTTCTGTGTCTATATTTATGTAGTCTCCTTTACAATTTGTTTGCAGTGACTACTCATTAGACAAGTAATAGAGATATGTTAGCATCTACATTTTTTTTACTATAATGTTAAGGGAATAGCTGATGAGAAATTATATTTTTAAACTACATTGTATAGTTCATCAGAAATAAGTGCCATTCCATGAGCAAATGGGATTTTATAGTTCTTTTCGGTTCGAGTTGTTACAGGATTTCCCAGCAGGTATCCCTGAAGGAAAGAACATACCACAATTAATCTTGAATTTTGCTATTGAATAAACAATGTAGAATGTACAACCTCTTATTGATGTCCATTTTTATGAATCTAAAATTCCATGGGATCATTGATTGAATTTATTTATAATACAAACCTGGAGATTAATCCACGGTTGGACCCCTTCTTCATTTCCTGAAAACATGAGAATTTTTGGGATAATAAATAGTATGATGATGCCAGTGCTAGATTACTACTTCTGCATATGCATGTTAATGGTTCTAATTTTGACTGCATAAACCATATACAAGTTTTTTACCTTGTGAAATTTCTTGAACAACTGCTGGGATAGGAATACCAGAATATGAATCACCACCAATGTAAATTTCATGTGATAGAAATTTTCGATGTTCAATCAGCCACTACAAACATTTAACAACATGAAAGCTTAATAGACTAATTGATATAACTGCAAACAAAACTGAAGAAACAAAAAAAAGAGAAAAAAAAGAGTAATGAGTGTGAAGTAAACTGTGAAAAGCTAAAACCAATAAAATCATTGGTAAATACCTTCCTAAGGAATTGATGAGTTTGATTAACAAGTAAGCAATCGCTTCGTTGAGCAGCAGAATCTGTTCTGGCATAAGAAAAGCCTGTAAAAACAGGCAAATCTACAAATATAATGTTGCTTACCTACCAAGAAAAATTGTTATAAATATTAGTGAAATAATGCAGATTGTAGAACTGCAGAGAATATTTGATGAAAACAGATTATTTCAAAAACTTTAGATTATATATGTTGATGCATGTTCACACCTTTGTCCAAGAGTGTGGCTTCAAATACAAATTAGGCAGACTCCCATTATATTCTTCATTTTTAAATGTAAGAGGACCTGCAATAATGGAAGGAAATATGGTTTATTAGCATATAGAATGACCAAGAAATTAAACTAGTCTATCAAAGATTCAAGAATATGAATGATAAATTGAACTTATATTAATATGAATTAGAGTGAGACCCACGCGAAAAGGTAGATTATTTATATTATATAGTATATTTTAATAAATGTTATATTAAAAATATTTTAGAGAATATATTATAAATAGATTTTGAATTTATTTATTTTTAAAGAAGACATAGGTTATTATATTAGAGTTATACAAAACTGTATTTTCTTTTTTTTTTCATTTTTTAATTTGCATTAATGACTATACTTTGTCTTTTTTTTTGCGGTTTTTTTGTTTGTAAATAATTAAAAAAATAAATAAATGAGAATGAAAAACATATAAAAATGTTATATTAAATTTAAGAATTTTTTGACAATTAGTATGAGAGATTAAGAAATGAAGAGTAGAAAGAGTGTTAATATGTATAAGTTGTAGAATTTGAATATTTGTAACTGAAATTTTTTATAATTATTATTATTATGACACTTTTAATGTATGTTTATTGCATTTAATTAGTACTTGATGTTTCAATTGATAAGAGTTTTTTGTTTTAATTTTTTTAAAACATTTTACTAAATAATAATGGATTGATTTTCATTTTTTGCAAAGAAAAAATAGTTTAAACTCATTATAGAGAGAATTAGTATCAGCTTATATATATTAATAACAGATAGATGAGTTTATTACCAATTTCAAAGACAAGGCCAGAGAAAGCAGAGCAGCCAGGACCACCAGTGAGCCATAGCATGAGAGGATCCACCTTAGGATTGTTCTCTGACTCAATGAAATAGTAGAAACTCTGCACATCATCATTTTCACCCACCCCAATATATCTGATATCAAGTTTAATAATTTGTACATATGAAGATTCAAATCAATGCATCAAATAGAAAACTATAAGGGTTATGTTATGTGTACACCAAAATCAACTGCCAAAGTTAGCCACAAGTATAAAATACATGCTGAAATATAAATACACATTGAAAATAAATTAAACTACACATGTATTTATACCCAAATACATTGGTGGTTGATTTTAGTGACTAATTTTGGTGTACAAATAACATTTCTCAAACCGTAAAACAAGTTAGATGATCTAATAGTGTAAAACTGACCCAGTTTCAAGCAGAAAAGGAAGGGGTCCTTGGAATCCTGGAAGATACTTAACTATGGTGCCACAGTTTGCAAGCTGAGATGAAAACTGAAGTACTAATAAAAGAAGGGGAAGTAGGAAGACACCATGAAATGTGAAATCAAATATCATATAACTAGTAAACGACCTTGCCATTTTTTATGGCCTCTCTCTTTTCTCTATGACCATTTCTATGGCTGTAACTTTATTATCTTATATTATAATATTATATATTATATATATTAAGGTTTTCTTGTTATGATCAAATGTATGTTCGGCCATAAATGTTTTTTGATACACAATCGACATGCACGTAAAATAAACTACGTTCCTGTAACTTTTGTTTTACGTAGCCAAAATGTTATATATGTAATAGATTGCCATTGATGTTGATTTTTTGTTGTTAATAAGGTTATTAGTTAAGAAACTGAATAAGACATTTAGAATAAATTTTCTTACTAACTTTTAACTCTAATCATTTTTTATTCTTTGCTACTTAATCAGTGGTCTTCATCATATCGGATTATAATATATAAATATTTCAATTTGATCATAAATTATATGAAAATAATTGTTCTATTTTAAAGACAAATAAGATAATTACTCGCTGTTTTTAATATTTTTAATATTAAAAATAGTTAAACTTCAGATTTAATTGACTTTGTAATTTTTTTATAAACAATAATTCTTATGTATGTTTTTGTTTGAAAAATTCAAAAAAATATTTTATATATTTTCATATAATATTCTATACAGGACACGAATAAATATATTAATATATAAATAATAAGGGTTATACTAGATAACTAATGATTTTCTTGAACAACATGAAAAACTACCAATCAAATAAAAACACATTACACTTCCAAATTACTCACCTAAATCTTAATATTAAAATAATCATCCGTACACCTAGTGAAATGAACATCCGATATATCTATTACTCACATTGTTTAATATTTTTATTGTTTACCTATACTTTTCTAAATAATAATACACTATATATGCACATGTGCATTAAATATGAAAAAACAATAAATAAAAGATAGTCTTGTTCATAAAGTTCAAATCTTCAAATATGAAATTCCCGTAAACAATAATATTATTATCATAAATCTAAAATATAAAGTTGGAGATCAAATTAATTATTGAATGAAAATTAAAGAATCAATTTTAAAGTTGGTTGAAAAAATTTTTTGGTCCAGTGAATAGGATTAACCAACATAACTAATACAATAATAAAGTAAGCCTAGCTAGCTTTTTGTATGTATATATATGCATGATTTCAATAACTACATTAAGAAAGTGCTGTCTTCTGTCTAAACTAGATTTCAAAAGTAAACTGTCATTTATTTCGAATGCATATGACAATAGTTTAAAGCAATTAGATTAAAAAATAACTCTACACTGCCATGAGAACAAGCAAAAATAATCCGTTAACGAACTATAATTTAAATAATACTCTAGTGTATATAAATAGTTAGATTTTTTAAGTACTCCTAAAATACTCTGGTGTATATAAATTAGAATGAAATCCGTATAATGCGCAAAAAAAATATATTATTTATACTATATAATGTATTTTAATAAATATTATATTAAAAATATTTTATAAAATATATTATTTTAAAATTTTGAATTTATTTATTTAAAAAAATTACATAAATTATTTATATTAGAATTATACAAAATTGAATCTTTATTTTTTTTGTTCGATTTACATTAATTGCTACACTTTTATTTTTTTATGCATTTTTTTTATGCATGAAAAAGAGATTGTCTCCAATGCTAGGGTAATCTATGCAACTATAAATGCTGAGAAGTGAGAACACCAATAGAAGTAAGAAACCAAGAGTTTTTTTTTTTAAAATAATATAGAACAAACAAACAACCAAATATATATAACAAATATATTATCAAAAAACTAAGAACAACACATTTTTTTACTGTGCCTAATAATGGGAAAATGAGAAATGGGATAAAAAGGTGCTTGTTTGGACTTAGGTACTCCTGAGGTTTCTGGTGAATATAAATGGTTAGATTTCTTAAGTACTCTTAAGGTACTCCGGTGTATATAAATTATTTCTTATATTATATAGTGTATTTTAATAAATGTTATATTAAAAATATTTTATAAAACATATTATTTTAAAATTTTGAATTTATTTATTTTAAAAAAAATACATAAATTATTTATATTAGAGTTATACAAAATTGCATCTTTGTTTTTTTCATTTTTCGATGCATTAATTGCTACACTTTGTTATTTCATGCATTTTTTTTGTTTGTAAATAATTAAAAAAATGAATGAATGAGAATGAAAAATATATAAAATATCTTAATTTAAGAAATTTTTGACAATTGGTATGAGAGATTAATAAATAAAAAATAGTAGAAGTTTTAATATGTATAAATTGAAGAATTTGAATATGTTATAGAATTTAAATATTTGTAACTGAAATTTTTTATAATTATTATTTTTATGACACTTTTAAGGTATATTTATTGCATTTAATTAGCACTTGATGTTTTAATTGAATAATAATATATAAAAAATTTTCGTTTTAATTTTTTTAAAAGATTTTACTAAATGGTGATTAGTTGATTTTTATCTTTTGTCAAATTATTAAAATTGATGATGTGGCATTTTGCTAAAAGATGACTTAAACTCATTGCGAAAAAAGTTAGTACCAACTTTTATACATTATAGATGGCTCATCCTTAAACGCTCCTTGCTAAGTATGGAGTGCTGCACACTTTGTGAATTCGTTAAATCTAAACTCTTTATTTATTATATTTTATTTGAATGGTTTGGATTTAAAAAGGTAACCTGTTAATCAGGTTAATTATTTTTTTTATAAATTTTAGATTTTTTTGGCAAGTCTCAGATATTGGGATAAAGTTCAAAATAAAAAATTAGTATATAAATATTAAAAATAATATGTCTGTACAAAAAAAAGTTATTGAATTTTAGAATTAAAATAAATAATACATAAAAAATAAGTTAAAAATTCATGTACCAAATCCAAAAAAAAGATATATTAGAATCTTAAAAAAAATAATATTAAATATATATTATGTATATAATATTAAAATTTAAATAAATTTTATTTTATGTGAAATAAAATTTTAATATTAAATATAAATACAATGATAAAAAATTTTGTCTTATATATATATATATATATAATTTTATTTCGTGTGAAACAAAATTAAAACATTAAACATGAACAGAATGATAAAAGATTTAATACTATATAAATTTAATTAAAAAAATTATACAACATAAAAAGCAAACAAATATATAATAATTTTATTTTGTGCGAAACAAAAATTCATGTAAAGAAAATATTTATATAATTTTTTATTAACAATTTTTTATTGAAATATGTTATTTTACTATATTTATAATATATTATTTGGGATAATTATATTATTTTAGTTAATATATATTATTTAAAAAAATATTTAAAATTTATTATTTTGTATTAAGAATATTATTAAAAATATATTATTATTTTTTCTTAAAATAACATTTTTTTTTCTTTCGTTCAAATACTATGACAACAAAATTTTTTGTGTAATTGCTTCTACTCAATAAATATTATATTCATTTATTTTTATATTGCATGTAAAATAAATAATTAATATTTAAAAAAGTTAATAAAGGAAAGAAGTATTTTTTTACCAATTCTTAGGTAAATATAAAGAGATTATGTCTTTTTTTTTTGTGACTAGAGATTATGTCATTTGAACTATAATTTGTTGGCAAAGAAAGAAATACTCTTAATTATATATTAAATAAAATAATTATTTATTAGGCTCATTTTTATACAAATAAAAATTTTTCTTAGTTTTATATCTGTAATATTTTATACCAATTAGCTTCAGAATTTAATTATTTTTTGAATAAATTAATAAAAAAATAATACAAATAATTGTTTAAATATAATTGTATTTTAATTTTTTATTCTATTACGTCCACGTTGAGGTTAATTTGAAATAAAAGATAATGGGCCTGTTGTAACTGCCATATATTTTGTGCTTTAACTGTGTCGTCATCTGAGAATCATGCGCCTTCATGGAAACCGGGGTTCTTCTACAGAATCCGTTTTGTGTTTGGAGTTAGCTAACCAGCAGTGGCGACAGATATGCGTCTTCCTTTTCTATGGCAGCAATTTTTCGGACTTTGATGGTCATTTATGGTAGAAGTGGAATAGGGTGGGTTCAAGAGCGTCAAAATATATAGCTAGCTAAAACGATAGTGGAAGCACCTGCCAGAAAACAAAACAGTGAAAATATTTGAAGACATCACATCGACAATAACAGAGTAACAGAGGAATTAGTTTTTTTGTTAGTGCTTGTTTGTTTGTTCAGCCCATGATAAAAAAAATAATGACAATAATAAATAAATTAAATTTACCTGATAACTTTTGATAGTAGGTTAACTTTTAAGAAGTGCTGCACTCCCTACTTTATCTGGAGTGCACTAGCTTTCGCCATTATAGATAGATAAATAGATAAATAGATAGATTAGATTAAAAAGCCATGAGAACGAACAAAAATAATCCGTTAACGAACTATAATTTAAATGATATTATCTATCTATTTTTATTTAAAAATTACAAATTCAAATTTTATTCTTAACTTAAAATATATATATATATATATATATATATATATATATATATATATATATATATATATATGAACAAAAATATAAAATATAAACCGATCAAATTAATTTACAACCATTTGAATTGAATAAAATTAAAAAATAAATTTAATTTGATAACATGTAAATAACAATAATTTAAATAAAATTAAAATTAAGTTAAAAAATAAATTCAAATTTCAAATCATAATAAAAATATATCTATTTTATTTTTCGAATCCATCTTAATCATTTGTTTTATCCAAAACACTTGCCATAAAGTAACATTCTAGAACCCGACAAAAAAAAGATAATAAGTTCTAGAAGCTTAATCACAAAGTAAAGAAATCAGAAACGTATATGGCAGCATGCACTAACAAAATCCAACTCTTGAAGATACGGCATCTTACCTATAAGCTAGGAAAATAATGATTCAAATTTTAATTTTAATATATTTCTATTTTTTAAAGCATCTAATATACGAATTTAATTAAACTTGACAAAAAAAAATGACTAATTCAAATAATCTCAAACTTGTTTGTTCCCCACACTACTCTCTATAAAACAGCGTTAAACAAAAGCAAGGATTATGTGCCTTGCAACATTCCCATCCATTTGACTCCTTTAATTACGATCATCAATTCATCATGTTTGGGAGCTATTAAAGTTACGGAAAAAATAATTATTATTTTTTTTAATTTTTAGTGTGTTTAATAAAATTTTAATTATAAAAATAAAAAAATTCAAAATTCAAAAAATATTTTTAACATTATAAATAAATAAAAATATTTTTATTTTTTAAAAAAATCACTATCATCATTAAAATCTTTCGAATATTTAAAATTTAAAGGTTAAACCCTAATTAACTAGTACGCATCACTGTCATCATTAATTATCTTTTTCTCTACGTGACTAATATATATTTTTTGTTACTGCGTTACGTCCCTCATATTATTCTCCCATAATCTGTTGTTTTTTGTTTGGCATAGCAACCATGAAAACTGAAGAAGCATCGTCTTCTTCTGCAACACCGAACGGCGATGGAGGACGAAGACGGAAGAAGAACAAAGCGAACCAGAAGGTTCCATTCTACAAGCTTTTCTCTTTCGCGGATCGCCTCGACGTTATATTGATGATCGTTGGAACACTCTCTGCAATCGGCAATGGCATGTCTCAGCCTCTAATGACTCTTATCTTCGGCAAGCTTATCAACACTTTCGGTTCCGGTGATCCATCTCATATCGTCAAGGAAGTTTCAAAGGTACGCTTTCTCTCTCTTCATATATGCTTCGTTCCTTCCTTAGCTCGTTATTAGGTATCTTCATTTTTTTTTCTGTTCTCCTTCTTCTGCTGCTTCTGTTTTTGCTTCCGATTAGGATCAACATCCACGACCGTGTCTCTTCCATTTTGAGATGATCGGCGAGATCCAATGCATTAACCTCCACAATCTCCTTTGAAACCAGTAGGATCGCGCCTGAGCTGTGCTTCACTCGCAATTTCCCCTTCTTCGAGCTTCTGCTGCTACGCCGAAGCACACATAAATCACGATCAACAATGCCACCACGATCGCCAAAAAAAACCAGCACTAACACGTACAGCTTCAGACCTAGAAATGTAGTTCGGTTGGTTAGCTCCGGCAGAGCACCGGCGGTGGATTCCGTGAAGGTTGCTGCCATTGCTGCGAGTGAGGAGGTGTGATGAATTCTCTCGGGAATCGGGAGTGTGTGTGGTCGTTAACTAAGAGCGTTTGGCTTCTGAGAAAACTATAATGAGATGGGATGGTTGGAATTTGGAAAAGGAAAAGAAAAAAAGAAGAGTGGGGTTTCAACTTTGAAGTTTCATCATTCATAAACGCTTTTTTTGCTGGTCTTTTGCATTACTTCAAGTTTTGGTGGTTCCTGTGTTCCTTGCGTTCGTTTTGATTCTTGCGCGTAGTTAATAGAAACAAAATCAGCAAACATATCACCTGTTCTTAATTAATATGAAAACATAAAGAGAAGCCTTATCTGTACTGATGAATTAAGTTTTGTAGAGTAAGAAGAAAATCTGAAGGGTTTAGAATGGAGGAGAATATCGTATAAGCATTTTCATGTTGCATCAAATTTGATTGGTGTATTAATTAATAACGTACCATGCATTGCATTTATTTATGTAATATAATATCATTGAATGTGTTGTTGCAGGTTGCATTACTGTTTGTTTACCTGGCTATTTGGTCTGGAATTACATCGTTTCTTCGTAAGATAACAATAATCTTCTCTTCCATGCTTCTTTAATTTGAATATGATTAAGTAAGCATTCTGATATATGAGATTAACTTTGTGAGAGAACAAAAATGTTGCAGAGGTATCTTGTTGGATGGTGACAGGAGAAAGACAAGCAGCTAGGATCCGTGGTTTGTACTTGAAAACTATATTGAAGCAAGACATTGCCTTCTTTGACACTGAAACAACAACCGGAGAGGTCATTGGTAGAATGTCTGGCGACACTATTCTCATTCAAGATGCCATGGGAGAAAAGGTAATAATGAACACACCAACATGATTCCCTTCTTTGTTGTACCTTCATAAATACTCTAAGATACGTTGGTTGTATCTAAATAAGTAAAAAAACTATAATAATTAATCAGCCGAATAAGTATATTTTATTGTGTTTATACCATAATTGATATTTATCTCAATAATGAGGGTATTATTCTTTCTTTCACTCAAGAATTTGTATTTTATGTCATTTATTTTACTAATGTTGTATCATATCTTATCATCTCTATATTTTGTTATATCACAGCTTCGGTATTTGTATCGTATCTGCATCTCGTATCATTATTTGTGCTTTATAGGCTATCATGATCTTAGAAGTTGAACTCGATGATGATTGACGACAGGTTGGGAAGTTTATTCAACTTGGTTCAACCTTTGTTGGTGGCTTTGTGATTGCCTTCATAAAAGGATGGAGGCTCGCTGTAGTTCTTCTTGCATGTATACCATGTGTGGTGGTTGCTGGTGGAACTATGGCCATGATGATGGCTAAAATGGCTAGCCGAGGACAGATTGCGTATGCAGAAGCAGGGAATGTTGTTGAACAAACAGTTGGAGCCATTAGAACTGTAAGACACTGAAAAACATGGAACACCCTATATAGGAACATTAAATTAGTTTATTTTAGATTTTAATTGACTTATATCTGAGCAGGTTGCATCTTTTACTGGGGAGAAGAAAGCAATAGAAAAGTACAATATTAAGTTAAAAGTCGCATATACTACAATGGTTCAACAAGGAATGGCATCAGGTATAGGACTTGGAGCACTTCTGTTCATTATCTTCAGCACCTATGGGCTTGCCATGTGGTATGGTTCCAAGCTCATCATCGAGAGGGGATACAATGGTGGAACAGTAATCAATGTAATCATTGCTCTTATGACCGGTGGAATGTAAGTTGATAACTGCAATTGAATTAAATTACTAGCACTGGCATAAGATTGTTTGGGCATTAATTTTATTTGTTACTCCGATTCCTCTGTCTAACAATAATTGTTAGATTGAAAAAGAAGAAGATATTTTAGCAAATTAATGTGTCTCATGTGTGCGGGTAGATTAACTTCTATTACATTTACAGGTCACTTGGTCAGACATCTCCTTGCGTAAATGCATTTGCAGCAGGCAGAGCAGCAGCATTTAAGATGTTTGAGACAATAGAAAGGAAACCAAAAATTGATGCATATGACACAAACGGTGTTGTCTTGGAAGACATTAAGGGAGATATTGAACTCAAAGATGTTTACTTCAGATATCCTGCTAGGCCAGATGTGCAGATCTTTGCTGGATTCTCATTATGTGTTCCAAATGGCACAACTGCTGCTTTGGTTGGTCAAAGTGGCAGTGGCAAATCAACTGTGATAAGCTTATTGGAAAGATTCTATGATCCTGATGCTGGAGAAGTACTCATAGATGGGGTCAACTTAAAAGATTTCCAACTTAGATGGATAAGAGAACAAATTGGTTTGGTTAGTCAAGAACCTACTCTTTTTACAGCTAGTATCAAAGACAACATTGCTTATGGAAAAGAAGGTGCAACTGACGAGGAAATAATGACAGCAATAACACTTGCCAATGCCAAAAAATTCATTGACAAGTTGCCACAGGTATGTCAGTATTCAAATTTCATTGCCTTTTTTTATGTTTGGTCAAGGTAAATGAAAGTTTATTGTTATGTTTTCAGGGAATTGACACAATGGCAGGGGAGCATGGCACGCAACTTTCTGGTGGCCAAAAGCAAAGAATTGCCATAGCAAGGGCAATTTTGAAGAATCCTAAAATTCTGCTTTTGGATGAAGCCACAAGTGCATTGGATGCTGAATCTGAACGTGTTGTTCAAGAAGCCTTAGAGAAAGCCATGTCAAATAGGACTACCGTAGTTGTTGCACATCGTTTAACAACTATTAGGAATGCTGACACTATTGCAGTGGTTCAACAGGGGAAAATCGTAGAACAAGGTAATACACATGGTTTCTTTTTCCTCAGACAAAACTAGTTTGAAACGTGTTATGTTGTATCATTATCATGTTAAATTTTCATTCTTGCAGCATGTTCAAGCTATGTTTATCATTTTTTGCATGTTTCCTTTTTTGTAGGGTCGCATGATGAGTTAATCAAGGACCCTGAGGGTCCTTATTCTCAGCTTATTCGCTTACAAGAAGGACAAAAAAATGAGGATGAAGATAGCAGAATTTTTGAAGCAGATTTAGATAGAGCTTCCTTCCACAAACCATCGAATTTGAGATCATTAAGCCGAGGTTCATCAGGGAGCAGGCATTCTCATTCAAATAACATTGTTGCCCCTTTAACTTCACAAAGTTCAGTACAAGAAATAGGTGATGGCAACGTTGAAACTGGTGAACGAAGTGATAAGAAGCGCAAAAGCGTTTCAATGAAACGTTTGGCCTATTTGAACAAGCCTGAACTTCCTGTGTTACTGCTTGGAGGCATCGCTGCAGCAGTGCATGGAGTTATATTCCCCATATTTGGCCTATTGCTTTCATCAGCCATCAAAATGTTCTTTGAGCCTCCACATCAGCTAAGGAAGGATTCTAGGTTCTGGTCACTTTTGTATGTTGGTTTGGGTTTGCTCACTCTCATGGCTATACCAGTACAGAATTACTTCTTTGGGATTGCTGGTGGAAAACTCATTGAAAGGATTCGTTCGTTGACATTTCAGAAGGTTGTGCACCAAGAAATCAGTTGGTTTGATCATCCTGAAAACGCAAGGTATGGCAGCAGCATACCAATATTTCACTTACAAGAAGGAAATATGAAAACATGGAAATATTAATCATCATGTGTTAATTTAATTCATTTTTATTGATTTAATCATTTAACAAAAAGAAATGAATCAACTTTCAGTGGTGCAATCGGCGCAAGGCTATCTACTGATGCTTCAACAGTGAGGAGTCTTGTCGGTGACACATTGGCCCTCATTGTGCAAAACATATCCACAATCATAGCAGGCCTAATTATAGCTTTCACTGCTAATTGGATTCTAGCTTTTGTAGTCCTGGCTGTGTCACCATGTGTTCTCATCCAAGGATTCCTTCAGATGAAATTTCTAAGAGGGTTCAGTGCTGATGCCAAGGTTAGCCTACTTTCCAGATTTTGTTAATTTTCCACTAATGTCACCATGTTTCGTACACAACATGATAAGATTCTGTTATTGCGTGGTACAGTTGATGTATGAAGAGGCAAGTCAAGTGGCAAATGATGCAGTTGGTAGCATTAGAACCGTTGCATCGTTTTGTGCAGAACCAAAGGTGATGGATATGTATAGGAAGAAGTGTATAGGACCAGAAAAACAAGGTGTAAGGTTGGGGCTTGTTAGCGGAGCAGGATTTGGTTTCTCATTTGTTGCTCTATACTGCACAAATGCCTTTTGTTTCTACATAGGATCTGTTCTTGTGCAGCATGGGGAAGCAACATTTTCAGAGGTTTTCAGGGTACCTACCATCACTCAAAACACCTTTTGAATGATTCACTTTCTTCTTTTGATGTGGTTCTTATTTTAAGATTCCATGTGCAGGTTTTCTTTTGCCTCACAATGACAGCAATCGGCGTTTCCCAGACTAGTGCCTTGGCACCAGACACAAATAAGGCCAAGGATTCCGCAGCTTCAATATTTGAAATCCTTGATAGCAAACCAATGATTGACTCCAGCAGCAATGAGGGAATGACACTAGACAATGTTGTTGGTGCCATTGAACTTCAAAATGTCAGCTTTAGTTACCCAACAAGGCCTGACATCCAAATTTTCAAAGATTTATGTCTAAGCATCCCTGCTGGGAAGGTAATCATCATCATTACTTTACTATTCTACTAACTAGCCCTTTTGGCTGTACTACATTTATAAAAGGCCTCTTGAAAATTGTTATTTTAATATAGTAATGATCGTACTTTGTGTTCATAGATGATGGGAATTATCAATTATGTTAGCCCCAAAAAGCAACAGATCTTACTATGTGTCTTTTTTTGTAGACTGTTGCATTGGTTGGAGAAAGTGGAAGTGGAAAATCAACAGTGATCAGCCTCTTAGAAAGATTCTACAACCCTGATTCCGGACAGATACTCCTTGATGAAGTGGACATCACTAAGTTCAGAATAAGCTGGTTGAGACAACAAATGGGTTTGGTTGGTCAAGAGCCAATTCTCTTCAATGAAAGCATCCGCGACAACATAGCATATGGCAAAGAAGGAGGTGCCACTGAGGAAGAGATCATTGCAGCAGCAGAAGCAGCCAATGCACACAAGTTTATAAGCTCTCTTCCGAAAGGATATGACACTACTGTTGGTGAAAGAGGGACACAACTCTCTGGTGGACAGAAGCAGCGTATTGCCATTGCAAGAGCCATGCTTAAACAGCCTAAGATACTATTGCTCGATGAAGCAACAAGTGCACTTGATGCTGAATCAGAGCGTGTGGTTCAAGAGGCTCTAGATAGAGTGAGTGTGGACAGAACTACTGTGGTGGTAGCTCATAGGCTTTCAACAATCAAAGGTGCTGATATCATTGCTGTAGTGAAGAATGGAGTGATTGCTGAGAAGGGAAGACATGATTCTTTGATGAAGATTGAGGGTGGCACTTATGCTTCCTTGGTAGCTCTACATATGAGTGCATCCTAAGATAATATTCCCTCTGAGAAAAAATAAATAGAGAGTAGAACACGCCAAATTCAGGGAACACTTTCAGTAAATTAGAGTTTATCTTTGAATTCCTCTACTGTTGCAGATTTTTCCAGGATTGATTGATTGGAGTTTACTGTTATTTTTATCTTTTTGTAACTTGTAATTTGATGATATATTTTTTTAATCAAATTTTGAAGAATATAGTAAAATCACAATTTTTTTTCACTTTATTAATTTTCAAGCGAGAATCTTTTTCCAATGCATTGTTGCTGTCTCAAAATTTATTAAAAAATAAATTTAGACCAGTTAGATCCTAGTTGTTGATGGAATCCTCCTTGTTGTTCTTGATGCAATCTTCTTTATTGTTCTTGATGGAAATGAGATCTTCTTCATTGTTCATCTTGATCGTGAGTGTTGAAGGTGTAGTAACTAGAGAGTATACAAAACCAATGATGATTGAGAGAATGTTGTCATTACTATATTAATACTGTTGCTTAATCAATAATTAGGTTGTATTCGTTGCAATTTTACAATTTGCATTTACAGTTACTACTCTCCCTACTCTTAATTAAATCTTACTATTAGTTGAAGACAAGTTTACATTTATACATACAAATGCTTTAACAATTTGTCATGCATAATTGATGCTTAAGCTGGTGGAAGAATAATGCAATGCAATCTCATGCATAACTAAAAGGATCACAAGTCAATATCGCATTTAACTAATATACTTATTAATTCATTTTCAGCTAATTGTGTCAATTACCAAAAAACGATATATAACTAGCTTAGCTAGGTGTGCTTTTAATTATTATGCATGCTAGCTAATAAGTCTTGAATTTTGAATTCATTTTTGAAGGTTTATTCTAAGCCACCTCCACAACTACTACTATTAATCTAAATATAATAAGGGGGTAAAGCAACACATACATACATTTGTAGTAATATAATTTATCTGTGATCTTCTAATACAAAAGTTCTTCAACTTCCAAAAATGCATTTGGCACGTGGTTTTAATCAATTATAATTTAGACTTTTCTTTATCATTAAAGAGGAACAATGTTAGTATAAATTCACCATTTTTCATGATGTGATTACTACTGGTGGAGTTAGGGAGTTTTTCATATTGATTTCTATTTTCTATTGTAAACTACATTTAGATATGGTTGCTATTAGGAATAATTTCAGTCTTAAATTAGTAAAAACTATATGTACTATTTGGATTATGCTATTGAAATTATCAGAGTTTTCAAGAAATATGTTATTACACTTTTTTGTTATTTATTATATTTTCAACAACATTTCTCATACTCTTATGCCATGAATAAAATTTATAAAATTAGAATCTTAACTAAATTAAATATTATTAATGTCACTCAAATAGGAGGCAGTGTTTATGACCAAAATAAAATACAACTATATTTTATTAACGACTTAATAGGCACTACCGTATCTGTTTAGTCATTTTTTTATTAAGTTTAAAAAATTATTTTTATATTTTTATTTTTAAAATTATAAATTTAATATAATAATTAAAAAATAAAATATCTTACTTTATTTAACATGTAGAATGTATAAAATAAATCAACTTGAATTAAAAAATATTATTAAAAAAGAACTACGTTATTATTATGCGTAACAAAATCAATATAAAAATTTATTTACATTATTTAGATATTAGTTATTTATAAAAGTTATTAAATTTATTTATTTTCTTAATTCTATTTAATTTAAAATAAAATAAAAAATTTATATTCAAATTTATTTTCTCAATCCTATTAACATTTTATATTTAAATAATTTATTTTCTCAATCCTATTAGACAATTTTCACCTCAGAATTGTACCAAAAAAAAATATATATATATATAAAATAATTAAAATCTTGTGATTTGGTTTTCATTTGTTGTTAGGACTTAGGAGGGAAAAAAGAAGAAAGAAACAATACGGCGTCGTTTAGGTTGATATGGCTCTGTGTGTCGCATGGGTACGCGAATTTAGCTGAACTAAACTCAAATCGAAAAGAAAAGAATCAAAATTTGCTGCGTTCATTTCTTTATTTGAACTCGAATAGGAAGAACAACGATGGCGTGCTTACATGATCACAGTTGCGAAGACCACGATTGTTCCACCGATTGGTCTCTATACAAGCACATCGACCTCTCCAAGGTTTGTCCTTTCTCTCTCTACAAACCCCCCATTTCTCCCAACAACCTATTCTTAATCAAATTGGGTCAGTTGGGGTAATCTAGTTTGTTGATGATATTGGATTTTGGTTTACTGAACCCATGGTTCGGATTTGGAGTATATGTGTGCACTATAACTTAGTGAATCACATTGAAAGTGTAATGCACAGTTAGTGTTTGACAAAATGCGTAGCTGGGTTTTGCTGTTCATTTTGATCATGCTTAGGTGTGTTTATATGGTTTCATGGTTTCTGTGTCTTTCAAAGCAATTATTAATTGGGAGTCGTAAAAAATTCCTCTGATTCTTCCAATGATTCTGTTAAAAATCAGGTATCTGCTTTGAATGAGGCAAGACCAGGAAGTGTTAAGTCAGTTTTTAAAGCTTGGGAGGAGCGTCTGAATTCTTCTGGGGTAATACATTCAACAATCCACTTTAGCTCCTTTTTTATTTTCACATTGAATGAAATGAACATCTCGCTTCCATTTTGTCATGTTACTTTTATTTCTATAGCTAGATATGAAAGTTTCGAGGTTCACTGTTTCTGCATTCTGGTCTTTTAACTTATAATGATATATCCCTTTTGGCCCTCTTGTTTTCAACAGGAACACTTGGAAAGCAACGAGGGTGATCCTGAGTTACTTGTTTTCATTCCGTAAGTTTCTATTGTCTAAAGTCTAAACAGTGAAGCCTTTTGTGTTTTGTGAATGCTGAACTGGCAGTTCTCATGTTTTAATATGCTATATTGACTATATTTTTTATTTTACTGTTATTATATATATACTGCATATTCATGAAGTTTATTGCATATAGATTTTCATTTCTATTTTATTATTTTGATAAATATACTGTTCGACAGTTTATGACTGCTAGAAGGCCAAAGGCCAAGATTATTTATTTAATTTTTTGGGGAGAGACTTCCTTTCATCGTAATGGCTTTCCATTGCATTCCAGCCATGAAATTCTGCATGTTTCCGTGTTCAACTTTCTGCTAAAAGCATTAATGGTACTTACTTTTTCTTTTTTATCCTATCAGTTCTTATGTTACCTTTTCTTTTTGGATTCTTTGTGAAATAGATTTACTTCAGATGTCAAAATTAAAAGCATATCCATAGTAGGCGGAGCTGATGGGACAAGTCCTGCTAAAATGAGAGCGTAAGTTGTTTGGTTTTGGAGCAGCTTTTCCATTTAGGTGCCTTCCCTTTGCAAGTGGAATTTGGTAGTAATTCCTGAAAATAATGTTTTAAGTTCATACATAAGTATTAGCCACCACAACTTTAGTTTTACAACAATTTGATTGTCACGAGTCTTTTGCCTGCTTAAAGCTGTCATCTGTTGCTACTTGTATGATTGCTTGCTTATATTCTCTGTTGGATGTTAAGAAAACAATTCAAATATGTTAGAAAATGCTTGTAAGATCCTTTAGTTGTACTGTTATAAATGACTAGGTGGACTGAAGCTGACATCTAGCTTGTGGAGGAAAGGTTGTAAAATGAAAGACGAAAATGTAGATAGATGGCTATATGCATTTTGGCATTTTCCTTATTACTTGCTTTTACATAGGTGTAATGCAGTCTAGTTTTGGACCTAATTCAATAGACTTAGTGTCATCTCTATGTAATACCTGCTCTTTGTAAAGTACTTGATTAAGCGACTGAAACTCCGAATTCAATTAGGTTTATCAACCGAGATGGAATTGACTTTTCAGATGCACAAAGCATGCAAGCCATTCAGGTAATAGGTTCTTTAAAAGGATTTCAAGGAATTCATTGATTGACCCAACTCCACAACATGTATGAAACTAACTGTTTTATTTTGTGAAGGAATGGGATTTGGCTGAGAATATGCAAGGAGTATTGGAATACCAGACAAGGTAATCATGTTGCACTTGTCACTTTAGTACTTCCGTTACATTAGCTTGTCAGCACGTGTCCTTGCTTTCTTGGTATTTTAATATATCAATCCTTTTCATTAGATATTCGAAATTTCAAAGTGTGGGAAATATTACGCTGCACTTTCCTGACAATTTTGGAGCCGATACAAGCAAAATCCACTATATTGGCCTTAAAGGCGAAGCCACTCAGGTACTTTAATTACTAAATTCAGGGCTATTAGGCGAATTGTTTGCATTCATTACCCTGAATAATTACTTTCTTATTGTACAGTTAAAAAGGGATGTGGTTGCAACTATTGTTTACGAGGTTATGCCAAATCCTTCTGATCACAAGTAAGTATTGAACTCTTAACATCATTTTACTACCAATCCATTTTTTTGTATTGCTTCCTAGTTCCAATGTATAGCTTTGTTTAAAAGCTTGGGCTCCTGAGCCTTCACTTTCCAATTTCTTTTGTAGGACGCGTGCTGAAACTGGTGGTGGTTTTTCGCATGTCGAATAAGCACGGCTAATTGGCTATGGTGTTATTTACTCACAGGATAACCATCTGAAATCAACTAGCTTACCCCCATCATATTTTCTCCTTTCTTGGGACAAAAGAGGACAGTTGGATAATTACAATCTAAGTTGAAGAAATAACTTTGATATATACATTTCATGAGATTCTGTGACACAGACTTGTTGATCTGGATGATGGAATGTAGGATAGTACAAATCCTACACATCATGAAGAATATGGCCTTTCGGCAAAAAGCTAAGGAAAAAGGTTGGAATATGAATTTCAATTTTATGTAATTGATGCAGATTGCTAATGGTTGAGACGCAATGTTTTTTTTTTTTTTTTGAAAGAAGCGAATCTAATTCGTTCTAGCTTAGGAAACTAGGAAGGTCGTGTGACACTAACCAGTGTCGAGGGAAGAAGAATTCTGAGATATCTTGACTATGAAAAAAAAATTGTGTGGATAAAATTGTAAACGAAAAGGTTAAAATATATTATCAAATATCAATGTGCCTTTTTGAATGGTGTAGTTAACAACTTAACAATAGCTAGGCACCTAAATAGTGACAGTGATAAATTTGAAATGATCATTTATTTACATTTGTCTTGCACAATAAAAATATACAAGCATGAGAAATAGAATCCGAATATTCCAGTCATTATGCCTTTCTCATTAAGATCAAAGTGAAAAATAAGAATTTTTATGAGTGCCTTCCATCTAAAATAAATTTATATTAACAAAAGTAACTATTTATATATATTTTATTTTATATTAACAATGAGTGCGAATCACAGAAATAATTTTATAAATTAAAAAAAAGGACAAATGTCAACTTTTTTTTGCTAATGACCAAATAGTAACTCTAAATGTGATTTAAAAGTCATTGGCAGTATCTACCAAAAGGAAGTTATGTACAGAAAATATTCTACTTAATCGAAGCAGTAATATCATGATTATTTTCTAAATTCATCCTACGGTATATCCAACATTGAGGTTTTTTTATAAATAAATTAAAAAAATTTTTTTTGGTAAAAAAAAAAATTATTTCCAAAAAAGATCTAACAACTTTGTTACTCAAAATTCACTTTTTTCTTAAATGGAAAAATGGGATGGATCCAACCCCATTTTGGACCCAAATCAAGTGGACTCCATCCGATTATGATTTTTTTTTATTTTACATTATATACATATACATTATTTTTAGTCGTAAAAATTTTATAGCTAGGAAAAAACTTATTTTATAGTTTAATTTAATTTATTTATATCTAAGATTAATAAATAAAATTAATACAAATTAACAAATTTAAATTATAATATTTTAAATTTTAAATAAAAATATTATTTAATTCAAAATTAAATAATTTAGAATTTAAAGAGTATTATGATTTTTTTTTTTTGGTGACTAAAGAGTATTATGATTTGAACTAAATATAAGGATCCTAATCGAATAAAGTTGTTGTCTTTGTTTTTGGAAAATAATATTTATTTTTTATTTATTTATGAAAAAAAAACTGCAACATTGATCCTTATCTCCATTTCTTAATTCTTATATTTATTTATTATGTTATTATGAGCTCTTGGTAGTAGACCGAACCACACTGCTTCGTTTCGCGCCGTTACTTTTGTCTGTCTTTCCCTTCGTCCCTCATACTCCACATAGCACACTTACTCTTCTCTCTGTTCCTCTGCTTCTCAGGTAAGCTCAACCCACCTTGTTTTCATCATTTTCTGTTTGTTTCGTGTTATACTTTTGATGGGGTATTTCAAAATTCCCTTTTTCCTTTATTTCTGTGGTATGTTATGTACCCTTTGTTGGGTATGAGTCATGAGTGTATCGTGGTTTTCATTGTTTTTCCAGTATATTCGGGGTTTTCTTAATGGATATGTGATGAAATTTGCCTGTACAAATTATTGCTGTTGAAAAAGTCAGAGTAAAGCTTCAAGCTTTATGATGTCCCGGCGACAAAAAGAAAGCTTGCCCATTCTTTGATTTTTAAGGGTTTTTCAATTTTGAATTGTGTGGCCCAAGTATAAACTATAAAGTAGTTCATAGAATCTGGTAATACTAACAAAAAGCCTGTTTTGCAGCTCATGATGTGTTTGTTTAAGAATAATCTGAGATTCCCCTATCGAAAAGTCTAATCAAATCTGTATTTATAGGGGGAAATTATATCAGTTTGATTTGTACTCCATCATTTATTTCTCAGCTTAAATGTATTTCTTTTTTTTGTTCAAAACCATCTTTTCCCCTGCAAGAGAGCTAACTTATTTATGAACCATGTATTAGAGCTTTAGATTACAAGGATGCAAGCCACTACTGGAGTTGCAATGATGGGTTCTTTGCAACAACAGCCTGTTTGGACAAAGGGGATGACTTTCCCTAATAAAGGGCTCGGCAATAATGGATGTTTAGCTCAGATGAAGTTCTATAGTTTGAAGCCATGCAAAGCATCTCATGTTGAAGGAACTGTACTTACTGGGACTCCATCATCTTTGTCCGTCTCTGTACCTGAAATTGGAGGTAATTATAGTTTTACCATCTGACTGAAAAATTGGTGGTATGTGCAAGTGACTTGTATTTATCTATTTATTTATTTTACCCCTTTGTAGACTAGAGGATGATAAACACTATTGAAAGTTTTAGATAGATGCATGTGGAACAAGTGTAAATCATCCCAGACAATAGGCTTGAGGTTTTCAGTTTTGTATTGTATCAGGTGATGGAAGCAAGTTTGTGGACTATGGCTTGAGTGAAGCCGATCATGAGGTTCGTGCAATTATTGATAAGGAAAAGGACCGACAATTTAAAAGTTTAGAGCTTATTGCCTCGGAGAATTTTACTTCTAGAGCAGTGATGGAAGCAGTTGGTTCATGTCTCACTAACAAGTACTCCGAAGGACTACCGGGTAAAAGGTAAATTCTTCTATCCATTTTGTTTCGTTAGAATATAAGAATTTTACCGAATGCTGTCTTCTTTTTCTGTTTAAGTAATTTCATTGACTGGAATCTTGTTATACATGTAAGGTATTATGGTGGTAACGAGTACATTGATGAGCTTGAAATCCTATGTCAAGAAAGGGCTCTGACAGCATTTCATGTAGATAGAGAGAAATGGGGTGTAAATGTTCAACCGTTGTCTGGTTCCCCTGCTAATTTTGCAGTATATACTGCAATTCTTAAACCACATGATAGAATTATGGTAAACTATTCTCCATTCAATTTAACTATGCCAGAATGGTGTTCACGTTATGTAATTGTCCTAATGCACAATGGTAATTTACCAGGGTTTGGACTTGCCTCATGGGGGGCATTTATCACATGGATTTATGACACCCAAGAGACGTGTATCAGGAACATCCATTTATTTTGAATCTATGCCTTATCGACTTGATGAATCAACAGGTTCCTTTTTTTCTTGTCATTAAATTATTGCAGATTTATTTTCTAATTTGTTTGATAACTTAAATTTTTAGCCTGTTTTGGGTTCTATCAGGTCTTATTGATTATGATATGTTGGAGAAAACTGCAAACCTCTTCCGGCCAAAACTCATAATTGCTGGTGCCAGTGCTTATCCTCGAGACATTGACTATCCTCGCTTCAGAAAAGTATGTTCTCTACTTAATTGTTTTCTGGAGTATATCATTGATTCATACCCTTGAAAATTTTTTGTGATTATGTTTGCAAAGAACTAATGATGGCTTATATACTTTTGAAGATTGCAGATGAAGTAAGTGCTTTTCTTATGATGGATATGGCTCACATAAGTGGGCTTGTTGCTGCATCTGTGCTTGCTAGTCCCTTCGAGTTTTGTGATATTGTGACCACCACAACCCACAAGGTTTGCCTTGAGATTTTTCTACTTCGTGCTTTCTACGTTATGGGTTTTGAATGAATTAGTTTTGTGAAAGTGTATTATTCTATTATGCTTACTTGAATCCGTAATCCATGTTATATATAACTTGTGTGTTGTATTAAGACAGTCTCAAATGACTTTATCCATTATATATTTAATCCAGTCCTTGAGAGGTCCAAGAGGTGGTATGATATTCTTCAAGAAAGATCCTGTGCATGGAGTCGATCTGGAGTCTGCCATAAACAATGCTGTTTTTCCCGGTCTTCAGGTAAATTAGAGTTGCCATCTTGCTAGTTCTCTTAAGCATTCTGATTGATAAGATGCAAGTATGCTTTGCACCTCTGCTGTCAGATACATCAACTTCTTTTCCTTTGTAGTTTGTGATCCTAATAGTGTAAGTCAATTATTCAGGGTGGTCCTCATAACCACACAATTGGAGGACTAGCAGTTTGCTTGAAGCATGCTCAATCTCAGGAATTCAAAAATTACCAAAACCAGGTACAATACTTTTCATCATTAATTAGAATCGATGCAAGGCGCTTCCTAATGATTGCACATGTCTGCACCATTGTGCAGGTGGTCTCTAACTGTAGAGCTCTTGCAAACCGGTTAATTGAGCACGGATATAAACTGGTCTCTGGTGGTAGTGATAATCACCTGGTTCTTGTTGATCTGAGACCATCTGTAAGACTCTTACTCATGCCTTTGTTTCTATTGTCAGAACAAATATAATGTAGTCTATGAAATTTTTCATAAGTAAACTGCAATGAAAATTCCTAACTATGCTTTTCAATGTAAAAGACATGACATGATCATATCATATTAACTGGCATCAATTTCTTCAGGGTATCGATGGCGCACGAGTTGAGAAAATTCTTGATATGGCTTCCATAACCCTCAACAAGAATTCAGTGCCCGGTGAGACTATTACCACTTAACAAGCATCATTTTTTTGCGTACTTCTGCTAATTGTGATGTTTATGCTGCATTAATTTTTACTGACATTTTGGCTAATTATAAAAGGCGATAAGAGCGCTCTAGTTCCCGGAGGCATTCGCATTGGATCGCCGGCAATGACAACAAGAGGACTCGGTGAGAAAGAGTTCACATTGATAGCTGACTTAATTCATGAGGGTGTCCAGATAAGTCTTGAAGCCAAGAAGTTGGTGTCAGGGACAAAGCTGCAAGATTTTATGAAGTTTGTAACATCAGCTGAGTTTCCTTTGGAAGAAAAGGTTGCAGAGTTGCGTGGTAGAGTTGAAGCTCTTACTACTAAGTATCCAATCCCAGGGGTCTAAGCCTGTGTACTTCATTTTAGAAGCTGTTCAACAATTTTTTATATAATAATTACATGCTTCGTCTGTATGTTACTGATTTTATTAAATTACTTCTTTAAATAAAATACCTACCTACCTTGCAAAATGTTTATGTATAAAAAAAAGTGGCTTTTAAGGTTTAACACTTTACACTATAATAGAAACCTTGGTTCCTAAGAAGGGTTTAGTTTGGTGACTTAATCTTATCCTCTCAGCATGAAAAATTGAGATTAAATATGAAGTTTGATAAGAGTAAAACCGTAAAGTAATTTTTATGAACTCACTCTGCATCTCTCAAACTACAAGTGACCATTTTCAAGTATCTTATTATATCATTTGGGTTAACTATTAAAATTTCATAAACTAAATCAAGGATTGGTAAATTATTTTACCTCAAAAAGTTATTCATTTTTCTAAGGCTGCGTTTGTTTACAGAGACAGGACACTGAGATATGGACACTGAGATACAAAATTATATTTGGCAGAGGAGATATAGACAAAATCATATTTGGCAGAGGAGATATAGACAGAGACAGTGTGTCCGTCCATCTTGACAAGACGGACACAGAGACACTAAAAAGGGACACAACTTATTTTTCATTTTTTTTTTCATTATTTTTGTTAATTTTTCATAATTATATTTTTTTATTATTATATTTTTCATATAAAATTTTTTGAATGAAAAAAATGAGAATAAATTAGATTTTTATAATTTGTTCTAGTTTATCACCAAACAGAATACAAGAACACAAAATTTTGTATCGCTGTCCATCAATGTCTTGTCCTGTCCTGTTCTCAGTGTCTTGTTCTGTCTTATTTTCAGAAACAAACGCAGAATAGACTTCTAAGACAAATGCATGTGTTTCAAAAAAAAATGTAACTATTCTTAAAAGTTAATTTACGATTAAAATTTAAAGAAACAAAATATAAAACACCTTGAACCCTAAATTTTTAATCTAAATTATAAATTCTAAATCTGAAATATTCTGTAAAAAAAAAAAAAAAGAAAAATGTGAAAAATTGATTAACTGGGCCTTGTAAGCCATAACATAGAAGAAGCCCACAAGTGCCTCTGTGTGAATAAAACCTGGGTCTCGCACACAACTCAGAACACAAAACGGAACGAAGAGCAATTTCAATTGAGAGATACAGTATAGAGAGAGAAGAGAGAATCCAAGAGCAAGTTTGTATCAGCTTCAGCTGAAGAACAAGATGGTGGTTGAAGATACCCAGAAATCAAGCATCACTGACGACCAAATCACCGCAAACCCTAACAACGAAAACGAAGACCTTGAGGAGGGAGAGATCCTCGACGACGACGACTCCTCCGCCACCTCCAGGCCACCCTCCTCCTCCGGCGCCCTCGCCCGTAACCCCCACCCTCTTGAGAACTCTTGGACCTTCTGGTTCGATAACCCCTCCGCTAAGTCCAAGCAAGCAGCTTGGGGCAGCTCCATCAGACCCATTTACACCTTCGCCACCGTTGAAGAATTCTGGAGGTCAATCTTCTATCTTTTCCCATTTTCCGATTTTTGGGCACCGTCAAAAATTGTCCTTTCATTAGTTTCTTGATGAGATCTTTGTTGTATATATTTTGTTTATTTGTTTGTTTTGTATTATTTTTTAAAAAAGAAGCCTTTTGGTTTCTTGCTTCTGATGGTGGTTACAGCATTTACAATAACATACATCACCCTAGCAAGTTGGCTGTTGGAGCAGACTTTCACTGTTTCAAGCACAAGATTGAGCCTAAATGGGAGGACCCTATCTGCGCTAATGGGGGAAAATGGACTATGACATTTCCTAGGGGGAAATCTGATACCAGTTGGTTATACACGGTATTGTGATGTGAAAACCATTGTTCATTGCATTGATGAATTTAATTTATCTATATGATTTGTGAGGAAAGCTAATATGTTCTCTTTTTTGTTTTTTGTTTCTAAAGTTGTTGGGGATGATTGGAGAACAATTTGATCATGGTGATGAGATTTGCGGAGCTGTAGTAAATGTCAGGAATAGGCAGGAGAAAATTGCTCTTTGGACTAAGAATGCTGCAAATGAAGCTGCCCAGGTTTTGAATTAGTTCTTTCCTATCTTCTAAAAATTGAGTATATTACTAGCTGTTAATTGTAATTTACCAAATTCAAATCTGTTTATACATGAATGGCATACCTAATAATGAACTTGCTAAGCTGTTTGATATAGAGTGCAAATAAATAACATAACTCAATTATTTACAGTGACTGGTTGGAATTGTTAGAGATATGAAATTTTAACCAATAGCTGGAAAGTTCTATGTAATTTACTCTTGAACATGCGAAGGTGGTAGATATGTATTGTTACAATGAACAATAGCAATGAACATTCCGAGTCCTTTGCTTGTGCTTGTGAATTGTATACATCTATTGTCAAATTCTTTGGAGAATTTGTGGAATACCAAATCCAAAACTGTGTTTCTTGTTGCATGTAGGTGAGCATTGGAAAACAGTGGAAGGAGTTTCTTGATTATAATGAGACCATCGGCTTTATATTCCACGTGAGTATAACAACTATATGAGCTTTTGAATTTGTTGCTACAAGTCATATAAGTTCGTGATTTATGTTTGTTGTTGGCTATTTGTGCAGGAGGATGCAAAGAAGCATGACAGAGCCGCTAAAAACAAATACGTCATATGAAGTGTATAGCGTTCATTCTATGTGGTAGCAAAGTGTAGGCTGTGTTACATTTTTCATGTATGTAGCCGAGAGTTATTTGAAAACCTTTTTTGCATCTCTTATCTTCAACAGTGTGTTAAGAACCGTGTACCGTGAATAGGTGACTCTGTTATTTCATTAATAATAGTTTTGTTTTGCTAATTGCATCTTATATTGATATCTTACACATTCTTGGCAGACTCGTGTGCGATAAAATGAATGATATGTTATTTTTTTTTTAGGTCATGATGTTATGTTCTTATTTCAAAACTGGTTCAACTATAGTACTTTTTGGGCTGAGTTATACTTCACACTACCGTTTAGGATATGCGTATGATAACAGGTAGTAAGATCAAATTAGAGTCAAATTCAAATTTAGGTAGTCCTTGTATGTCACAAGTTAACTCTTTTAAGCAGAAAGTTTACCCACATATATTTGCAATTCTTGTATGTAAATTTAATATTGCACAATCCAACACATTATTAGCATGAGAAGAGGGAGCAAAAACATTGCATATCAAGCCAATGTACACATCAAGTTGTATTTAGAACGACTTCCACTACTAAGCAGATAGGAAAGAATGGGGGCAACAGCAAAGGCATAATAGGGGATCTTGTTGGACAGCAATGTGCAGCATTTACAATCAATCTGTTTCAAAATCAGATAGATGCACAATTAGGAACTGGTGCCTGGGAGTACTATATTAAAAGTTAATCACTACAATATTTCCCCTTCTTCGCAGCCTCCGTTCGGTAACACCTCGTCTTCATCCGCGGCATACTCGTCTTTGATAAATAAACCAAGCCGCTCCAACGGGTTTTCAAGCTGAGGTTTCTCCAATGTCTCCTCCATTGCAACTTTATAGCCATGTCTACCAGCCACTGCCTTATAAGATAATGTACACCCACTCAAAATTTCAAGTTCTCTCACTATCTCCAGATTGTGCTCTATATCAACAGTCCTTTTCATCTATTAAAAAAACAGAAGATATCAGAGTCGAACTTCATTTTGTTAATCATATCATTTGAGTACCAAAATTTATTTGAGGAACAAAACCTTTTCTATTGCAAGTCGTGCAGCTTCTCTTTCCTTTTCTCTCCGTTGCCTTGACTCTTCCTCGAGCTTCAATCTTGCAGCTGCTTCAGCATGTTTGATTTGGGCTTCAATTCTAGCTCTCTCTGTCATACAGCACATAATGAACAAGGATCGGATATATCATAAATAAATAAATCACGATTCTCAACAGCCCCATATCCACTTTGAAGAATCTTCTACAACAATTAATGCATCATGAATAAGTATGGAAGTCCATGCCATACACCCCACACCCCATAAAACTCGATAATGAAGAGCAAGATGAGCAAGCAGTTGCTCTTTAAACAAAATATATAAAATACAAAGGGAATTGCTGGATATTGGTACCACTCAAATTCATATAGCATCACAGTATGACAGTTTACTAGATAGCTAGTAGGGAAAGACTGAATCTGATGGTTAACTTTCTTTTGTTGATCTTATTCCCTCCATTAGCCCACAGGCATGAAATATCACATATATATCCGAACAAAAGCATCTGTATTATCAGGATTCCAATTCAGTATTCTTACTTTGCATGACACGTGTCAACAAACACAGAAAACAAGGGAGGGACACATTGGGAAAATGGAAACAATGTCCCTCATGAACATTCAAAGTTCAAACAAGCATACAGATTTGTTCTGCCAAATTAGATTGTTTCAAAAGCAAGTAACTATATTCACCTTCTCGCTGCATCCTTTCCAATCTCTCCTTTTCTAACTGCATTTTCAGAGGATCACCTTTATCACCCTAAATGAAGCAGTAAAAAATAAATTAGGAAACCACATTACATTTAAATGTCAATATCCTTTAGTAATGCAAAAAGAAGAAATACTGCAATGAAGGCAAAGCCCTACATGTTCAAGAAGTGTTTTTTGTTGTGCTTTCAAGATTGTATCTGCAAAGCGACTTTTAAGCATAGCAGCCCGGAGAGCCTTTTTAGGTGACAACTGTACAGAAAAAACAGGGGTGCTCCATACTGAAATTTAAAATAATAAAAAAAAAAGGAAGACAACAAGATTAGCATCATAACAATTCACAGAACACATTTAGATATTATTAGAAAAAAAAAAAAGAGAGAGAGCAACAAAAGCAGAGCAAATAAGCTGACCTTCCCCAGAAGTGGCATCACCAGCAGAAGTTGCAAGCTGTGAACTAGAACATACGTGTTCACTGTCCAGAGAACTTACAGGCCCTTTACATATCAACATCAAGCATTCCAAATCAGCACAGAAGTAAGAGAACATAACACATGATGAATGATAAGTTCTTCTCACCATCAGAATCCGGGTCAGATTTTTTCTCCAAAGGTGATGTACATTTAGTCTGGCAATCCTGGAATTAGATATACAGTTTCTTTTAAGGTTTGCAGTTAAAAAAGAAATTGATAAAAGACATAAAATTTCATTAATGGTATAGATAAGATTGCTGTAAATACCTGCCCCAAAGCATCCTTCCCTTCAGATCCTTCAGAAGATATTTCTAAATCAATGCAGAAATGTAGGTCAACTAGGCAAAAAAATACACATCAAATATAGCCACAGGAAGAACTTTGTTTCAACTACCTGAAGCATGACTCGAATTGCTACGAATTCCACAACTGCAAGTAATGTCACCACAAACACTACATCGGCTTGTGATAAGTCGCAATGAAGGACAGGACTCCCCTTCATGGTTACTTATATTGCCTACAGATTACAGAGTTATTAGCTCCCTTACAGAGCCCTAAACACATGCTGTATTCTAAACAATTCATACCTTCGTTCAAGTCTTTCTTCACTTTGCAAGAAAGCGATGGAAATTTTGGAAACTCCACCTATGACCAAATCATTGCCAATACAATAATGTCTTCAAAAATACATAAAAAGGGAAACAAAAGACATATGTGACCTAATGAGGTTGACCTCGTGAAGTGACCTCAGAGAACAAAGTTAACAGAAGTATCAATTTTATTTCATGATTTCCAGAAACTATCTTCAAACCTTGCATATTACAATAAGTCTTTACTCTCCTCTCACAGAAATCAACACTTACATTAGCATCTTTTGCTGCCATTGAACTACCCTTCTGAACTCCTCCTTTGTGCTCAGATACTCGTGACTTCTTGGGCACCGCGTCTTTTTCTTGAGACCGCATCCCATTACAACTCTTTACTCCTGTTTCCTTGATGAATCCCGTCCTATTTTTTTCAAGGTCGTCTTCACACTTCAATTTTTTATCCAAATCTTTCCATTTTTTCTCAAATACTTTGCTGAGCTCCTTGGCCATTAAATGAACATCATTATTGGGAGGATTATATGTCATAGCATTCGAAAAGGTTAACCTGACATCAGTGGCAAATTCCTCAATGCTGGAATAAATATTTTTCTCCAGCTTGGATTTAATTGTGCCTAAATCCATGGGTTCAGATATGATTGTGAAATAATCTGGAATGTTTAATGCCACAGGGTCCACTGGCTTACTAAAAACCCAGCTATATCGATGAGATGTTAAACTCTTCAGGACTGTAGAGCAGTGTGAAGATCCCTTTCGATCAATCTTCTGCCTTTTCTCTTTTTGGCACTCAATGCTCCCTGTCCCTGGCAGTCCCCTTTTGTTGGAATCTGCCTTAAGGGACTTCTTTGAACTAGAGAGCTCACTTTGATCAACTAGGGAAACTTTCTGTGCAGCCTCACATTTTGTTCCAGAATCAACTTCTATCCTTTTGGTTGAGAATTTGATCCTCAACTTTGTACTAGGTACGATAGTTTCAGTGGCAATCATGTTGTGATAAAATAAGACTAAACTGTGAGCTCACTCCCTAACTTTTCAAAAAACAAGTAGAGTCCAAATACTTCACAGAGGGCAAGGGCATTAAGCGTGCAATGCTTCCATGTGAAGACAGAACACCTACATGACAAAAAAATAAATACATTCAAAACAGCATACTAAGATAGTAACAATCACAGAACAAATATCCTAAAACTGCAAGCCCTACTTAACCCTTTAAAACTTGATTTAAAAACTAGAGCCAAATAGGTTAGTTTAATGTAGATACCGAAATTAGAAGTCTAGTCTCCAAATCTTGGACAGTAGTTGCATAGATTTGACAAGGTAATTTTAAAGGTATCGAATCCAGACTGCTATAATTAGAGAAGGGGGGGGGGATTAAGAGGTCGAATTATACTGTGAATAAGCTAAGCACTACATCATAGCAACTAAACAAAAGGTCGAACAAAAACCATAATCAAATTAAATTCAATCATATGCTAATATTCTTAGATCTGAGCAAAAACTCAACTATCACAAAATCAGCATAGATCGTATACCTGCCTCTAACAAAGCAACCCACTTTCGACATCAATTGAACTCAAAGTAAAGTAAGAAATCACCAATTACATCGAATTCCCATTCAAATCAAGTTCCGAAATCGAAACCCTCTTAGGTTACCATGTTTCGATAGCAACCAGGAAAATTAAGATGAAGAGTGAATAATAGATGAGCGCGAAGAAAGTAAAAAAGGATTCGGAGGTAAAAGTACCTGAATTGAAGCAGAGAGAGAGGGCTGGAAAGCCCCCCTCGGAGATCGACGCAGCAGGGCGAAGGGAAGGAAGAGAAGCGCAGAGGAGTGGGAGTGTGAACTTTCTAGCTACTAGTGTTTCTTTTTTCTCTATCTCTCTTCTTTTTTAGGGTTTTTCCTTATCTACGCGTGTTTCAGTTGACTACTTCTACAGTTCTACTCTTATTACTTGCGCTTTACTCTATTTTTTTTTTTAAGTTTTTTGTTGATATTTATTTTCAGTGACAAAAAATATCACAATTATATAAACACAGAATATCAAAACCATCGACATCATGTGTATGGTTTTGTTTCTTATCTTATGGAGTTGAGAGAAATTTCTTGGTAAATTTGAAGTGAAATAAAATTATAAAAAAATTCAAATGGATGTGGTTACAATAAACTTGGTACTTACCCAGTCTTTTTTTGGTATTAGGTTGAGGATTATTTCCAAAACAAAATAAATATATTGGATAAATGGGCCAATTATTTTTGACAACAGAGTAAAGTTGGGCTTGACTGACAGATTCCAAAAACTTAGATTCTAATACTCAAGCCTAACTATTATTTTGCGACCCACCTTCACTTTACATTTTAATTAGAAATAGGTCATTGGGCTTTTCTGCTTGTAGGACTTAGCCCATGACCAAACATATATCTACTTAATATACTAAGGATTTTCGTGAGGTGTTACTTTCTCGTAAACCCATTTTTCCTCCAAAATGAATGTATTATGTGAATAATGCATAATTATACTAATTTAGAAAAATATCTTTATTATAATTATATAAAATCAATATTTAATGCATTATTAAACTATTAATCAATCAGAAATATTTTTAAACATTTTAATTATATTCATTTAATTATATTGATACCCTTCTAATTCTTATTCATTATCCAATGATTTTATTAGTGGTAAGTTGTTAACCAATTTATATTGATAATAATAATAATTTTGTTGGGATAAATATCAAATTCTATTCCTAATATAAAAATATAAAATTTAATTCCTTCCATTTTCATTTTACCACTATAAAAGACCATGTATGTTAGAAGAAAATATCATTCGTTTACCAATTACTCTTTCATTGGATAGCTTTTACAACAATTCTTTTTCTTCCTATGAGGCGTCGTTGCAAGAAGGCAACTATCGTGGATACAAACTACCACACTCTCCAACTTCCGTGCTCATCATCATTCGGAGCTATATATGATATGTTATCCATGAAGTATTTATAGACCATGGTATTATCATGTATGCATAAATAAAAAATATTTCGTATTTAAATTTAATTCATTTAACTGTTTGTGGTATATTGTAGTGTGAAATTACTTTCAATTTGTGTTGTATAATGATATTATGCTCTAATTTAAGCTTTTACTTTAGAACTGTATTATGATTTTATCTCATCATTTTTTCTTAGATATCAAGTTGACGTATTTTTATTTATTATTATTATTGAAATGTATGTGATATGAAATGTACAAAAAAAAAACTCTTACACTCAATTTATTTTATTGTAGTCTTCTATCTATTTTATTTCTTTTTATTTTCTTATTTATTTTCTTTTCTTTTCAAATGTTATATAATTTATTATAATTTATACCAATTAATTAATTATAATTCATTATATCTGTTAATTTAATTCGTTAATTTATAATATGCATAATAAAATAGATCATTTGTTACTTATAACGTTAATTAATTCTTCTAAAATCTAAATTTGAAGAATTATATTTATACTTTTTGTTATGAATACAATATTATTAATAATAAATAATAATTAACATTGAAATAGTACCGTTTTATTTTCAAAAATTTTTAAAATTAAACATAATAAAATCCAACCATCTAATTTCTAGATTGTGAATAGAAAAAAAAAACAAAATGTACCCTCCAATCTTTCTATTTTATAAAACAAACCTGAATTTGTGTAAAACACAAAAACGCAAAAAACACCAATTATTATGTAATATATAGTTTTATACGTTGCCCTTCTATATACAAAGTTAAGCCACTTTTATAATTATATAAAATTATTTTTAAAAAGTTCCAAAAAAAATATATCTAATTTATTGTCACTTAAAGAAAATCACATTTAATAATATCCGGATGAAGTAGTTTAAGAAGTGAAGTAATTTTAGAGATTATTTAAAATTCTTTATGATAAAATATTGTGTTTGGTATTTAAATGGAAGGATTTTTAGATTAAAACTTCAATAAGATTTTTAATTACGTTATACAATATTATGTTTCGATCAGATATTTTTAAATTCAAATATTTTATATGCATGATAATTTAAAAAGAAAGTTTCAATTAGATTTTTTTCTATTACATATTTTCTTATTTTGATCAAGTAAATATATATTATATTTATTTATAAAATTTTTGTATGGGTAAAATAATTATATTACAATAAAGTTATGCGGTCAAATAATTTTATCAATTAAGTCCTAACCAAATCAGATATGCCTATTTTTTCTTTATATGTGGTCATTATCGTCATCTTTTTTAACATTGTCATTGTTGTTTTTAACTTCTTCTTTTTCATCGTGTTCGAAATTCTTTTTCTATACGTTTCTTCAATAATATTCTCATTGCTATATATAGTGTTTTTTTTTTGTAGTTTGTGAGTCTAGATATAAGAGTCAACTCATTTTTTTTAATTTATTATTCTTTCTTGGCTATTTCATAGAATAAAAATGTATTCTTTATTTTTCATCGAAGTTGATCCTATTAAGGTACAATTTATAATTTTTTATAGTATTTTTTATATATTCATTCTATTATATTATTCTTTTGATAATTTAATGATTGTTCTTACTCCAATTTATTCTTTTCATCTAATGTTCCAGTGCGATTGTCTTTTGCCGCAATCGTTTATAATGCACCACATCTATCAAATACCATCTCAAGTTGTATTCACTGATTCGGGTTCTAATTACATGGATGTAAGCGTCCAACGAAAGGACAGTAAACTCTATTTTACTGAAGAATGGTTGAATCTACTCACATATTATGACCAACCTAATAGAATGTGGGTAAAGTTGGTTTTCTTGGGAGGAGCTCGATTTTTTATTGAGGCATTGTTTCCACGGAGTTTTGTAGGCCAAGTCAAAATTCCATCCTCTCCATGCTTTCTATGTCTGCCCAGAAATCTTCAAGGTGGAGCATATAATGAGATTGAATTCCCTCAATTTAAGTTCATTTTTGGTAAATTCGTGTCAAACTCGGAGATGCAATTTCAACAATTGGTAATATATTCAAATTTTCTTATTTTAAACTTTTTGTAATTAAAATAATTTTATAATATATTGTGAATTTTTTTCAGAAATTACCGGCCTTCTTTTGCATCAATGCAATGACATTGAAGGGAATAAATGTAAGTTTAGTTTCTCGGTGTGACAATTCTATACCGTACCATATTACATGGATAGCGGATGATGAAGCTTATTTAACAAGTGGATGGTCTAAATTTGTAAGAATTCTAAATGTTCGAACTTATGATGTTGTTTTAATTGGTTGTCATTATGAGAATGACTATAATCTACACGTGTTTAAGGACTATAATAGATTAAATATTATTTAAGTAATTTAGTTCTAATATTGGTATTTGATTAAATTAATTTTAGAGAAATTTAAATTGTTACCTCAATTTATATATTACGACTATTCTTCTTGGATACGTTATTTTTAAATTTTTTAATATAAAATTTCTTTTTTTTTCAACTTTTAAACTTATTTTCTTTCTTGGATATATGTATTACCCTTCTTTCTTTTATTCTTTTATATTTCAGATTAGTAATGCAATTATTAAGAGAGGTATAATTCATCAATAGATTAGAGTGATTAAAATTTAATTATATTGTATGGACACAAGATTAATTAATTAATATTAAAGCATAGTAAAAGAAAAAGAGTCACAATACGTGATTTTGTTTTTTTTTTTTTTTGTTAACATATAAAGATGCGTAAAAGAAAAAAAATTAAAGCATCATTATTTAATTAAAAAAAATTATTAATCTTGATTATTTTTCTATCACATGACATTAATTATTTTATTTTAAATTTAGAGTTTCCTTAATCTAACATTGCATTGAAAGAATAACAAACAAAAAAAATGAAAAAAAATGGAAACATTCCAAACATAATTACAGCTAACCTTTTTTTTTTAGTTTTCAAATATGTTATTTATTTTATTTATTTAGAGTAATAACTAAATTTTTTATAACTGTAGAACAATTATCTTTAAACTATTAGTACTATTAGTATATTTTTGAAACTATTGACATATTATAAATAGAACTTAATTTAGATACACTGGCTTTTTTATACAGTTGTGCAAAATTCATCCGTTCTTTTAGATGGCTATTCACGTGCTCAATGTGAAAGATATTTATTTTTATTAATGTGTCATTACGTAATTGAATGCATGTGTAAAATTATTTTACACTATTAATATATCAAAATTAAATTCTTATAAATATTTGTAGTTCATATTTTAAGTTAATTTTATAAGTACACCATTTCACAAGTCAAAGACAATTCTTTTTAATAACTTTGTAAATGCTAATAGGTTTTATATTTAATTTATTTTACAATACGATAAAATTCATTGTTCAATCAAGAATTATTTGACAAAAATATTTGAGAATGAATTGGTAGAAAGAAAGGCCTATGTCTTCTCAAATTTTGAAATTGAGAAATCAAGCGGAATATATCTTCTGACTGTACACATGTACAAAATATCTTTTAAAAAAGAGTCACGTATAATACATACTGTCGATGATCGTAAAATTTCGGATAATCATTTTGATTTGCTTGCCCAAGATGATATATTGAAACAAACAGATGAACTATTCTACTTATTTGGTACGTAGTTAATTTATATTAACCCACACAAAATTATTTTCGTTTTAATTTTAAGTTTTGCCAAAAAATTGTATAATACCATTATTTTATCGATAACAAAAATTTTAACAGTTTATTTATGAAAATATTTAAAATTGTATTGGGACTTTTTTTTAAAGGTATATCCTTTTATTAATATACTATTGTTAGTTTTATCATTTAACATAAAATAAATCAGTAAATTCTCTTTATTTTATACACGTACAAAGTTATAATTCTTTATGTTATTCACTCATTTGTTCTTAATTTGATACTTTTAATTCTTTTTTTTTTGTTCAATTAAATGTTATTGGACTTTTGACTGACAATGAAAAACTTATATCATGGTTAAAAATAGAGAAAAATGATCAATACATTGTGATTGATCTTCATGATTTGCAGTATATAAAATTTTAATATTTTAATATGAATATTTTTTTTGGTAATAATTATGTATTGTGGTGTAATTTTTTTTATGTATTACTACTTACTTCTCTTAATTCTCGCTTTCATTCAGAAATGAGAAAAAAAAAATAAGATGCACACTGTGAGATCAATTTACAATCTAATTACTTGATCATCTATGTGATCACCAAGCAACCAAATGTATTCTCTAATTTATAAAATTTTAACAAAGACATTGGTAAGCATATTGGTTTCGCATTTATTTATATATTTTATTTATTTATGTTATATTTGTAATTATATTATATCTATTTTTATTAATATATTTTTTTTTGAAAAATATCGTTAGTATTAGCACATGGTGTATTAAATAAATTAAATGATAGAAACACATAACTATTTTCTTTTTCAGTCAAGATTCAGTAAAATATTGTAATTAAGACTTGATATCAATATATTAATAGTAAAGTGGGAAAAAATGTAATATCATATAAAAAAAATTTAAATCATAATTATAATTTATGATTAAAATCATAATTTAAATATTTTAAACATGATAATTTTATTTGAAGAATTCTTAATTCAAACATAATTCTTATATACTTAATACCTACATTCAAGTTAATACATTTAATATCATATTTAAAAAAATACAAATAATGTACATTATATTACTTATTCATTAATTAAATTATTACAATTTAAATTAATTTTAATAAAATAATTTAAAATTATAATTTCAATCTTATTACGTGCATGGCACGGATTATTACACTTGTTGTTAATAGGAATATAACTTGGTGAATGAATAATTATTATTCATTTTCTAAACATAAGTTTTTAACCTCTTTTTCTAGAATTGATAATATTTTAATAATTATTCTGATACTATCGAAAATTGGGGAGTAACTTATACCTTCTTTTACATTATTATTTCATGAGAAACTTAATTATATATACATTCAACATATGAAATAAATCTCTTTATATATTTTATATGAAGATAGAGTATCATGTTTAAACTAAATACTAGATAATTAATTTATCACATCATTTTTATCCTCTCAAAACTATACAACATGAGAAATATTTGTATATATAATTATATTGTGCATTCAATATATCTTCCAAAAACTTCTTTTTCTAATTTTTTTTATATAATTTTATTCTACATTTAATTATTCGCTTTCATGGACAGGCATACAACAATATAGGGCTAGTTTGTTTCTAATAAGAGAATAACACTAAAAACAAAACACAAAATATAGAAATATAAGTTTTTTTTTGTATTTTGTTTGGTAATAAACTATAACAAATTTTGAAAATTTAATTTGTACTTTTTTTTCATCTAAAAATTTGAGAAGAAAAATATAATAATAAAAAAATATAATTATAAAAAATTAACAAAATAATGAAAGAACAAATAAAAAATAAATTGTGTCCCTCATTAGTATCTCTGTGTCCTTCTGTCAGGATTGACACAAAATATATTAATTCATTATCTTTTGACACAATGTATTTGTCCATGTCTCATCTGTCAAACACGATTTTATGTCTCCATGTCCCTGTCTCAATATCCCGTCATTGAAAACAAGCGCAGCATAGTGGACCATCTATGTCCTTTGTATCATAATGCAAGACTCAGTACAATGACTTATATATACAAATATGCCAAACACGCCAATTTCCAATTGTAAGAATTGATTTCCGCAAAATTTCTCAACAAAGGCTAGTACTTGCAGCTCAATATCGATGTCGACTTGTCAGAAAACAAAGTGGTCCCAATTAACCAGAATATGTGACAAATGGACATAGCGTTGCATAGACTCTGGAGTGTCTAACGTTTCCATATTACGAATTTGTCTGATCCATGACAGCTTGATCGCGCTAGATACATGATTGTTTTTGCCTAGCGGTATCTCGAAGTTGGCCATACATTCGTTGACTAGGTGGGAAAAACTAGTTTCTGTTCTTTCACTTACAGCACGACCGTTGATGCGTGGACATCTTTCCTATCTTTTCCTAGTGAATTTGCATTCAAATTGTTGAGTTTAATCAAGAATCAATTATCTTTTAGCCACTATGGATGCTACTTTGAGTCGTGTACAATTCTATTAATTTGAGGTAGCATTCGGATGGATTTGATGGAGTTTCTGTAGAAAAAGAAAAGAAAGCAAATGATGCTGTCAACCCTGACCTCTCTGCACTCAAACCTAAATAACTCGAGCTACAGAGATCCAATCGGCGTGGTTTCAGTGGCGTTGAAAAGCTAACTTCCAGAGCCTTCCAAAGATGTATAATAGTCTATACTTCTTATTCAGAAATTCTGCAAGGGTGGCGCCTAACTTGAGAAATCTCAAGTTAGGCGCCAGGACAAGAGAAAAGCGTGAAAAGGAGGCTGCCAAAGCTGCGCCTAACTTGAGATTTCTCAAGTTAGGCGCCAAACACAATAACAGCACGCAAGTGGATGCTGGCCACTCCAAGTTAGGCACACTCCAACCCAAGTTAGGCGCCAACTCAAGCACTCCACGCCACTCCTTGCTGCCCACTCCAAGTTAGGCGTGCTCCACTCCAAGTTAGGCGCTAGTTCGTCAATAATCAAGTAGTCCCATCGCCAAATCAAGGATTGCATGAGTGTTTTAATTAAATTTGATTAAAATTTTTATTTTAATTAAAAATAGGAAAAGATATTATTTAGTTTTAGGAAATATAACAAGTGTAATAATCCGTGCCATGCATGTGATAAAATTGAAATTATAATTTTAAATTATTTTATTAAAATTAATTTAAATTGTAATAATTTAATTAATAAATAAATAAATAATATGATGTGTATTGTTCGTGTTTTTTTAAATATAATATTAAATTTATTAAATCGAATGTAGCTATTAAGTGTATAAAAATTATATTTGAATTATGAATTCTCTAAATAAAATTATCCCATTTAAAATATTTAAATTATGGTTTTAATCATAAATTACAATTATGATTTAAAAAAATTTCTTTGATATAATATTACATTTTTTTCTCCAGTTTACTATTAATATATTGATATTACAAGTCTAAATTACAGTATTTTACTTAATCTTAACTGAAAAAGAAAATAGTTACGTGTTTTTATCATTTAATTTATTTAATACACCATATGCTAATACTAATGGTATTTTTTAAAAAAAATATATTGATAAAAATAGATATAATATAATTACAAATATAACATAAATAAATAAAATATATAAATAAATAAAATATATAAATAAATACAAAACCAATATGTTTACCAATGTCTTTGTTAAATTTTATAAATTAGAGAATAAATTATGTATTCGATTGCTCGGTGATCACATAAATGATCAAGTAATTAGATTGTAAATTGATCCCATAGTGTACATCTTATTTTTTCTCATTTTTGAATAAAAGCGAGAATTAAGAGAGTAAGTATACATAAAGAAAAAAAATTGCACCACAACACATAATTATTACCAAAAAAAATATTCATATCAAAATATTAAAATTTTACATACTGCAAATCATGAAGATCAATCATAATGTACTGATCACTTCTCTCTATTTTTGACCATGATATAAGTTTTTCTTTTCCAGTCAAGAGTCCAATAACATCTAATTTAACAAAAAAAATTGAATTAAAAGTACCAAATTAAGGATAAATGAGTGAATAATGTAAGAAATTATAACTTCGTACGTGTATAAAATAAAGAGAATTTACTGATTTATTTTATGTTAAACGACAAAATTAACAATAGTATATTAATAAAAGGATATACCTTTAAAAAAAGTCACAATATAATTTCAAATATTTTCACAAATAAACTGTTAAAATTTTTATTGTCAATAAAATGATGCTATTATACAATTTTTTGGCAAAATTTAAAATCAAAAGGAAAATAATTGTCTGTGAGTTAATATAAATTAATTACGTACCAAATAAGTAGAATCATTCATTTATTTGTTTCAATATATCAGTATGGGCAAGCAAATTAAAATGATTATCCGGAATTTTACAATCATCGACGGTATGTACTATATGTGACTCCTTCTTAAAAGATATTTTACACTTGTGTACAATCAGAAGATATATTCCACTTGATTTCTCAATCTCAAAATTTGAGAAGACATAGACCTTCCTTTCTACCAATTATTCTCAAATATTTTTATCAAATAATTCTTGATTGAACAATAAATTTTATCGTACTACAAAATAAATTAAATATAAAAGCTATTAGCATTTGAAGCTATTAAAAAGAATTGTCTTTGACTTATGAAATGGTGTACTTATAAAATTAACTTAAAATATGAACTACAAATATTTATAAGAATTAATTTTGATGCACTGACAGTGTAAAGTAGTTTTACACATGCATCTAATTACATAATGACATATCAATAAAAATAAATACCTTTTTACATTGACTGCGTGAATGGTCATCTAAAAGAATGGATGTGATTGCACGATTGTGTAAAACACTTTACACTGTCAGTGCATCGAAATTAAACTCTATTTATAAATTGAACTTAGCATTACTTGAAAAAATTTAGTAAATGAATCAACTAATCTTATCATCTATTAGAACTATTTCTATGTAAACCGTCTTACTCTTGTCAAACTTGGATGGGACTTTCTATAGTCTTATAATTCTTGTCTTTATTTTTTATATTTTTTTTTGTATAATCTACTATAGGTGATACTATTGATAGGATCGTAGTCAATAGTCATTAGGTATGGAAAAAAATAGAATAAAGATTATATCAAAATTATAAATTTTTTAAATGATAAACATGAAAGAAAATTTACTATTGCTTATTATATATACTAATATGTCAATAATTTTAAAAATATACTAATAATACTAATAGTTTAAGGATAATTGTACTACAGTTATAATAAATTTAGTTATTACTCTAAATAAATAAAATAAATAATATATTTGAAAACTAAAGAAAAAAAGATTAGCGGTAATTATGTTTGAAATGTTCCTATATTTTTTTATCATTTTTTTTGTTTGTCATTCTTTTACCGTAATGTTAGATCAAGAAAACTCTAAATTTAAAATATAATAATAAATATGTCATGTGATAGAAAAATAATAAGCTAAAAAGAAATATATATATATATATATATATATATATATATATATATATATATATATATATTATATTGCTATATAGGGAGTCGATACACAAAGATAAGTTACCATAATAAAATATCACACTATGAATTATTATATTTGTCAAGTAAATTTTTTTATACTCTATGTCTATTATATTATTTTATGTAAAATTAAAATTTACTCTTTTTTTTTCAAAGTCTTAATACCGTAATTGAGGTATAATTAATTCCTAAAATTTTAATAATTAAATACCTAAAATAACTTAATTAAATAACAACAATTAATATCTGTGCCATATACATGATAATAAATTGTTCAATAATTCGTACTATGCATGTGATAAGATTGAAATTATACTTTTAAATTATTTTATTAAAATTAATTTGATCGTAGTAATTTGATTAATAAAAAAGTAACATGTTATGCATTCATTTTTTCTTAATCTAGTGTTATGTGTATCAACTCTATAGTTATTAATGGTTTTTGTTAATCTACTTTTTTTTCTAAATTTATGATTTAAAATAATAATTGTAAATATTAATAATTAAACAAATTATTATATTATAATTATTTACGTTTTATTCTCAAAATTAAAAATATACTATTTATTTTTTATTTAATGGTTTTTTTATTTATATTACCAGTATATATTGATCGATTAGTCAATAATTTTTTTATTCGTAAGATATATTTATTTATTTTGTTTAAATAATTTTAAATCTTTCCTTATTTAAGTATACATATATATTAAGTCATATATATTAATTATTTTTTTATTGTTTGATTATAAATATTTTTTTAGCCTACAATCATTCAATAAATTTGTTATTCTATTAATACCATCATACGCATAATAATATTCATAAATCATACTAATTTCCATATTTATTTATATGTATATATATGAATTGTTTAGTTAATATTTTTTTATTTTTAAAATATATTTATTTGTTAAATAATTCTAAATACTTCTTTATGTAGTATATATATATATATATATATATATATATATATATATATATATATATATATATATATATATATATATATATATATATTAATTGTATGTAAATATATTTAAATTGTATATATTAATTATTTTTTGATAATGATTAATTTTTTTTAGCCTACAATCATTTAATAATTTTTTATTCTTTATTATTAATATCATCATATGTGTAATTTTTATAAATTATAATAATTTTTTTATTTATCTATACATATATAATAATTTTGTTAAATAATTTTAAATATTTGTTTATTTATATATTAATTGTACATATAAAAATTTAGGTCACATATATTAATCATTTTTTGTTATGATTTTTTATATATATATGATTATTTTTTATTCTGCAATCGATTAATAATTTTTTATTTTTTATATATATTCATATTCTCCAATCCCTTTTTATATGCATGATTAACAGTTTTTTTTAAATGATGATATTTTAAATTTTTCTCACGTATTTTTATATATTAGCAAGAAAGCACTCTTTTTTCTTTTTCACGCCTTAATCTTAATTAACCAATCTTGTGTCCACACAATATAATTAAACTTTTAATCATTCTAATATATTGATGAATTATATTTCTCTTAATAATTGCATTACTAATCTGAAATACCACTACAACAAATCCGACAGATAGCGGCGGTTGCTAAAGCCGTTTAGCAGCGGTTCAAAACCGCCGCAAAACATATCGCAGCGGTTTGACAAAACGCCGGAAGATGAGGCGCGGCAAAATGGATAGTGGCAATTTTCTTCAACGGCTGGAATAACCGCAGCGAAATGAAACTTGGATTTTGCGGCGGTTATTACCCGCCGCAGTATGTGGTAGGTAAATTTTATTTTCCAATTTGCAAACCGCCGCTAAATGATAGTGTTTTGAAAACGGCGCTGTTTTGTGGTGGTTGATAACCGCCGCTAAATATCACGAAGATAGACAATATTGCCGTTTTGCGACAGTTAAAAACTGCCGCTAAATTCAAATTTCCCATTAAAATTTTAGGTTTTCTATTATTTTGCCTCTTTTGAAAAAGTTTGTTTATTAATCTTAATTTTTTTTCTTTTTGATTAATTTAAAGAAATTGCAACCAAGTAAAACAGCTCAATAACATAACAAACCAAATTAAATTTATGCAAACATAACATATATAATGAAATTGTTATAACATCATCCAAAATCAAGTAAGAATGCTTAAGTTGAAGAAAATAAGCATAAAGCACTAAACCAACTTAAATGTATAAGTATCTAAGAGCATTGATTGAAATTCAAAATTTTTGTTGCGGATCCTGATTGGCAGATGAAGATGGCCCTGCGCTTGACGAGTCCGGTGTACCACCCAAAAAAGCCAACTCTGCATCAACCTCAACTGGCAAATTGCCTCCTTGCTGTTGGACTAGATATCCTAAGACCTTATGTATCGACTGTCTCTTCGCCTGCTCTTCTTCTAGCTTAGCCGTCAATTCCGCAATCCTCCTCTCGTACCCTTCATTGGGCCCTGCAGAACTCGACGGTTGTCCAGCATCGTTACCAAAGACTTGGGTGGGACATGGTCCAGCACCTAGGACACGAACTCGTCCTGAGTGCTCCTTTCTGAGAACTTGTGCTAGCGAATCATTTTGTGAAAAGGTGCCTAGAGGATCCATCCTGCCTCTCAACATTCGAAATTGCTTCCTACAAATATACAACACATTGGAAAGACATGAGTTAACAGTAGCACGATATATACAGTAAGCTAAGTTGCTTGAAATTTTTAAACATGACTCACACTAACAACACGCGCATCGGCATGGATATACGAGCCATCTTTTTTCTTATGAGTCATGATAAACAACTCTCCTCTACCAACACGCCTTCCTTGCTCTTTCTCCTACATCGTTGATATCGACATAACTTAGTAAACAACAACAACATATTCAGGAAGATTAATCAAAATCTTAATAAATAATGATGACTTATTACCACTTCGTCTTTTTTTCTTGCCAATATTTTGGAGCATCCAGTATGTGTGTAAAGTTGCTTGCTCCGATTTAAAGCGTTTTGTTTACACTTTTTCTATGAACAAATAACAGAATAAATGTAAATGAGAAAGATAGATGTTGATTATAAAATGTAAGAGGAGTAATATGTATACACATGTATATTTTAGTGGAAATAATAAAATATACCAAGGCTTACCATTGTTTATTCCTGCTGGTGATAGTCAATGAACTTTTTTCATTCATTTTCTTCTATTCCTTTCAGGCGATGCTCAAGATTTTCCTCATAAGTCCTTATTTCTTTGTAACATCTATGATACAAGTGGTGCCTTGTATCCTTCCAGTTCTTTCCTATCCTCTTTAAAATATCGCGCTTTATTTTTCCTCTGGCATCGTCCTCATAATGAAAGACCCGCTGCAATTAGTTGAAAAAATACCACAACCATTACAGGCTAATTTAAATTGTTAAAGTATGACACTCAAATCCAGTAAAAGTAGTCGCAATTACGTATAAATGGAAATTGCTTAAATAATGATGTGAAAAACAAAATACGAAAATTTTAGGAACCATATAATTTATCCATGCAAAAGCCTTTACCAAAAAAAAATCGAATACTAAAATTGCTTAAATTGTTGAAGCTTAAAGTTGTACCTTAATCATGTCGTAAGCATGTTCCTTCTTAGCTTTGTTCACATGCTTCCAACTTTCTACAGATATAGGGAACTGGGAATAATCCGCACCCAAACTCTCTAAGAAACCACTGAATAATCCAACTGCCTCACCAATCGGTTGCAGCTCTTTGTTAAATGGGAGTACTATCTTTGTATTGAAAGGGAGCGCTATAGCCTCCCTCACGCTCAGCCTAGAAGCTTTTCTCACGCCGTCCTCTAAGAAGTGTATGAAAAACAAAATTACAATCTAATCATTGCAAAAAAGAAAAATAGAAGTAAAGGACTTTAAAGATAACTGTTTACAAAATTAGGATGAAAAAAAGTTTACCGATAACAGTAACTTCCCAGAAATCCGTATCTCTGCGTTTCCCATTTTGGTGCTGATGTTCGACTTCTTGGGCAGCAAACAAGTCGTCGATATAGTCATCAAACGACAGAACTTCATCTGTCTTTGGGTCGTAATCCTCATCCTCTAATTCATGATCTGCCACTTTCGCGCGATGCCGAGTCTCTAATTGTTCTGTGGGAGTTTGAGGATCATCAGCACTGCTCGACTGCACAATCCTATGATCGATGTGTGGTGCACGAAATAGTCCGTTGATACGGGTTGCTGGAGCTCTATTAGCTGAGGACGAAATCGGAGGAGCCCTATCACGTGGTTGCTCACGTGATGTCTGAGCTTCTCTAGTCATGGACCCAACCTTAAGGCAATATGAAAGCATTTAGAATTATATTTTAGAGAAGGAATTAATATTGAGAAGGCTAAAGTATATTTCTTGTCCCTGAAGTTTGACAAAAGTTTTAAAAATACCCCTAAGTTTTATTTTGTTTCAATTTTGTCCCCGAAGTTTTCGATTTGCATCAAATATACCCCTAACGGCTAATTTTTCAAAATATTTAAGGCAAATTTAACAACAATTTTATAAGAACAACCCTCAACACAAGCAAATCAAGCATAATTTTCATGCATTATTCTTAAATTGGTCTTAAATTTTTTGAAAATTTAGCCGTTAGGGACATATTTGATGCAAATCGAAAACTTCTGGGATAAAATTGAAACAAAATAAAACTTAAGGGTATTTTTGAAACTTTTATCAAACTTCAGGGACAAAAAATATACTTTACCCTATTGAGAATTAATTTAATTCATAAACTAATCATTTTGCCGGGAAAAAAATTAACAACATGGTTCAATTAGAGAAATTGAAGGATAACTAATTTTCACATAAGGTTACGTCAAGAAATGTTAACCACAAACACTAACCGTTGTCTCTTCAGTTCCGGCATCAGTTTTGGCATCTTTCGGGGGTTCCCATATAATGTTGTATCGTGGTTTCCTAGGCATTATTACAAACCTTGACAAAAAACAACATTACTAGACAAATGACAAGCGCAACGTAAAAAGACCCTTAAAGCAAATAGAGAAGGCAAACTATAACCCAAAATTAGAGAATAAAAAATTATGAAATCTATATGGAACACTATAAGGCACATTACATGATACATTATAGGTGGATAGAATATTAGAATTTTTTATTTTTTAAATAATTTAAAATTTTAATCAGTTAAGTCTAATTAAATTAGTTTAACATAAAAAATATTAATTAGTTTTAATATTAGTTCAAGTCTTATTATTTAATAGGATTAATGACTGGTTTACAAATAAATTTGAATGTGTCATAAAAGTAGATGTATTGAAAATTAATTCTTGACCTGGTAAGTAAAAACACTTGAATAAGTGAAAGATTATTTATTATCAAAAGCCAAGAATCAAGCTTGACAAACTGCTACTAATATTCTACATTATATATTTATTAATGGAATAAATAAACAAATAATAGTAGTAGTTTATAATATTATAATAAATAAATAGATGAGTGGTTATATTGAGGTGAGTTCTCTATATTGAATGCAGGAAATTAATTTTGCGTTTATTCTCTTCCCTACTCTCTTCTTACTTTGCTTATTTTTGGCGATAAAAAAAGGATAAGAAAATAAATCAAGAATGCACAAAATATCCAAATTCATCAACTAAGGTCATACTTATAGTATTAACATCATTTTCACATTATCAGCAGCAACCATACCAAATCAATTAGCTAATAACATAACATCAATAAGAGTTAACATACCATATGAAGAATTTCATAACTCATAAGCCATAACATAGCAATAGCAACAACCAATGATATTAACCCAAAATTAACATATCCAACCAAAGGAAAAAAAATACAGCAGCAACTGAACAAAAACAAGTAAAACTATACACATGGGGATGGCAAAAAAGGAAAGTGTAAAAAAATAAAGACAATAACAAAAAAGGTATGAATACGAACCAGTGAAAGGACGGTGTAGGGAAGAAAAACACACGACGACTGGCAGGAGAAATGGAAGAACAACGGCGGCTGATGGAGAATAAGTGAAACTCTATTGGGTTCACGAACCAGGCTTTTTTTTTTGTTTTTTGGTATCCAAAATGACGTTTAGATCCTTCATTTATTTTCAAGAAATAAGATACATAAATACTTTTGTTTAGAAATTAACCCAAGCACACGTGATGTAAATGAAATTTGCAGTGATTCCCTTTTTAATCTAAAGTTGTAGCACGAGATTCAATAGAATCTCCGAACCAAAATAAAAATATAATGGGAGTTACACTTATCAGTTATCGTAGTTCTGGAAGAGGAGGAAGGAAAGTACGCACAAAAACATAATGATTAGACTAAAATAATGAAAGAAGAGAAGGAAAATTACATACGAAATCTAGTTATGACATATTTTTAATGAAAGGCTTCATTTGATGAATATGAATATATGATCGTCCCATCCCCTTGAACTAGCAATGTTGCTCGTTGTGTTGATTTGCGATAGCGCAAGTTATCTGGGTTGAAAAATCATGACTGCCATATTCTGATGGAACAATTACTCCCAATTTTAGTGAAGAATGCACTATCGAGTCCGGTGTCCAATGTGATTGCAAATTTATCATCATTTTTTTTAGAACTTTGTGGGAAAGCTATAAACCCTATGTAGCTTGTTGAGTTTTAGAATCATGTTGTGCAAACCCTGTCTCAGATGGAAATAATTTTTCCTCCATCACTCTTCACCGTCATGGTTTACCTCACGGTGCATCTCGTTGATGAGGTTACTTTTGGTGGACTAGTACATTATAGGTGGACGTATTCAATAGAAAGGTTAGATTGCTGATAAACCCCTTTAGTACACTCAGTTGAATTAATTGTGTATATATTGAGCATTTTATTGTATCTATATGAAAGGTATTTTGGAAGTCTGAAGCAATATGTTCGTAATAGGGCACAACCAAAAGACTCAATTACAGAAGGCTATTTATCTGAGGAAATCCTGACTTTCTGTTCTAGATATTTGGATAATATTGAGACTAGAATCAACCGACCAGGGCGAGTTGATGATGAGTCCGTTGATGTTCTTCATACTTCAGGGGAAAGTATGTTTCCAGCTATTGGAAAGGCATTGGGAGCTGTTTCGCATTTCGAACTCACTCCAATGGAAAAAATAAGCTCATCGTCATGTGCTAATCAACTGCGATACCGTGGTTCCGTTCGTTGAGTAAGTATACACATGTATTTCTAAAACACCAATATAACTCTTTTCTCACAGTGATTAGTTGGACTAATTTTATTTTCTCCCATAAAGTACATTTAAGGAAAAGACAAAGCGAAGCTTGCGTCATCAGACAAGGTCGCAAGCTAAGATAGATAGTGTCGTCCATGCAGAATTTTCTCAGTGGTTCAAGCATGAGGTTGACAGAATTCTAACCTGAACATTGTGTTTTTAGCCTAGAATTAGTACTATATGAAAATCGATTTTAATCTAAAGCATGAATGTTATGTGGTTCCAGGTTCCTATGGAAAGTACGCTTCATTCGAAAGACTTGAAGTTGCTTACATGTGGTCCCATGATTCAGGCAAGACGTTTTGGGCCGTACGATGTTAACGGGTACAAGTTTAGAACTATCACAAAGGAAAACAGGATGAAAACACAAAATAGTGGAGTATATGTATCATCTAATACAAGAAGTTATGCAAGCATGCGTGACAATAGAGTAGCTATTGGTGGTATTCCGTATTACGTAAAAATTATAGACATAATTGAATTGAATTATAGTTGTTCCTTCACGGTGGTATTGTTCAAATGTGTTTGGGCTGATACCACTACCAGTAGAGGCATCAAACAAGACCATTTGGGGCTTACCAGTGTTAATTCTCTCGTACGATACACACTGGTAATCGAGAAGAAGTTGAACCGTACATATTGGCATCGGAAGCTCAGCTTGTATACTATGTGGATGATGAAGTAGCTAAGGAATGGAGTGTTGTAGTTTATGTGAAACCAAGGGACTTGTATGACATGGGAGAAGAGAATGAAGAAGTTGAAGTTGGTTTTTCTCCACAGCCAGGGTTGAACATGTCAGCGGAAGGGGACATTGGATATTTACTATGACAAGGGAGGAAGATATAGAAGACCTCATAGAAAATACTTCAGAGAATTTCGATGATGTCGCATAATGCTTATATAAAGCCTTTTAATATAATTTAAAAATGATCTTTCTGTCATTCTCTAAGTTAAATAAACTCAATGTTGTACGCTGTTTTCTTTGGTTACTTTATACTTGTGTAGTTTTTATTTGCAGTTAAATATTTATGTTATTGTAAATTTTCATGAGTAAAAGCAGATCTTTTGTTTCTTTCAACGATTTTAATACGGAGATGTTCGTTTACGTTAAATCTTTATTCCTTCTACAGTTGTTGTTTTTCTTAGGGTTGAATTTTTTATAATCTTACTATCTATTACGCAATATAATTTCACTAGTATATGTTTTGAAAATAATAGTGAACATAACATGACGGTGGAACAGGATCAATGAAAACTGAGGACTTTTCGTCATCCTCTGCAAGCACAACAATTGGTACAGAGTTTCTGTTTAAGAAATTTGGCCAAACTACTAACAAAGTTGATGGTAATTGTCGAAAATTTGAGTTTATTTTTAAAATTGTCTTACCATCTTGTAGTTTGGTTTTTTTTCCAAGTCAGTATTTAATGACTCCGGAGTTCTCAGTTTCTTCTATGTATACTCAATCTGTTATGTATATGTTGATATTTTCAGTCTTACCTGAATATTCTGGAGAAATAGTTCCTGACAGTCTAGATGGAGAAAAGTCTGATACAGAAGACGATTTAGATGATATCTCCTCTGTCGCAGTCGACAGATCCATGTAGTTTGATCTGAATAAGATTCCAAAAGAAGACAACGAAACTTTATAAGACCAACAAGATAAACAAGATGATATACATGTTAAGAAAAGGTGCTTTGATCTAAATAAAATGCCATGGTATGGAGATGAAATATCAGATCCTCTAAAACGTAAAGCCCATAGATTCATAAAAGAGAATTTTTCGCCAGGTCAATACGATGTTGGAGAGAAATTTTGATCTTTTATTATAACAGTTACGCTGATTTCCTTAGTTTAATGATTTGGGTCGCCGTTGTACATGTTTATCTACTTTTAGAGTTTCTTGATTTAGATTTAGTAAGGCATAACTTTAAAGAGGAGTAACTTTGATTTATGCTCTCTAAAACTTTATTTTAACTTTATAAATTCATATTATGATTTTATTTTCTTCTTTTACATCCATGTTTGAAAGCAAATTTAGACGTGAATAACGTAATCAAAAAAATCTTATTTTTAAATTTGTTCACATGAGTTAACATATATACCTTATTTAACTTGTAAATTTTTTTTTTACGTAAAACGAATGTAAAAAAAGTGTTACGAGTTTAAGTAACAATGATTCAAACATATGTAGCTTAAGATAATAGTATTTACTTAAGTAGATTATACCCAAATGGTTTATTACTAAAGAAAACATTGCAATATGTAGTAATATGCATTTTGCGACAGTTTAACGAAACCGCCGCAAAATATAAAACAATAACTCACCCGGCGGTTTATATAGCGGCGGTTTTCGAAAATACGCCGCTAAATGCATACCTGATTGACATACAGCGGCGATTTTGCTAAATGCCGGCCTGATTGCAGTATCAACCCCGAACCGCCGCTATTTGCGCCACAGGTTGTCATTTCGCGGTGGTTTTACAAAACCGTCACAAAATTTCCGCCGCTATCTGTCGGATTTGTTGTAGTGCACAACTAAAAAGGTGATACATATATCTAAAAAAAACAAACTTAAAAATAAAAAAAAGAAAAAAAATTTCATATTAAAATGTTTAAAAATAACATATCCAAAAAGAATAGGTATAATACATAAATTGGGACAACAATTTAAATTTCTCTAAAACTAATTTAATCAAATAATACCAATATTAGAATTAAATTATTTAAATAATATTTAATCTATTCTAATCCTTAGATACGTATAGATTAGAGTCAATCTCGTAACACCCAACCGAAATAACATCATAAGATCGAACATTTAGAATCCGTACAAATTTAGACTATCTTCTTGTTAAAAATGTCAAACTAAATTGACTTTTATTCTCCTCAATGGCATTGTATTAATGCACCAGAAGGCAAGTAGTTTCTGAAAAAAAAATTACAATATATTATAAAATTATTTTTAATACAAAAAGCTTAAGAGAAGAAAATTTAAATATAGTACCAATTTTTTAATTGCATCTTCAAGGTTGACACGAATTTTCCAAAACTGAATCTAAATTGAGGAAATTCAATCTCATTATATGCTCTACTTCGAATATTTTCGGACAAACGTAGAAAATATGGAGGGAATGTGATTTGAACTTGACCTACAAAGCTCCTTAGAAATAATTGCCCAATCAAAGAAGAATAACAGATTAGAAAAAAAAATTAATTCTTAGATTTAGACTCACTAACCAAAAAGAAACACTATATATATCCTTTAGTAGTACAAAAATAATTATAGAAATTAATTATTGCAATATCAATTTACCACTATGAACGTTAGTATCATATTTATGGCAATTAGAATTATAAATTTATGATTATTTTTTTATATAATTATAATTAAGATATTTTTTTAAAAATTAGTATAATTATGCATTATTCATTAAATGCTAATTGTAATATAATTCTAATAAAGATATTTTTTATTATATACAGTAATTACACATCATATATTAATTTTGTTTAAATTATATAATTTTATCATATCATGATTAGAATCAGTATCTTCTATCATAATAAGAGAAATTCCGGACAATAAATAAGAATATTATATCTGATATACACAGATTAAAATAGAAATATATGTCTTAAACTTTAGAAATATAAATTCTATTATATCTTCTTAAACAAATCTAAACAACTCTATACTAATAGCCCTTGCCATGTCGTGTTTCTCAAGACTTATATTTAGGAACATATAGAATTTTAATAATAATACACGAGTAATTGAAATAGTTTATATACAAATTTTTTAAGTTATTATTATTATTATTATTATTATTATTATTATTATTATTATTATTATTGGATAATGAATAAGAATTAGAATTATATCAATATTTTTAAATTAATATAATTAAAATGACTAAAAATATTTAAATTTAATGTGCATTGTTGATATCATAAAATTTGATATTTTATGATTATATTCAAATATTTTTATCATGATTACCACGACCGATGCAATTATAAACTACCGCTTCAGGAAAAATTAGAAAAAACTAGCAACTCCTTGCGAGATCTCCAAGAGAACTACAGCCTGGTAGTTTCAACATTGAAGGAGAAGGAACATACAATTTCCAAGCTACTGAAATCAGGTTTATCAATTGTCGCATGCTGGCACATTTGTGCTGTTTTTGTTCAGTATATATGATTTGCTTTATTTTATCTCCAATAGAAAATGCCTTAGTCGGGCGTGCGAAGAAAATGTGTACTGATCTGCAGATCGCATCAGATCATATTGATTCACTATCCTCAAAATTAGGTATGATTTACTTTGCTCTGAACTTTGATGACCACCATAAGAAATAGGTACTCTTCATTTCTGCTGTTGCATTTGCCCTTCATTGACTCCATTGATTTTGTCAAGCTAATCACATCATATTCAGATTTATCTCCTATTTATATCAATATTGAATTTGTAGAGAAACAAGATATTTTGAATTTACATGCCTTTAATTTAATCAACATGATATTGTAAATCGTTCATCTCTTCTATACATGTGAGACAGGCCTATAAAAAGGAATGGAAATTGGGGTACATTTTTGGCATGAGCTATGCAAACTAAAGTGCATATTTTTAATTATTTAGTTGGCATTATGGCAACTTGGGATTTTGCTGTAGCTACATAATTTTATTGAAGGGCTCTTTACTTTCCTCATAAAGAGTAGTGGTTGTGTTTGGTTTCTTCTTAAGGGCAAAGCCCTAATACAGAGGGTGGTAGGACAAACCTATTGGAAACTGTTCAGACTTGAGACTCTATTCTCTTTTTTTTTTTGGAAACTGTTTTAAGTTTCTGAAAATGTTTACTTTACTGAAACTTGTGACTAATCTAGTGGAGTTAGAGAGTGTTAACTGCTTGTTGCTCCACTTAGTCAAAATCACAACTTCCTTTGTTGAAATCTAGCAGAAGGATCCTTGCTTTAGGTAAATCCTCAGCACCTTTCCAATTTTTAATGCATTTGTTTTATTGAAATATTTTATTTATTTTATTTTATTTTTGAAAAAATTGTTATAAGGGTTGCCTATTTGAAGATTGTGATTTTTTCTTTCATGTAGAGCGGAATCTGGTGAATCTTCTCTCTTGGAGGAGATTCTTTCTATTCTTTATTGCATGACAATCGTGAGGTTAGCTTCTATTTTTATTGATTCTGGAGTAGACAGTTACACACTAGAATTAGGGTTCAATTTAGTATGTTTCTTATTTTTATTTTTAGATATCAGTTTATCTCATAAATGTTTTATACTGTGATGGATAAAATTAATTCGTAGAATCCTTGTAAATAATTTCTCACCCTGTTTTTCTTCAATTCAATTAACACTGATTTGATTTCCCCTATCAATGCAGTTTATAATTTCTTTGGAAAATTTTCATTTGCTGAAGGATGTTTTGCTGCCTAACTTGATGGAGCTTTGTAGAATGTAAAAAGCTAGTTAGTTTTCTAGCTGCAAATAACTTGAATCAGCTATCTTATCTATCATGAGTGTATGAAGGGTTTTTAATAGAGACTCAAACATTAGAATGATTAACATGCATATAGACAAGATTTAACAAATTTAACTGTATGGCATGTGATGGCAGGTGAGATACAAGGGGCCTATCAAATAAAAATTACTACAACTGCCCTGGCTTTGTTGCTAGCCAGTAGGCACAATAAATTGGCAAAAGTAAACATACTAGGCCATCTAATTAAGGTATTACAATATTATATTGATTCAATATATTCGTTTAAACATTCTTTTCGAAGTGGCTGCTGAGTAGTTGAGCTTATTTGCTTTTCAAAATCTAATGTGGGAACAACGACAACATCAAAAGCTAAATCAGCTTCAAATCAATGGGTAATGTTGCCACTTCCTACAAAGGTAACTCCATTTTATTACATATAGAACCTTAAATTGCATATGATATTATTGTTATCATGAGGCCAAATAGAAGGTTCGTATTTAGCAATAATTTGACGATCTGTTGTTTGATTTTTACTATAATTATTGTTATCATTTGAAACTAAATTCAATGCATTATATTGAATTGAGCAGGGGGAATTTAAGGTCCTAATTATTGTTGTTGGAAATGATGAATTTTTTCCCAGAGGAAGGAGCACTTTGGTGAATATTGATGATGTGATTATTGAAATAAGTCTTGGCAGATCCATCTAGACTATGATGACAGAGGAAAGAGAGAAAAGAGATTGGTTTATAGCCTAACTTGATGTAATATAGTTATAGGCTTATAGTATTTTTGTTGTTTAGATTTGTAACATGATTTATTATTTTTTAAGAGAATTTTGTATATCAATATTTTGAGTTTAATGAAATATCTTATTTTGTAGTAATTAATTTGTATATTTATATTATGCATAATAATAATAATAATTGGCACAAATAATTGAGATTCTAGAAAAAAAAGTAGTTCGTTGCTTTTAAGAAAATCAGTATAATATAACTAAAAAAAGTTTTAAGATTTTAGCGGCAATAGTAATGGCAACTAAAAGTAAATAATATTACAAATTTACAATTTTAGAATTATTTTTAGTGGTCATATAAATTGCCGGTAAAATAGGTTTTGGCGGCAATAGTAATGGCCGCTAAAAATGAATAATATTGTAATTTTGGAATTACTTTTGGTGGCCATATAAATTGCTAAGAAAATGGCCACTAATAGTTATATACTTTTTGCGGCCATTAAAAAGGTCTTTACCGCCAAATGTTATAATTGCCGCTAAAACCTTTTAGCGGCAAAGTATAAGATGGCTAATGTCTAATTGCCGGTAAATGTATTAGCGGCTATTTTTATTGCCGCTAAAAGCAAAATAAATGGCCGCTAAAAGTGATTTTTCTTGTAGTGTTATCATATTATTATTATTATTATTATTATTATTATTATTATTATTATTATTATTATTATTATTATTATTATTATTATTACTATTATTATTATTATTAAAAGTATTTTCAATTGATAATTGATAAGTAGTTTAATAATGCATTAAATATTGATTTGATATAATTATAATGAAGATATGTTCTTAAATTAGTATAATTATGTATTATTCATTAAATATTAATTATAATATAATTATAATAAAGATATTTTTTATAAAATAATTTATAATAGAGAATAGGAAAGTTCATTTTGGAGAAAAAACGGAGTCACGAGGGATCGACATCTCACCTTTATTAGTTGGGAAAAAACTCAGTTTTAGTATTTTAAGTAGATTTACATTAATTAGAATTAGATATAAAAGGGAAAAGAATCAGCCCTTCGGGCTCTTCTCTTCTATTCCACCTCATTCCGCAATTTACAGTTTTTCAAATCCTAGTTTTTCTCTCTAAACCATGAGCAACTAAACCTCCACTGTTAAGGTTTGGAGCTCTATCTATTGTATAGATTGATACTATTATTTTTCTATTTTAATTCATGTACTGATTTCTATTTCAAGAATTGTTTTCGTTCTTTATCTTATGAATATGGGTGGAATGGAAGTATGACCCTTGTTCTAATTGAATTATTGTATAACTTGGAAAAGCTCTTTACTTGAACAACGGTTTGAAAACAATTTCTCCTAAACTTCTAATTATCTGGACTTAACGGGATACGTGACATATAATCCTCTTATATTTGGGTAACTAGGGTTTCTGTGACATATAAACTAGAATTGAACTTCACCCTCTAATTGGAATTAAGTGTCCAAGAAATTGGCAGTTGATGAAGGTTAGAGGAGACTAAAAAGGTCTAAGAAATTAGGGTTTAGTCACATATAGTTTGCCATGAATGGAATCTTGCATGATTAAAATAGTTAATAAGAAAGGTCAATCAAGAAGAATAGATATCTCTGAAGCCTTAACTGTTTCTCCATATATTATTCACAACTTGTTTACTGCTTGCTTTCTGATATTCTGAATTTACTGTTAATGCTTTTGAACCTTCAAACACTATTTTCTGTTTGTCTGACTAAGCCAATCACTTAACCATTGTTACTTGATCCATCAATCTTCGTGGGATTGACCCGGTGCACTTACCAGTTAGTTTATGGACTTTAAATTCCGCACCAACCGTCATTCGAGAGACCATAGATGTGTGCCACATCCTCGAGAATGATTGTACATTCTCCCACTAAAAGATGGAACGTATATGTTTTCGGCCGCCATCTATCTATTAATGCTGTCATTTGGGATGATTTATGATTCACTCTTTCTATTTGAGAAACATGATAGAACCCGATCTCTCCTAATGTTTTCATCACCAACTGACTATATCATTTTGAGGACTAATTTTTTCAATCTTAAAACTCTCTTTGCCTGAATATCAAGAAAGATAAAAATAAAAAATAGACTAACCATAATTAAAATTAATAAATAAAATTTAGCCAAAGTATCTGTATATTTTTCATAACATAACATATAATATATATGTTAATATATATTTTAATATTAGTGATATATATTATCATCATAGCTATATATATCAACAATAATATATTTATGTATGTTGCGTACAACAATATATTGTCTAGACATACAACAGCACTAGTGGACCATTCATGTCCTTTGTATCATAACGTGAGACTCAACACAACGATTTATACAAATATGCCAAACACGTCGATTCCCAATTATAAAAATTTTTTCGTAAAATTCCTCAACAAGAGCAAATACTTGCAGCTCACCATCGATGTCGACTTGTCAGAAAACAAAGTGGTCTCAATTAAGCAGAATATGTGACAACGGACATAGCATTACACAGACTCTAGAGTGTCCAACGCCTCCGTATCACGGATTTGTCTGATCCATGACAGTTTGATTGCACTAGATACATGATCGTTTTTGCCCAATGGTATCTTGAAGTTATGGCCACACATTCGTCGACTAAATAGACAAAACTACTACCTATTTTTTCACTTACAGTACGACCGCCAGTCGGGAGACTATAGATGTGTGTCACATCCTCCAGAGTAATTGTATATTCACCCACTAAAAAATGAAACGTATGTATTTTTGGCTACCATCTGTCTGTTAATATCATTATTAAGAATAATTTACAGTTTACTCTTCCTATTTAAGAAATATGATAGAACCTAGTCTTTCGTAATGTTTCCATCACCAACTAATTATACCGTTATAGAAAGACTAATTTTTTCAATCTTAAAATTCTCTGTACTGAATATAAATAAAAATAAAGATAAAAAAATAAATTAACTATAGTTAAAATTAATAAATAAAATTTAGCTAAGGTATATATTTTTCATAACATAACATATAATATATGTTAATATATATTTTAATATTAGTGATATATATTATCTTAATACTATATATATCAATAATAATATATTTATGTATGTTGCGTACAGCAATATATTTAGAATAAATATTTTAATATAAGCATATTTAGTAGCATCAATATATACAATACTTTAATGTAAAAAATATTCGTAATTAAATTCGATACAAAAATTAATAAATAAAATCTAAATAATGTGTATATTTAATTTTTTTTATTTATAACATGGCGTCATATATATTAACATACATATATTTTAACTCTAATGATATATATTATTATAGTACTATATTTATTACAACTATATTTATGTATTTTGTATAATTTATTTATTTACAATATAATAATATTTTTAGATGGGAGGACGTGTATGCTGCATCATTGTGTGAAGTAATGGAGTTAGGGTTGGTTGGAAAATGGATCCTCTCAATTTATTTTAATATTTAAAAAAATAAAATAATTTTTTACTGTTAATTTTATAAGTGGAACCAAAGATAAATATAAAACAGAACAACGAATAGTAAAATTAAACAATTGATATTATCTAATTTTTTTTATTAAAGAGAATCCACTCCTAAATTAATTAGATAATGATTACAGATTTGAGACATCAGTAACCATCAAAACAGTGGCCTTTTTTGATAAAATTCAAAAAATCGATCGGGTCCAATACAGTTTGACCGATCGGTTCTTAGTCAATTTGGCAGTCCAATGTCGATTTTTCTAATTTTTTGGTTTCTGTATATGACCAAATCGTTATTCCTAATGATTTGCGGTTTGAGCGGCCAATTCAAACAAATTTTCAGAATTTTAATTTTAATAATGCCATCTTTTTTTACAAATTCATACAAAAAACAATGCAAAAAAAATCATGTAAAAATGACATATAAAAAATATGAATTTAATTGATTATTGATTTTCTTTACATATAATTATAAATGAGTGGTAGGTAGATGGTGAACATGCTAATCGCAATGATAAATTAAAAATATTAGATGGTGGTCATGCTATTTAATTGATCAATTATAAATGGGAGATGGTAGACATATTATTTAATTGATCATTGTAGTTATTATTTTCATTTTTTTATAAGATCTTAGAAAAAAAATTGAATATTGTTAAATATCCAAGTATTTTTGTTAATTAGCTCAAAACAAGTTAGTCTAACTTCAATAAAAATCAACTATGAGTAGCATTATTTTAAGTTTTATTGTTGAAAAAAATTATTCAAACAAGTTTGGTTCAACGGTCAAGATGTTTAAACTAATGTGTTCATACTTTATTTGGGTGCCATTAAATTGATAAAAAAAATTTTTTTTTTAAAAAGTTACAATTTACATATTTTTTTAAAAGATCTTTTTTTCTTAAAAAATATTTTTTATATAATAAATGAACAAAAAAGTACTTTTATTTTATTTTATCCCAATGTAATTGATAAATAAAAAAAAATCTTTTTACATGAGATATCCAAATATAAAATTACTTTTATTTTTATAAAAAATCTTTTAAAAAAATATCATTTAAAAAAATTATTTTAAAGAATAACGCCCAAACAAATTCTGAATATTAAATCAAATATTCACTTAATGAAGTTTTATTTTATGTTAAAAAACCTTATATTCAACCATGTATTTATCTTCTCTTTTTTCTGATTTAGTTTTGAACTTTGATTATGTTACGGACACTTGCAAAACGTTATGATTAAACTGTTAATGCATAACTAACAAGAAAGAAGACAAGAGATTTTTAATATGGATGCCACCCAAAGGCGCAAATCTTCACTGCAGAGATCAGAAGTACCATGGAACGATTCCCGGAAGTTCAGTCCACCACCTTTCTTCAATTTCAAAAATTTTAAAATTTCACCAACATTTTTAAAAGATATCATCGCCACAAATACTACTATTAAAAATTCATGAATCAAATATTAAGGCTTTTTTTGGTGACAAAGAATGTAATATAAAGAAAGAAACACATCTGTGATGAGGATTTGAATCTAATAAAGTATTATGTTTAAATTAAATACTAGATATTATTTTATCATTTTTATTCTCTCAAAATTATAAAATATGAGAAATATTTGTATATATAATTTTATTGTGCATTTAATATATCTTACAAAAACATTTTCTTTTCAAACTTTAATTTAATTATGAGTTAGATTGATTAAATATCATTATTCTATGTGTCATAATTGAATAAAATAGTCTTATTATATAATAATTTATGAAAGGATAATTTCTCCTATAATTTTCGAAAGATATTAAAACAATTGCATGATTTTTCTTTTTCCTAATAATGATTATGGGCATGAGCAATAAGGTTGAAACTTGAAAGTTTGATAATAACGCCATAGAATGCATTATTATGAGCCTCCAAAAGTTTGTTTTGATTACATGGCGCCAAATCAAATGAAAACAAAGCAACACCATTTCCAAGAGGTAACCATTCCATCATGAATCAACAACATAAAAATGATGGAGAGTCCCACACAATTCGAAATATTATTGTTTACTAATTAATTGGCAGGTTGCTTACCTGATCTTACCAAAATTAGGGTCCCAAATTAAGCATGCACATGTCCCTTTGCCTTTATGGTCCCCACATTATTAATCTTCATATTCGTTCATTATTATTTTTTAGTTTTAATAGCTCTTCTCTGAACTCAGAAAGGAATTTTGTATTATAAAGGATTAGATATGGAGAAAGAATAAGTGTTGTCTACATACGCATGTTAAGTTTATATGTTGCTTTTAATTAAAAGGTCTTAATTTTTATACTATTCCAATATGTTCATTAAGCCATTATCAATTCAATTTTTCTCCACATTTTGTGACATACTAATTAGTAACTAGAGTGATTAGTAAACTCCTCCTAAATGAGGGGTATTAACAATATTAAAGAACAGCTTAAAAAGTTGTGATAATTAGTTATAATTAATTATTGGTCTAGCCTCAAAATATAGGTAGCTTACTATATGTATGTGTGTGCATATACGTGTGTTCTATCATGGGCTCATGGCTCTTGATCATAAATATAATCTTATTTTCTTCTTTCACAGGTTATATTATCATCTTCTTTAGTTCTCTTTGGTGTTCTTTCCCATCACTTCGAATTTACAATAATTAGTGCTGTCAATTAGAGAAGCTTTCAGTAATTCGATAGACAGAATATAGAATCGTATTTTCTTAAGATATATCTCTAAATATAGATTTTGATTGGAAGTTTCTAATCAATTTTTCTAGTTTATTTGATGTGAATATTGTTATAGCCGTCATTCTTTGGGGTTTCAATCCCAATTAATTAGGTTGGGTTTAAGGTTAGGACTAGGAATTAGGATTATATTTAAAAATAGATATATATTTAGTATTGAGAACGGTTAAAATTATAAAAGAAATTATTGATTAATTGTTAAAATTAATTGTGGCAATGCAATATACATAATTAAAATTTAATACTAGAGATAAAATTAAATTAAATTAAATGTCAAAAATAATTTTAAAATATTAAAAATAAAAATATAAATTTTATATTTAAAAAAAATATAAAAGATCAACATTTTTATTAAAATTTAATCAGCACTTAATCAATAAAAAAAAGTGAATAATTAATTATAATTTCATCACACTATTAAAAATATTAATAATAACTACAAATTACAAAACCTGCTGGCACTTTAACCCTCTTCTTTACATTTTTATAACAATAACAACAATAATTGCTTCATCTTCTTTCCAAAACATACGTTTCTTATTTGATACTTCAAACTAACGCGTTTAGATTAGTTTAAAGTCGACGTATCTTGATCATTATTATGGGTATCCCTAACTTGTATTTACCAAATCTTAATACAAGTTTAACAAGGCTCTCTTGTCTTCTTATGAAGGATTCTCATTCATTATTTTTCAACCTTACTAAAAAAGAAATAATAACATCAGATGGAGTGATCGATATTAGATCATGTATATTACAGATTTACAGTACTGTTATTTCTAGAGAGAGCCTCGCAGCATAAGCTTTCACAACATATATTTGGCAAGTCTTCGTCCTCCTATATATTAACAATATTGTGTAGGAGACAATAAAAATCAGTTTAAATAGTCTAAAATTATTTTATCTAACATTAAATAATTATTACTAAAATAATTTTATAATTTTAGATGTAACGAATATGTAATTATGAATGTTATATATATAAAATTATAAATATTATATAATATAAAATAATTTTAAATATTGTCTTTCAATTATTCTAATAATTCAGGTTAATTATTGACAAATAATGTATATTTATATTAATATTATTTTAATTAATTTAGATTGACTGAATGATCGATTTACTCATCCACTTAAATAAATATTTAATAAATTAATTTTTAGTTTGTCCAAACAAAAAATATCATAAGAAAATATTACCCTTATTTTTGCCAATTAAAAATATGAAGCATAATTATAGTAACTTTGAGTTAGGCCTAGACTCACTTTTATATACACACATACATTTAGAACTAGAGTACCTAGTTGTGTAGCATATATATATATTCAGTTCTATTAATAAATAATGATATATTTATAAGTGTAAATAAAAGGAAAAAAATAGATAATTTATCATATTTTTTGACAAAAAAATTATCTATTGTTTTTTCTCGTCGTTGAAAATAGAGTTACTACCAATGCCAAAAATTTAAAAAATGATAGTATCTAAAAATACTTACATTGCATTAATTTTTTTCTCACATTAATAAATAATTATTTATATCTTTTATTTTTAATTAAAATAATCATTTTATTTTGCAATAAAAAATTTAAAGTCTAAAGTTACTGTTATTAATTAAATTTTAATATTAGTCACGTAAAATTTAAAATTATTAATTATAAAAAAGAAAGTATAAGTAGATAATGAAAATATTAAATAATGTGAATAATAGATATATCGGATGTTCAATTTACTAGGTGTGCAGATAATTATTCTAATATTAAAATTTAAGTAGATCATTTTTTTGTCAAAAAATATGATAAATGGTCTAATTTTTTTTATTTACACTCATAAACATGTCATTATTTATTAATACAACTGAAACATGCTTCAATTTTTCATTTTATTTAATTGAAAATATCATTTTATAAAATCCATAACTACCATAGACACCAAAATTTGTGGCCATAATAGACTACACCTATATATATATATATATTGTTGGAATATACATATATACATATATACAAGAGACAAATTAAAAGAGGTAAACTGTTAACAGGTACAAGTAATCATCACAAGTTGGTGGCTGTTATTATTCCCCTATATACAATTAATAATAATAGTCTAGACCCATCTTACAAAGTCATAAGTTTCTAGCTAGTATTACAAAGTCAATAAGTGTACGTGTCCAAATTAAAATGCAAGGCCAATAATAATAAGAGTCCCCAAAGGCCAAATCTCGGTACATCAAATAAAAATATATAAAAATTATACACGAAGTTAACACAATCAAAATTCTTGGATTAACAAATGACAAGATGATATTAAAGAAGGATGGGGTAGAACTATGACAAAACCAAGAAAACCATATAATATAATCATCATCATCTCAATGGACGTGCATGTTAGACAACATTAACTAGCAAGCTAGTAGTAATAGTGAAATAATCTCTTTTAATTTCTGATCTGTTTATATTATTTATATTATTACTGTTCAATAATGTCACAATCAAGACTCCAAACTTCTAAATTGACTTTTACACTACTTTCCAATCAATCAAATTAACCATGCATTACGTACCAAACAAATAGTACATTTTAGCCCGCACGAAACTTCCTCTATCGACCTCTACATTATGCAGCCACCATATATTTTGTGATGTATGATTTAAAAAAAAATGGAATTATGCCAAGGGAATAATTATGATTAATATTCGAATAAATTTTGAGTCGGGATGATAAGTAGGTCAAAATTCACTGGTCTAGTCTGTGTAATTTACCTAAAAAAATTGAATTGGATTAAAAATTTAAAATTACCATAATTAAAAAATTTGTTTAACTCAGTACCGCCTAACATGCAAATTTTGAAGAGGCGGGACAAAAAATTATATATATTGTTTTAATAATGTCATCTATTTTTTTTTTAACAAACTCATACAAAATGTAATGCAGAAAATATATAAAAAATGACATTATCAAAAATATAAATTTAATTGATCATTGATTTTTTTTACATATAATTTTAAATGAGTGGTAGGTAGATGGTGAACATGCTAATTGCAATGATCAATTAGAAATAGTATATAGTGATCATGCTATTTAATCGATCAATTATAAATGAAAAATAGCAGACATGTTATTTAATTAATCATTATAGTTATTATTTTTATTTCTTTTATAAGATCTTAGAAAAAAATTGAATAATGTTACATATCCAAATATTTTTGTTAACTAACTCCAATTAAATTGATCTAACATCAATGAAAATTAATTATGAGTAACATTATTCTATGTTTTATTGTTTATTTTATTGTTTAACTTAGTTAGACTTATTCATAAAAAAAATTAAATGTATAATATTACTAAAAAATAATTAAAGAATATAAATATAAATCAAATAAACTCCATGTTTTTTAATCCGCGTTTAAAAAAAAAAGTTATTTTCAGTGACAATACATTAAAATTAAATTTATTAAAAAAATTTTTTAAATTGTTCCATACAAATATTACGCATCTAACTCCCCATCTTACAGGATATATCACTTAAAAACAAATTTACATTGACAAACAATATAAATAAGTTGTGAATAAGCATTTGGCTGTAATGAATATTGTAGCTGAAGTTTAATTAATTGTGAAGTTATAATCTATTTTTATTATTTTTATTCATAGTTTTATTTCTGAAATTACTTGGTCTATTTGGGTAAATTGAAGACAATCTAGTCAAAGATCACTATAAATTTCTATTGCAACATGAAGAGCACTATGAAATAATAAAATTTCATAGTAAAAAGATTTATGAATCAAATGAGCAAGCTATTGTGACAGTGGTGATGAAGAAAGTGACAAAAAAAAATAATAACGGTTATGTCTATAAACCTCAGAAAAAAATTCTGAAGCCTGTGATAAAACTTAAAAAAGTTCTCACATGTGCAGTTCTTGCCGAACTAATATGTTAATATACTATATCCAAAGTATTTAAACTATATAATAAATCTTACTTGATGAATAAAATACAATCTTCTCTTCCAATTGATTAGAATTTACTTTCTTTGTTGTATAATATAAATTAATTCATCATAATTTAATTTTCTATTATGGCATCAAAAATAATTTAAATTTATTTTATTTAATATTAATTAATTATGACTAGAATTAATAATAAATATTAAATAAAATAAAATTAACATAATAATAATTTACACAAGAGAAGAGCGGTCACATTTAGAGAGAGAAAAATAAAAGCAGAGAACTCGAACATACATGTTCATTGTCCAGAGAACTTAGCACAGTAGTAAGAGAGAACTTAGCTAGTGATAGTGAAATAATCCCTTTTAATTTCTGATCTGTTTATATTATTTATATTATTAGGGTCCATCTAGTGTAGAGATGTGTTTTGATACAGATTTACAGATTTTTGTTTTTATTTGGTTGTTTATTGATTTAAAAGTGTATCACTAAAAGTGTTGCTTAAAGAAAAAGTGTTACCCTTAATCGTTAACTTGGCTCTGATACCAATTTTTTTACTTCGATTTTTCTTTTAATTTCTTTTTTTTTTCGAAATTTCTATTAGCTCTAAGTTTATAATTTGTATAGGTGCTTTATTTAAAGGATTTTGATAAAAAGTATTGACCATTTCTACCAGTTTTGATTTATAACTTTTCAATCTTGTTTTAGTTTATAATATTCTTTTTTGCATGAATTATTGTATATAAAATCTTTTATCTGATTGTCTTTTTCTTTAATATAACTTCTCAAATCCTTAATAACTTCTTTTATTTCTACACTTTCTCCTGTTTCTAAATATCTGTTTAATTTTTCAATTTCATTCTCCATTTTTTCTTTTAACAGCTTTAATTCTTTTAAGTCATAATATGGTTTTCCAGGCATTTATAAATTTTTTAAGTTTAATTCCAACTTGTTTATATTTATTCTTATTTCTATCCTTTTTATTATAAGATCATTAATTTCAATCTGAAGATTGTTTAATTCCCTTTTATATTCCTTTATTTTACCTTTTAATTTTCTCGTCCTATTTCTTTTAATTTTATTTTCTGCTTTTTCAATCTTTTTATGCTTCATTATTTATTTTTAAAATTTCTGCAAACTCTATCATTGATTCATCACTATTTTCTAGAGATTCTATTAATTTCTCTAGCTCTTCAACTTCTCTTTTCAACTTGTCATAGATTATTTTTAGGGGCTTTAAATGCTCTTTGATTTATTTCAGAAAATTGTAAATAATTCAACCGATTTTTTCTTTCAAATAGCTCTTGTTTCTTGTCTTGATAAGTTACATATATTTCTTCTTTATTTATTGTCATAATTTAGTGTTTAGGGTTTCATTTAATTTTTCGACCTTTTTTGTTAGTTCTTTTATTTCAGAATTTTCTTCTTTGATTTTTAACTTAGATAAACTTAAAGGGCTATTAATTTTAGATTCTCTTATTTGAAAATTCGATGAAACTAATTTTCCTGATGGTTTTTTTAATAATAGAACTGGGTTTTCAATAGCTTTATATTTTGGTATTTCTGTTTTTACAATTTTCTGAAATAATTCATCAACATAAATTCTTTCTCTGTTTTTAAATATTATACTATGATGACTATTTGTTAAAGCATAATTTATTGCATATGTAATTGAAAATGGTTCATCATCTTGTTCCATTAGATTCTTTCTGTGAAATTTATAAGCTAAGCTTATAGATCTTCCAAGATTTTCAGTTGATAAAGGTATAGCGTATCCAAGATGGGCATTGAATTTAACATTTACGTTTGCCAAGTTTCCATGAACAATTCCAATTATTTGATCTATTGGGTCATCAGTAATTCTTTTATCACAGATTGCTAAGCTTATTGGTGAATTAATTCCTTTTATATATGTAGATTTGATTAAGACTTGTATAGTACTAATATGGATCCATCCAATTTTAGATCTTTTTTGTTGATCCTTAATTTTCTTAATCTGTTTACTCAATTCTTCATCATTTATCAAAGCTATTTCAAGTTCTCCATTGGCAGATTTTATCTTTATAGGGGCTTCAAGTTGAATTTTTCCATAGTATATTATATTTTTTCTATTAAAAACTTCTTTTAAAAGATTTTGTTTATTAAAATTTTCATTTGATTTGAGATTTAATTCTGTTTTTAGAACAGTCTATTTTTCATTATCTAATAAGGCAGATAATCTATAATAATCAGATTCTTCCGTTAATTCTAAACTTTCTAAATAATTCATAACTAAGAGATTAGGATAAAGGCGTACCTTTCTGGAGAAAAACTTCATTTATTTAGAATTTTTTACGTAAGATGTTTTTATCTCCAGAGGGGAGATTATAGATACTAACTCCAGAGGGGAGTTTAGAGTTAGTTTTTTCTAAGGGAATTCTTCTTCAGACTATAGAATCGCCTCGGCAGCTTCCTCCTTGCTCTCCTAGCATATGAGTACTCTTAGCCTCCTGCTTTCTATTATCTGATGCCTTCTACAATTGCCTAAGCAATCTATTTATAATGGTTGGGTCTGATGGACAATTCCCATCCTTACCCTTCTTATGACGTCATTGCTTACGTCATTGTTTATTATCTTGCACCAGCTACATTGTTGGTGCTCTATGACCTAAGCGCTTACGTCATTATGCAATAATGTCGAGGGATGCTTCAGATGCGCTGTCCTCTTCTTTTATGTGGGTGGATGCGCTGTCTTCTTCTTTTATCATGTGGGTGGATCCCATTTCATTATTGCTTTCTTCAGATATTTCTGAGACACACAACTGGCACTTGTGGTCTTCTCTGTCTTTTATCAAATAGCAGAGATTTCTCTTTATCCCTTCGGGGAGCTTTTCTAAGAGTCCAGATAAGTTGTAGAATGCTGATTCAAATTCCACTAAGAGTCTCATCTCTCTTTCTTCAATTTCATTTCTTTTACTGGACACAAGCAGAGTATTTCTGCTTTTATAATTGATTCTTGTGTGAGATTCCCTTGTTATCTTTTGAGTTTTTTCGAAGACCCTTGCTAGTGTGCTGGCTAGTCTACCTTCATGACTGTAGATTGTTAAATCTTGAACTTGATCAATTGGTTGAAAATTTCCTGGGAAGACGGACATGAATATTACTTGGTGTGCTGGAACCAAGCATTCTTCTTCTTCATTAAAAATAGGTTGACTGTTTGTAAATTTTAGGGATATATCCCTTGGATTTACGTTGTCAATCATATTTTTAAATCTCTTTACTGCATCAACGAATCCTGCAGAAAACTCACTAATAATTTTCAAATCATTAAAAATTAAAATTGTATCAATTAATCCATACTGGAAAAACTGATAGGTGTCAGATGGGGAAGCATCTGGAAATATAACCAGCTTTGTTAGCTGTTCTTTGGCAATAGGATAATATCCCAAGATTGCCCTCTTTTCTTCAGTCCAATTCAGGACTATGTTAAGGGTTTCTCTGAAATTTGATCTACAGACCCTTTTCTTTTCCTTGATTTCAGCCCTTGTAGGAATGTTTCTTATTATCCATGTTCTCTGGGTTTGAATTGGAGCTTTATCTGCTCTTTTTAGGGTTTGCTCTGGATGAAGAGCTTCATATTCCCTGAAGGATTCCTTTGCTTCTTCCAGTGTTAAAAACCCTCCTTTATGAATTATCCTTGATTGATGTGTAAATGGTGCTGCTTTTTCCCAGGCATCATATACTCCTTTCATGGGGTCATTATAAATTACATAATATTTTTTATCTTGGGTGGATTTTTTGATAATTTCAGCAATTGTTTTATTTTCTGGAATTTTTTCCTAACCTGATTTGTCCACCACGCTTAGCTGGCTGAACTCTGATGGTTTTGGTTGTTGTGTTGATTTCATTGCTTCGATGGCCTTCTTGAGGGATTGGATCTGTGTCCTTATTTGCTGACAATGCTTGCATTTTTCGAGTTCTTGTTCGTATTTTTGAATTTCTTGATCTAATGCGTTGTAGACGAACTCCATTCTCTTGTTAATGTATTTGCAATAACATTTTTGTCACCCTTAATATATTCAATTGTTATTGGATATTGTAACAAAAATAATTGCCATCTTACCAATCGTCCATGATTATAATCAACTTTTAAATTATATCGTATGAAACCTGTTAAGTAACTTGAATCTGTCCTTAACGTAAATTCTTTGGGTAGTAAATCAATTTTCCATTTCTTAAGAGATTTAATTGCTGCTAGAGTTTTCCTTTCATGAGTAGTATATCTCTGTTCTGTTGGAGTAAAAGTCCCTGAAATATACCTGCAAAGTAATTCCTTTGGGGGATATTTAGAATCTAGTGATTCTTTTTCTTGTTCCAAACTTTTTATAACTTTCTTAGCTTTTAGACATCTGACCAGGTTATGTCTGAAGCATCTGTTTCTACTATTAAGTAGTCATTCTCTTCTGGAATATAAAGTTCTGGAAGTTTTTCACATAATTCTTTAATTCTTTGAATTGTATACTATATTTTTCATCCCATTTCCATACTTTTTTAGTACTTATTTTTGGAAATAAGCTTTTAGTGTATTCTGTTATATTCTTTAAAAATCCCTGATCAGAAATATAATTTATACACCCTAAAAATCTTTGTAATTATTTTCTATCTTCTATTTTATTAGGAAATAAATTTACCTTTTCTAGAACATTTGGTTGAAGTTTTAGCTTTCTTTGAGTGGATAGAATTAATCCAAGGAACTCTATTTCTTGTTTTGCTATTCTTGCTTTCTTTTTACTAAGAACTAATCCTTTTTCCTTGCATCTTTCTAAAACTATTAATAATTTTTGAAGATGATCTTTTTTATTCTGTTTTGTAAAAATTAGTATATCATCAATGTATACTAAAACAAATTCATTTAACTCTTTTAGATTTTCTTCCATAAATCTTTGATAAATACCTGGGGCTTGTTTTAATCCGAATGGTAATACATTTCATTCGTAGATCAACACACTTGTTGATTCTTTTGTTGGGCAAGTAAAAGCAGTTAATTTCTTTGTTTCTTCGTCTAGACGAAGTTGCCAATATCCTGATTTTGCATCAAGAGATGAAAACCAAGTTGCTCCTTTGATTTTTCTAAAATAGAGTCTTTTCTTGGAAGTTTATGAGCATCACCAATAGTTGCTTCATTCATCTTCTTATAGTTAATAACTATTCTTCGTTTTTCCCTTTTAATTTCATTATTGTTTTCGACATAAAAGGCTGGAGCCGCATGAGGACTTTTACTTAATCTTATAATTCCTTTTTCCAAAAGATCTCTACATTCTAATGAGAACTCTTCTCTATCTCTTGCGGAATAAGGAATTTTATTTGGAACATTTATCTCTTTTGTAAGATCTTTTAATTTAATGCTTACTAATTCGTTATTTGTATTTTTAATATCTAAAGAATTTTCAGCACAAATTTCATCCAAAAGTTCTTCTATCTTTATTTCAAGATTATTTTTGGGAATGTTTATCTGAAAGTATAAATTTAAATAACATGTTTCTAATATAGAAAATATTTTAAATTTTAAGATCTTATCTATAGTAGTAGTTGGTATTTTTATACGTTTTGATTTTTGATTTATTGAAGAATCGTGTGGAGCTTTTAAAACTATATATGTTAATTCTTGAATGAATGGATGATATAGCTTTAAAACGTTATTTCCTATGATAAAATCCATCCCGGAATCTAACATATATATAGATGGAATAATGAATCTATAATTTTGAATAAAAATTTCAGCCATTTTTGCTTTTTGGTCAATTTTATGTATTAATTTGTCAGCTATTCTAACTCTTAATGGTTTCTTTAATTTTTTCCAATCAAGTTTTATATTTAAACTAGCAAAGCATTGTGTTGCTCCAGAATCTATAAAAGCATTTATAAACTTTTCTGTTATTTTTATAGTAATAAATGTGGCATTATTACTCAGTCTCTGAGTCTGTTTCTGAGACATATTAAAAAATATAGTCTAAGTTATCATCAGATTCCTCTAAAGGTTCCATGAAACAAGACTTAGCAATTTCTATTTGTTCAGTAAGATCTTTTTTTTCCTTCTTTTTCGGACATTCATTTGCATAGTGTCCTTCTTCTTGGCAATACCAACACTTACAGTTTTCTTTTTTATTCGGGCAATAGTCATTTTTTTGTCTTTTGTTTTTATTGTTATTTATTTTTTCTAAAATACCTCTTTTTTCTCCAGTTTGGATAGTATTTTCTTTTTATAAATTGGTATTTTCTTTTTCTTTGAAAATTTTTATTAAACCCATATTTTTGGGGTATCTCTTCATTATCCTGACAGCAAATTCTAATTATATTTGCAAATCTTTTTTTTGAGTTGCTTCTTGCATACAACGTTCTTTTATTTCCTCTCTTATTGCAGAGGTTGCTCCACCAAAATTATTTTCAATTGTCCCTCTATTTATTTCTCTTATAAATCTTCCAATTATAAATTCATTAGCAGGATATGGAAGTTTTGTTATATACATACTAAGATAATGATTTTTATCTTCTTCTTTTAATTTGTAATAATGTATTCTATATTCACATATATATGACTCCACATTACATAGATCATATATCTGAATATTAGCTAAATGATTTTTTGCTTCTTGATATTCTTTATTATAGACTTCTTGTCTATGATCTATAATATTTTTTCCAAAAAATTCTTTATATAGAATCATCATTATATATAATATCTTATTATAAGCTGTTGTTTTTATTGCTAATTCTTCTATTATTTGGTTTTCTATTGATGTCATATAATCTCTTATAGTTCCTTTAGTATGAAATCCTATGTAATTCCAAATATCTCTTCCAGACAAATCACTAAGCTTTGGATTAGTAAAAGCTTCTAATAAAAAGGAATTCAACCAATTTTCAAAAATTTCTTTTTCATTCTTTTTACAGTCTAAATCAAGCATTCTTTCTCCTTCCATTTCCTGGATTTTAGGAACGTATTTTGATGGTATTTTTGTATATTTTGAATCTTTATTTATAAACCCTTTTTTAAAAGCATAATTATCAAAACCTGTTTCCCATTTAAATTGAGATTGATTATCTTTAGATGTTCCAGCTTCATTTTTTACTTGTATTGGAATTGCTGGTTCTTCGTCACTTGAATAATCTAGGATGTGTTCTTCATTTTCTATATTTTCAGAATTTACTAATTCTTCTTCTATTTGAAATCCTTGTTCCATAATATTATTTTCTTGAGCCATTTTTAATTGTTTAAAAAGCATTGTAACTTCTTCTAATTTTTCTTCAATATTCATAATTTTAGTGGTGGTTTTACTTTTAGATCTGTTATGTTGATTATATTTTGAAATTTTTCTTCTTTGGGATTCTCTTTTTCTTTATTTCTTTGAAATTTTATTGATACTAATATTTCTTCAAACATATCTACTATATAATTTAATTGTGGGTTAAAAGTATGATAAAGATGTGGAGAATCATTTTCATGGTAACATTTCTTAGAAATTCCGTGTGAAAAATAAGTTTTTTCAGGTTTTTGAAGTCCTTCAATAAAACTTATAGTAAAATAAAGATTTTGAGAAAAATCATTTTGTATTAATTTTAAGAATTCAGTGTCATTACAGTTAACATTAGTTAAAATCATTAATTTTTGATCTATTAATTTTGATAACTTAATTATTTCTTCTCTTAAATCTTTTAATTTACTTTTTTCTGACGCTTTTCTTTGTGAAGAATTATGGTTTAAAGTAAAAAGTGTGGCTTTAGAAAATATGGTGTAAATAAATCTTTAAATCTGTATGACTTTTTGCTCTATATACTAAAATTCACCATATTATTATTGTCCAATAATGTCACAATCAAGACTCCAAAACTTTTAAATTGACTTTTACACTACTTTCCAATCAATCAAATTAACCATGCATTACGTGCCAAACAAATAGTACATTTCATCCCGCACGAAACTTCCTCTATCTACCTCTCTATACATTATGCCGCTACCATATATTTTGTGATGTGTGATAAAAAAAATATATGGAATTATGCCAAGGGAATAATTATGATTAATATTCCAATGAATTTTGAGCCTTGCTTGATGAGTGGCCTTCTTAGCTTTCTTTATCGGATCCAAAATTGAATGAAACCTACGGAAAATAATGGTGTAGTTGGAGAGATAATAATTATTGATAGGGATATATTTTAATAAAGCCAGAGAATGAGCTATTTCTATTTTCCACGTATATATTCAATTTCAAACCGTGTATAGACTCTAGCTACCTAGTTTTCACATTGTTATCTAATATATATATATATATATATATATATATATATATATATATATATATATGAAAAAATATGAAGAACCAATGAAATATTTGTACAATGTGTACAATAGAAATTTAGAAAATATTAAAGATATAATTATTAGTGTTACTTTTTTTCATCAGCTAAAATTTTTAAAATGAGTAGTATTATAATATGGTAATAGAATACTAGATCTAAAAGGTCAAGAATTCGATCCATTGTCTCTCTAACAGAATTCATATATATTATGAATAATGACTTGAATAAATTATGTTACTCCTTGTTAGCTTGTTAATTAGCCATTAGGTTATAATTCCCTAATTATATTGAAAAGATTTTGAAATTATATATGTTGATATGAACATTATACATATATTATAGGAAGGTTATCAGGTGTATCGGGAACACTGGTGTTTTAGTTGTTTTAACTGTTGATCTGAATTATAAAATATATATATAATATATATTAATTAAAATAAACGGTTAAAACAACTAGAATACTGATATTTTTAGGTACACCTGATAACTTTTGTATATTATAATATTATTAGCAAAACCAAATTATTAAAGTAGTAAAAGAGAAGGTACGAATTGAAGCACATACATTTATGATTTATCTCATCAGGACAAAAAGAGAAGTATATTCAACCAGCTTAGGAAGAAAACAAAAAGATAATAAGGGAAGACCTTTTGGGTCCTACGGTACGGTATATTCTGATCTATATACTAATTATAAATATCACTATTTAAAAAATATATATAAATATTAAATTATTAATGAAAATTAGGACCACACATGTATTACTGGTAGCAGCGAAGACACCAAGGACTCGTAGAACTTGTAGTAATTAAATGCTTACACTGCCTATATTTAATATTAAAACATTATATATATATCACAAATTTTAATGAAAAATTATAACTGAATACTTGGAGTGGTGATTCTTTGCTTGCTCTACTCTGATCTGATGTGACGAATATTATAAGGACTAAGAGAGATAATGAATTATTTATATAATGTGTATAATAAGTTATTGAGTTATAAAATAAATATTTTTTATGATATTTAAAATAATTATTCGAATTTTTTATTTTTTGAATTTAACGTTTTAATACCATATCATAATACTACTTATTTTAAAAGTTTCAGCTAATAAAAAAAAGTAACACTAATAATTATATCTCTAATACTCTATAAACCTCCATTATATAAATATTTGATTAATTTCTCGTACTTTTTCATATTATAAAAATTATATTAGATAATTAATAATTTTTTAAATAATATAAATATCAAATTTTAAAATTAATTTAATTTAAATAAAATATATTTCACTTTAAATTATTTATTTAAATTTTAATATTAAAATAATTATCTACAAATTTAATAATTAAACATTCAAACACTTAATAAATTAAATATCGAATATATATATTATTTATATTATTTAATATTTTTATTCTCTATCCATACTTTTTTATATTATAAACGACAAAAGAATATCATTAACAACTCATATAATAGTGAAACCAACTGCCAAAGATAAATCCACAAGATCAACACCGCCTTAAAACAAAAAAGGATCGAGGACATATACATTATTATAATATTCATCATTATTATCCATACCGACGTAATTAAAAGTTAAATATTGAAGTCTAAACTCCACAATAACTAATATAATATAGCAACTAACTTTTAACAATTTTAGGTAACCTATATTACACACGTAGAAAACTCGATGCATATTAAGTAATGCGAAGGAATTTGACTTGTATAAAACAAAGTTGTTGAAATTCAAACGAATCTACCGTAGTGATGATATATAAATTATAATAAAAACAACAAAATCATGTGTATAAACTATTGTATCTTTTTTTAGGGGTCAATATAAATATTGTATCTTTAACTACTTTAAAATAATAAAACTGAAAAGGGAACACAACATATGCTGCCCAACAACCAAACACATGGGCATAACATTATTATGAGTTACTAGAACTTTTTAATGAATAAAGTAAGAAGAAACATACATAACAAATTATTTATAGTATGTAATATAGTAAAAGCTCATGTATAATTAAATTTACGTAAAATTAATAGATAAAAATTATTAAATAATAATTTAATTAAATTTATTAAATTATTTAATAATTTTAAATTATTAATTTTATATAAAATTAATTGTATTTAAATTTTTATGGTATAATATTGTTACTGTGAATAACCGGAGATTAATAGAATGGATGGCGTTAGCTGGCCCAAACGTGTGAAGGAGGAGGTTTTCGAGTGGATCCGTAACTTCGGGAGGCTCCGTCCGACTTGTTTGTGCGAGGAGAGGGGGGTGGTACCTGTAAAGACATTCCGATGCCTAAGGTAGCAAAAGTGTGAGCAGGTCTAGAGAGTATTGGGCTTAGAGATACCTGAGGGGTGTCAGTGTATTTATAGTGGTGAGCCAATAACCACCGTTAGAGTAGGGCCATATTTTTAGAGTGTTAACCGTCTCATTATCTTAGGGAAGTTAAGATATGGCTTGATGAAGTGGTTAGAGAGATTTTAGGGATAGTTACTCATTTGAATGAGTGTTTATCTGCCAGCTAATCTCGTGCCCGACTTCTTTAGGACAAATCGTAGTCAACACAGACTTCTTAGTACGAAGGTCGGTGCCTAGCAAGACTCAATCTTCTGGACTAGGCCTTTCTTTTGGACCTGGGCCTTTATTATTGGGTCAGGGTATGAACAAATATCATTCTAAGTTTTACTTTCTCCAATGCAGCTTGATTATAAAAGGAAAGAAAATAAGAAAAAAAATTAGAAGAAAGAAAATAAGAGAAAAGAAAAAAAAATTAAAATTGTTTGTATGTTGTTTGGATAAAAAAAATAAATAAAAAGAAAATATAAAAAAAATTATTTGGATAAAAAAATAAAAAAAATCATAATAATATAACATTACGTTAAACCCTTATCTATATTATACATGAATTATAATTTATTAATGATAAAAAATAAATATATAATTTTATTCATATTTGTCACATTTCTCTTTATTTTTATCTCATTTGTGAAAAAAAATAATTTAATAAAACTCACATTAATTTTTTTTTTCTTCTCATCCAAACAACAAAAAACTTACTTTTTCATTTATTTTCTCTTTTTTTATTTTCTTTTTCTTTAAATTTTCTCAATCTAAACAATGTGTTAAGGCTCGATTAGTTAGACGATTGGAATCTTAATAATAACGAGAAAGTCGAAACTTGAAATTAAAGATGATGATGAGATTGAAGGCAAAAGGATCCAGAAAGGGTGTATCTTTTTAGTTTTGGAGGAGGGTTCGGGTGTGATGGCGTTCACGTCACAAGTGTGTTGATCTGGTCATTGGGGAACAGGAGGCTAATCATGCATACACGTGTCACTGACATCATGGGCCGTTTCCTCGTTAACTACCATGTGGCTTCGTTGTCATCTATAAGCTAGCTTCCATTTCTGGCTTCTCCCTTCTCACACAATTACAGACAACAGTGCCGCCACAACCATAATCAATTTCGCTCTGTTTTTTTTTAATATATTAAAATGATAAGATAATCTTTTAGAATCCATATATAAATGGGGAAACACTTCTAAGAAAGTGATTACTTAAAAGAACTGAACAAGCCAATGCAATGCAAAGTGAGCTGAACTTGGCAAATGGGTCTATCAATAGTGTTCGATGTTCAAATATAATCAGACATTAGGATTTTTTTCTTTTATAAATTATAAAAAATTTAATTCCAAAATCAAATTAAAAATATATTATTTGTCAGCATTCACTGTTTTTGGAGTTTTCATAAAATTTATCTAAGACAAATATCTATAATAATGCAAACAAAATTTGTTCTACACTTAATTTATTTTTTAAATTATATATTATATAAATATAGTTAATTTTTTTATATTGTAAAATTATTTATTATTTTTATTTTAAAAAATTTTAAATTTTAATTCCTATATCACCTTAAAAAGATATACTTTATAATAACCATTTTAATATTAAAAATCCTGGTAATAATTTTACATATTAAAGAGTCAAAGAATAATTTTAATAAATTTTTAGAAATGATTTAGTGTTTTATTTTAAATTCATAATTTTAAAAAAATATAAATTTTTTAGAATTTAAACTTAACACAAAATTTAAATTTTTATTCTTATTCTTTTGATTTTATTATATTTTATTTGAATTTAAATAGAGAATATTTTTTTAATATATTGACATTTATGTTTTAAAGTTAATGAATAATAAATAAACGATTAATTTATATAGCACATATACATAGTAAATTGAATCAACTTGATTCGATTTACTACTTGTGCAATACATTTACGGTATATGATTCGATCTATATGTAAATAGCATAAATAAAATCAAATATAAAAGTGTATGTAACCAATTTTTCTTTAAAATATTTGTGTAATTTTGAGTTAGAATTATTTTATTTATGTGATTTATCTTAACATATCATAAATTTTATATATTTAATATATTTTTTAAAATTATTTATATATTATTTATATTCTACTAGGTTCAAACAAGTTTAATATACTAAACAAGATAATTTGTAAATCTGAATTTATTGTGTGATAAATTAAATCAGACTTGACCAAATCGAATACAAGCCATGTTATATATATATTTCTACCACTCGACTTATTTCCACCTCTATATAACTATATAACACACACTACTCATTTTTTTTACCCAACAACATAGATTTAAGTATAGGAAAAATATGAGAGTCAATAAAATATTTATACAATGTGTATAATAGAGGTTTATGGAGTATTAGAGATATAATTATTAATGTTACTTTTTTCCATCAGTTAAAACTTTTGGGATGAGTGGTATCATGACATGGTATTAGAGTGCTAGATCCGAAAGGTTAAGAATTCGATTCTTGGTAAACCCCAAAATTACTTTAATTTTTCGAAAAGATGTTTATTATCCTTAGTACGCGAATGATTATTCTAGATAGTATAGGGATGTTCATTTTGTAACTCAATAACCTATGTATACTGTTCCTACCTTGGCCCAACGACAAAGGCCCAGGTCCAAATAAAAGGCCTAATCTGAAGGATTAAGCCTAGCTAAGAACCGACCTTCACGTAAGAAGTCGGTATCAACCACGACTTGGTCTGAAGAAGTCGGATGTGAGATTAGCTGGCAGATAAATACTCATTCAAATGAGTAACCGCCCCTAAAATCTCTCTAACCGCTTCATAAAGCCATATCTTAACCTCCCCAAGATAATGGGGCGGTTAACACCCTAAAGATACGGCGTTACTCCAACGGTGGTTATTGGCTCACCATTATAAATACACTGACACCCCTCAGGTATCTCTAAGCCCAATACTCTCTAGACTTGCTAACACCCTTGCTAACTTAGGCATCGGAGTGTCTTTGCAGGTACCACCCCCCATTCACTCACGAATACAAGTCGGAAGGAGGCTCCAGCGTGCAAACCAACTCGGAGCTCACCATCTTTCGGACGATTGGGCCATTCCACGCCATCTATTCTATTAATCTCCGGTTACCCACCGTAACATTGGCGCCGTTGCCGGGGACCCGAGAGATCATCCATTGATGGCGGACAGATCCCATGAAGAAGGCCATGTGGAAACAGATTCCGAACAAGAGAATCTGGACACAGGTAATAACAATGTGGACTTAACCCTCCACCAGGAGGTTAACCATCAGCAGAGAGAGGGTGCCTCCGGGGTAAAAAACCCGAAGGCAAACCCCTCAGACGAACGCGAATCAGAAAAAGGCGGACCATCCCACGTAACTGAACTAATGGGGTTAGTCCACAGCCGCCTGGAACAGTTAGAACAAGAACGGGAGCGACAAAAGGAAACGGAAAAGTATCTAAAAGAGGAGATGGAACGGCGAAAAGAGTTAGAAAGAAAACTCTTAAAGCTGGAATCTTCCCTCAAAAATCGCAACTCCCGTGAAGAACAGGAAGAGCCACCATTAGGGGGAGAGGATCCCTTTAGCGAGGACATAATGAGGGCTAAAGTTCCGAGGAACTTCAAAAGCCCTGATATGGACCTCTACGATGGAACTACGGATCCAAAGCATCATCTGAGCAATTTCAAAAGTCGGATGTACCTGGCTGATGCTTCCGACGCTACGCGATGCAAGGCCTTCCCGACCACTTTATCGAAAGCAGCGATGAAGTGGTTCGATAGCCTCCCCCCGAGGTCGGTTACTAGCTTTGAAGACCTCTCAAGGAAGTTTTTGATGAGGTTCTCAATCCAGAAGGACAAGGTGAAACATGCACCGAGCCTCCTGGGAATAAAACAGGAGGTCGGAGAGTCTTTACGAGCCTATATGGAAAGGTTCAATAAAGCTTGTTTGGAGATCCAAGACTTGCCCACAGAGGCAGTCATAATGGGGTTAGTCAATGGGCTCAGAAAAGGTCCCTTCTCACAGTCCATATCTAAAAGACACCCCGTTTCTCTAAGTGATGTACAAGAAAGAGCTGAAAAGTACATCAATATGGAAGAAAACGCCAAGTTAAGAGACCTGAGTTGGCGATCTGGACCCCCTCCCTCAATTAAAGAGAGGGAGAGGGAAGTCAAGAAAAAGGAAGAACTCGGTCTCGAGAAGCCCAGGAAATATCACTCTTATACTCCTCTAAAAACTTCTATAGTGAATGTATACAGAGAGATTTGCCACACTGAAAGGCTACCACCCCCTAGACCTATTAAAAATAAAAAAGGGGGGAGCCGCAACGATTATTGCGAGTACCATAAAATATATGGTCACTCCACTAACGACTGTTACGACCTTAAGAATGTGATAGAAAAGCTGGCTAGAGAAGGTCGGCTCGATAGATATCTCATGGAAAGGTCGGACAATCACGGAAAGAGAAAGCGAGAAGATATGGATAGAAGAGACCCCCCGCCGCAGACCCCAGAGAGACATATCCATATGATCTCAGGAGGATTTGCGGGAGGGGGGCTCATTAAATCCTCTCGCAAAAGACATCTCAAAAGAGTCTATCAAGTCGGGGAAGAGTCACCCGACCTCCCCACTATTTCGTTCACAAAAGAAGATGGGCAATGGATAATCCCCGGGCACGACGATCCCGTGGTGATAACTATGATCCTAGCCAATGCCCATCTCCACCGAACTCTGGTGGACCAAGGAAGCTCGGCGGACATTCTCTTCAAACCAGCTTTCGACAAGCTTGGGTTAGATGAGAAAGAATTGAGAGCCTACCCCGACACCCTATATGGATTAGGGAACACGCCAATAAAACTACTAGGATTTTTACCCCTCCACACCACTTTCGAAAAAGGGGAAAAATCAAAGACTCTGAGTATAGACTTCATAGTCATTGATGAAGGGTCAGCCTATAATGCCTTAATTGGCAGGACTACCCTTAATCGCCTCGGAGCAGTGGTATCCACTCCCCACCTCTGCATGAAATTTTCGACCTCAGCGGGAATAGCAACGGTGAGAGGAGACCAAAAATTGGCGAGGAAATGCTACAATGAAAGCCTAAATCTGAGAGGAAAAGGCAAAGAAGTCCACACTATAGAGCTCGGTGGCGCAAGGGCCAGAGAAGAGCTGCGACCTCAACCGGGAGAAAAAACCGAGGAAATACAAGTCGGTGGGGAGGAAGGAAAAAACACTTACATAGGAGCCAACCTAGAGGGAACCCTAAAACAAGGGTTGGCTGAACTCCTAAGAGCTAATTCCGACCTCTTCGCATGGAAGGCTTCCGACATGCCCGGGATTAATCCCGAGCTCATGTCCCACAGGCTCTCGGTTTACCCAGGGTCCCGACCTGTACAACAAAGAAGACGCAAGTTCGGCACGGAACGAGCCCTAATAGTAGAAGAGCAAGAACAGGCGCTCCGGGAGGCCGGCTTCATTAGAGAGGTCAAGTACCCAACGTGGCTAGCCAATGTAGTGCTAGTCAAAAAACAGAATGGTAAATGGAGAATGCGCGTCGACTATACCGACCTAAATAAGGCATGTCCTAAGGACCCTTATCCCCTACCAAGTATTGATACCCTAGTGGACTCCAGCTCGGGGTACCAATACTTGTCGTTCATGGACGCCTACTCGGGATATAACCAAATCCCGATGTATGAGCCAGACCAGGAGAAAACATCATTCATCACACCCAAAGCCAACTATTGCTACGTGGTCATGCCATTCGGATTAAAGAATGCAGGCGCCACATATCAAAGGTTGATGAATAAAGTGTTTTCCCCCCACCTGGGGAGCCTAATGGAAGTATACGTCGACGACATGCTAGTAAAAACCAAGGAAGAAGTCGACCTCTTAACCGACCTCTCACAAGTCTTTGACACCATAAGGTCGCATGGGATGAGACTAAATCCTGCAAAATGCGCCTTCGCGGTGGAAGCAGGAAAATTTCTAGGATTTATGCTAACACAAAGAGGGATTGAGGCCAATCCCGATAAATGTGGAGCCATCCTAGAAATGAAAAGCCCGACTTGTTTGAGAGAGGTCCAGCAGCTCAATGGCCGACTTGCAGCCCTCTCCAGATTTTTGGCAGGATCGGCACTAAAATCCCTTCCACTATTTTCCTTATTAAGAAAGGGATGCCCATTCGAATGGACTCCGGAATGCGAAGAGGCGTTCCAAGAGTTCAAAAGGTTTTTAAGCCAACCTCCTATTCTAACCCGACCAGTACTAGGACAAGACCTCGTTCTGTACCTATCCGTAGCAAACAAGGTTGTCTCGTCGGCCTTGATAAAGGAAGACGAGGTCGGGCAACACCCAATCTACTTCACCAGTAAGGTCCTGCAAGGCCCTGAACTAAGGTACCACAAACTAGAAAAGTTTGCCTACTCCTTAGTGATAGCCTCACGAAGGCTACGACCTTACTTTCAAGCGCACACAACCAGAGTCCGTACGAACCAACCCATGAAGCAAATCCTCCAAAAGACGGATGTTGCAGGGAGAATGGTTCAATGGGCAATAGAGCTTTCCGAGTTCGATTTGAGATACGAAACTCGGACAGCAATTAAAGCCCAATGTCTCGCCGACTTCGTTGCAGAATATGCAGGGGATCAAGAGGACAAACCGACTACATGGGAACTCTATGTAGACGGATCCTCCAACAAAACAGGAAGCGGCGCAGGCATAATATTAGCAGATGAAAGAGGAACCCAAATAGAGGTTTCCTTAAAATTTGAATTTCTGGCTTCAAATAATCAGGCAGAATATGAAGCCTTGATAGCCGGACTAAAATTGGCAGAAGAAGTCGGTGCTACAAAAGTGATGATATACAGCGACTCACAGGTGGTGACCTCCCAAATAAGCGGAGAATATCAGGCAAAGGACCCTAATATGAAGAGGTATTTGGAAAAAACTTTGGAACACCTTGGGCGCTTTGCAGAAACTGAGATCAAACACATAACTCGGGATCTAAATAGCAGAGCGGATGCCCTATCCAAATTAGCAAGTACCAAACCAGAAGGAAACAACAGAAGCCTGATTCAAGAAACCCTCCAAGAGCCCTCGGTAGCAAAAGCAGAAGACAAACAAGAAGTACTTGAGGTAGTCGGTTTAAACCTCGGATGGATGAATCCCTTAGTCGAATACTTGAAATTCGACATCCTCCCTAAGGAAGAGAAAGAAGTTAAAAAGATCCGAAGGGAAGCACAGCATTACACCTTGGTGAGAAATGTCCTCTACAGAAGAGGAATATCAACACCATTGTTAAAATGCGTACCGACCTCAAGAACCACCGAGGTATTGGAGGAAGTGCATAGCGGGATCTGCGGAAATCATCTCGGAGCAAGATCACTAGCCAGAAAAGTAATCCGAGCTGGATTCTACTGACCGACCTTGCAAAAAGATGCCACAGAATTTGTGAAAAAGTGTCAACCGTGCCAGATGCATGCAAATTTCCACGTGGCTCCCCAGAAGAGCTCATTAGTATCACTTCTCCAAGGCCTTTTGCAAAATGGGGAATGGATTTGTTAGGTCCTTTTCCCCAAGCGCCAGGACAAGTCAAATACTTGATCGTGGGAATAGACTACTTCACAAAGTGGATAGAAGCAGAACCATTGGCTACTATCACCGCTCAAAGAAGTCGCAGGTTCCTTTACAAAAATATCATCACAAGATATGAGATACCTTATTCCATTACCACGGATAATGGAATCCAATTCACCGACGTTACCTTCAGAAGCTTAGTAGCCAGTATGAAAATTAAACATCAGTTCACCTCGGTAGAACACCCACAAGCCAATGGGCAAGCCGAGGCAGCCAACAAAGTCATACTGGCAGGACTAAAAAAGAGACTACAGGGAGCAAAGGGAGCTTGGGCTGAAGAGCTCCCTCAGGTGCTATGGGCTTATAGGACAACCCCCCAATCCGCCACAGGAGAAACACCTTTCCGACTAGTCTATGGCATAGAAGCCATGATTCCAGTAGAAATCAATGAGCAACGCCCAAGGGTAATTCTCCACGACGAGGTCGGAAATGTACGGGGACACAAAGAGGAGCTCGACTTGCTCCCCGAAGTCCGAGAAGATGCCCAGATAAGAGAAGCAGCATTGAAACAAAGAATGACTACCAGGTACAACAAGAAAGTCATTCGAAGAACATTTGCCCCGGATGACTTGGTCCTAATCAGAAACGACATTGGAGTCAACAAATCGGGAGAAGGAAAGCTCGCCGCAAATTGGAAGGGACCATACAAAATCAAGGAAGTGCCAGGGAAGGGTTATTATAAAGTAACTGACCTAAACGGCACTGAGCTACCAAGGTCGTGGCATGCTTGTAATTTGAAAAGGTACTACAGTTAAGAGCGAACTCTACTCCCTGATGTACTCTTTTCCAACTTCATGATTTTTTCCCAAAAGGGTTTTTTCTGGAGAAGGGTTTTTAACGAGGCATCATAGTAGAGACTAAGGGAAAATAGGCTATCAAGACCCTTAGTAGCAACAAGGTACCTCCCCAATTAATAAAGATCTTTTTCAATATCTCTTATAATATCCTTCTTTATTTTTCTAAGTTTTTCTACGAAACGCGCCGACTTAAGCTCGACAAAACGTGAAAATCCCATGAACCGACCTAAATGGTCGTCAGGATAAAACGACGAGGTACAAGTCGGCGTAAAGAGGTTGTATAAGTTGATCGTGAAAAACTCGGGAACAATCCGACTCCTAAGTCGAAATGAGAACCCGAGTAAAACAAGCTCGGAAACATTCCGAGTAGACGAAAAACGCATCACAAAAATAACCTAAGTCATAAAAACTCGCTAAAGCAAAGTTGAGTATAAAGGATAGCAAAAAGAGATCGAAAAACCTGAGAAAAGTTTGAAGGCTGCATGAAAGCCCTTAAACGAAAAGGCTTGGAACAACAAAGACAAGCCAATAGGAAAGGTTTTCAGAGAAAAGATCATAAGGGCGTTAAAATATTGAAAAGCACGCACGCATAAGATAGCTTGAAACCCTTGTCCAAAAAAGGGCATTTATTTGTTAATTTAAACCCTCATTCAAAAAGGGTACTCGCCGAAATATTTTGTTTACGGCCTAAAAAGGCCAAGAGAAATTGTCCATACGACCACCAAACAACATATAAATAAGTTTAAAAAAGGGGGGGACTCACAGGCCGAGCCCCCATATAGCCATAAAAAATAAAGTCATTTTTTCAGAGGAGTAGACGGATCACCACCACCAGAGTCAGGAGGAGCGCCACCAAGACCAGGAAGAGAAGCTGAAGAGGAAGTCGGAGGAGTGGCTGAAGAACTCGGAGCATCTTTGGAACGAGGAGGAGACTCAATAATCCTCTGCCCCCGAGTCTTCAATTCCGACTCGGAAACAACCGTGGGGACAGGAGGATCCACGATGGCGCCATCAATAACGACCTTATCAGGATGTAAAGGAGAAAGATCCAAGTCGGGAGCGATAACTCTGACTTGCTCCAGGAAAATTCTCCAAGACTCCTCAGCACCATCAGCAATAGAGTCCTCCAACTCGGCGTACGCATTCCGAGAGTTCAGCAAATCCTTCCTCACAGACACAAGATCCTGAAATAAACTCTGGTAACTATCCTGTGCTGTCTTCCTCAAGTTCGCCTCCATAGTACATTGGGCCCGCAACTTACTCTCCTTCTCCCGGAGGCTATCTCTCTCCTCCCTCAATTTGGCTACCTCCTCCCTCAACTCCCTCTCATGATCCTGGTAAGCAAGAAGCCTCCCCTCCAACTCCTCAACCTTCGAGGTTGCCCCCAAAGAGCTGAGGGGAGTCTTCTAAAAAATGTCCAAAAGTTTACCACAAACACCCACCGCCCTAAAACTCTCCTCGGCCAGAGTGGTGAGGTGATTCCGAACAGAAGCATCATCCATACTTATATAAGGATAGATGTTCTTTCGGACGAATGCAAGAGCATCCGCCTTAACCCCACCATCCAAAGAAGAGCCAGACTCTGAAGTCTTGCGCTTCTTCTTCTCTGGCTCAGGAAGAAGTTGGGCAGAAGGGAGTGGCCGAGTCAAGGTTGAAGAAGAAATTATAATGGGTTGAGAGGGAGTGCCCACATTCTTAGGAGGAGGAGGAGGAGGAGGAGGAGAGGTGATCGCTCTGGCACCACCGGACCTAGCCCGGGACTTTGCCTTAGCCTCCTGAACTCTTTGGTAAGATTCCTGAGCATTCTTCCTTGCCATATCTACAAGAGAAACAACTAACAAAAGTTACAAGTCGGCAACACTCAAGTCGGCAGAAACAAGTCGGAAATAAGGAATGCATGCGCTACCTAGTTGTGACCGAACAAAGGTCGGCGTCCCCTGGAGAAATTTCCTCGTATCTAAATACGGGGCTCTCTCCCATGCTTCTCGGAAAAACCCCACAATGGCCGCCTCCACCTCGTCCAGGTCATCTAGACCATACTTTTCACAAGGGGAGGTCTCCAGCCAATAAAGGGGAAAGCGGGGGGAAGAGTACTCATCCAGGAAGAAGGGGTGGTGACCCTCTACAGCTTGCATTTTGAAAAAATAGTTTTTGAAGTCATGGAAGGATTCGTCAAAAAGGGTGAAAATCCTCCGACCTTGTATAGCTCGGAAGGATACCCATTGCTGTTTGTTGTTTAGCCCACTAAAGGGCTTAGTCATATGAAAAAGAAAGAAGAAAATCCTCAAAGAGGTCGGAAAGTCCAAAGCCTGACTAACAAACTGATAAATCTTCAGAAAACCCCAAGAATTGGGGTGAAGTTGAGTAGGGGCAACTCGACAGTGGTGTAAAACAGATATTTCGAAATCCGAGAAAGGAAGAAAAACACCCAAGCGGGTGATCATACATTCATACATAAAGAAAAAATGAGGGGCCGCCTCATTAACTCTCCCAAAACAAACCCGGTCTTCCGGACCCGGGGTTATCAACTCATATTTTGGCTCGTCCTCCTCCGAAGTACAAAGCCTGTGATGAGTACGAAGATGAGTGATAAACTCAGCATCGACCAGGGGTTCCTCCCCAAGGACCGTGACATCAACCCACTGAGAAAGAACATCTACAGAAGCCATTTTTCTTTATATAATGAAAGGTGACAGAAACCTACAAAAGGAAAAAAGAAAAGGAAAATAAAAAAACACGGTCCCTAAAGAGGAGAGATACGAAGCCAGAATCTACAGACCAACCTATCCACCCACAAAACAAACACATGCAAACAGAAGGCATGACGTGAAAGAAATAAAACTAACCTTTATCCGAAAAGTGAAGGTTGGAAATAGCAGAAATCTTCGAGCACAAGAATACAGCATGAGCAAGGAAAGAAGAAGTTTGAAAGATTGCAGAAACGGAAAAATGAAAGAGAGGGAAAGCATTTATAAACATGCTAAGGGGCATAATGATAAAAGCGGAGCAGTCATTAATGAGATTGCACCGTTACCAAAGCCCTCAATGCTTCCCCAACGGACACGACGCTTGAATTGACGTAACTGTCAGAAACAAAAGGTCGCGAAAATCACGTCGGTTTATAAGACCCATGTTTCTCCAGATAAGTCGGCTACGAACCCGAATTAAATACTTGAACTCAAGCCCTAAAGAGATCTTGGGCTCAAGTAGGGGCACTGTTCCTACCCTGGCCCAACGACAAAGGCCCAGGTCCAAATAAAAGGCCTAATCTGAAGGATTAAGCCTAGCTAAGAACCGACCTTCACGTAAGAAGTCGGTATCAACCACGACTTGGTCTGAAGAAGTCGGATGTGAGATTAGCTGGCAGATAAATACTCATTCAAATGAGTAACCGCCCCTAAAATCTCTCTAACCGCTTCATAAAGCCATATCTTAACCTCCCCAAGATAATGGGGCGGTTAACACCCTAAAGATACGGCGCTACTCCAACGGTGGTTATTGGCTCACCATTATAAATACACTGACACCCCTCAGGTATCTCTAAGCCCAATACTCTCTAGACCTGCTAACACCCTTGCTAACTTAGGCATCGGAGTGTCTTTGCAGGTACCACCCCCATTCACTCACGAATACAAGTCGGAAAGAGGCTCCAGCGTGCAAACTAATTCGGAGTTCACCATCTTTCGGACGATTGGGCCATTCCACGCCATCTATTCTATTAATCTCCGGTTACCCACCGTAACATATACATTGTACAAATAGTCCATTATCTCCCTAATGAGATCCTTAAATATATTCTATTTTATGCAAGTATTCAAAACGAAGCGCAATTATTTATCCATATATTGATGTAAAGAAAAATCCATCAAACTATTTTTTTTTCAAATATACATATTTTTTTATATTAATAATATTAGAAATGAGATTAATTTCTTCAATTCAACCAATACGTAGCAGTAATAGAAATGGACCGATTATCCAATAAAATTGAATTACAACCAACATTCAAAATTTAATTTTAAAGAAACAAAAACCAAAATAAAATTAATAACAAAAGTACAAGAAAGGAATTCCAAAAATAAAAAACTGAACACTACTCTTTCTCTTATATATTTATGATTTATTATACATAGTTCCTAAATAAAAAACTTGTGTATTACAGAACACGTGACATATTGAGACAAAAACTTTAGAATAGTGTATTTCGACAGTATGATACCCTATTAGCAATTTTCAAATAGCAGTTCATATCAAATACCAATATTTTATCATACACACAATACAATGTAAATTCTTTTTCATATTATTAATTGAAGTAACCTGCATCCAATATGGTTAGTTTGATCCTGAAATTACGATGTCCAAATCCAATAATGCATGAGATGAGCCTATTTTGATTGTGATCTTCCAAATATTTTTTTTAGCAAAAACAAGTAATATAAACAGTTTCGACAATAAAAAAAAGTTTTATTTCATTGTCAAAAGACTATTATAAAACTAATTAATTGGAAACCAACATTTTCATTGGTGATTTCACATCATACAGACAGTTCTTCCGAAATCATATAGATTATTCAGTTCTGAACCGATGTAACTTATAATATAAAATGAAGAAAATAAAATTAATTAATCAAAGAAAAAGATTCCTTTTATTTGCTGCTGTTAGAAAACGTCCGATAAGATTAAGTGAAAATTCAAATGCGGTGGACTTCGCATAAATTTGATAATTGAGATAAAAATTTCGCCAAATCAGTTAAATCATTGAACGATTCTCAATTATCAACTTCACGTGAAATCGACTGCACCTGAGTTTTCACAGTAAGATTATGCCAACTATAGAAGTGTGGATCGGATACTATAATTTGAATGCCAAATTCAGTTATCAAGTGCATTTTTTTTATTATTATTTAATAAATTAAGACTATAATATAGGTTGTGACATAATGTCGAAAAAATGACAACTAATTATTTATAGCAATCCTTTTCCATCCAACCTGCCAAATCATAATTAAAAGCCATGTTCCCCTCTTCAGTTTTTGGTTTGGTTCCCTTTCAGACCTGGCCAAGTTAAGGTATTCTACCTTGTTTGAAAACCCAATATTAGTTCCTTTTTATATATTTTAATTTAACATCTTCTAACTAACTTGATTATTTGAATAGACTATATATTAATTACAAAATTGAATAAAAATTTAGAACGCTCTCTCTTTCTCTCTCACTACATGCGAGACAATTTATAGTTCAAAAAGATAGTCCAATTTAATGACGAAATGCACAGTGAAATAATAAGAAAAGAAAAGAATGCGAACTTTTATTAATTGTTGATTGATTGAATTATCTTGTAAATTATGAAGGTAAAACTAAATATATATATTTTGTTGAACTGAATTTGTGAGTTACAAATTTTTTTTTTATTGTTGTCATAAATTAAAGTGAAAAAATAGTTTAATAAAAAACAATATGGTGAAGCAAAAGAAATGTGAACCAAGACAAATCTTAAACAGACCAAACTATTGAGTATCTAAAATCTCCTTTTTATGTATGTTTCACCGAATACAATACTGGAGAAGGAGTTAAAAAGTAGCATGATTGGAATGAAAAAAATTACTAGAACTAAATGTTAAAAATATTTTTACTGTGATCCATACACATAAATATACTTTCTATAGTCATAAAAAATTGTATCGGCTCAACTTAGCAAATAAAATAAATTTACAAATTTCAACTAGTAGCGTATACAATATCACTGTTACATGCACAAATGTAATTTTTTGAAGAGTTATTATTATTTTCATTTTTACCGAATAGTTAAAAGAAAACGATTTTTAACTACTTACAAGCCAAAGAATAATTTTTGTAAGAAGATAGTTACAGAACAATTTTTTTTCCCAATTAAAATACATAAAAATTAGACATATATATGTAGACGGCAGACGGGGTTAAGTGGGTGGAAGGAAGCATAATGAGGAAATTCCGAAATTGGGCAAAGTTGATTGAAAGCTGCTTGCTTAATGCTTAGCTTGAACAATGTATAAACTATAAAGAAATATAGAAATACAATCCCGTGAGAAAGCAAAACATAATATAATAAGAATAATAATAAGATGAGATTAGTTAGTTGATGATGATGATGAAGAAGATGGATATTTTGATTTCTAATTAATTAGAAAACAATTATCTGGAATTTTCTCTATATAGTTTAATTTAATTTCCCCGCCGGGCTTGTTACAAGCAATAATTAATGAGAGTGGGGAGATGGAAATTTTGGTTTTCCACTTTTCCCTTTGATGAGTTGTTATATATGCAAGAATGGAATGGGGGGCAAAAAAGGAAAAAAGAAAAAAAAGAGGTACGTTGAGGCGGTGAGGTCAGGCTTCAAGAAAGCCGGTCATCCGGAGAACGGAGTTGCGGACCTGACTTAGGTCTCGTCCTTTTAAGGTCCTTCCATGGCCTGTGCACACCGAGAACGCCATTTTCCCTCCTCCGACCACTCTTCTGGCCACCATCACGTGCGGCGGCACCATCTCCTCCTCCTCCTGACTTGAATCTTTCAATGACCTCATCGTCAGCCGCCTGCTCTCCGGGATGTTCACCGGCAACGACCTATTATCAGCACTGCTGCTTCCCACCGGATGTACCTTGTTGTTCTTCTTCTTCTTGTTCTTGTTGTTGTGATCGGCTTGGACTTGGTCGTTGGTGCGGTGCTGGTTGGCGAATACAACATCGGATTCGTGGAGTTCTTCTGCCATCTGGAGGTGAGGTGTGAGAATTGAAAGAGAAAGAATTGGTATTGGGAATGAAACAGTGAATAGAGGTGGGATTGGAGGATTATTTATATATAGACACAAGAGTAATAAGAATGGAGAGAGAAAGAATAGAATAGGGATGAGTTTGAGCATTGAGTGTGTTGTGTTGTTAGATGGCGTCACCGTAAAGGCGTTCAGTGCGGTCCCCGCATTTCTTCTCTCTCTCTTCTCTAATTATTTTTCTCTCCATAGCTATAAGTAACTTAATAAAAAAATAGACGGAACTCAGGTAGAGTCAATTTTAATTGAAGTTGATACTTAGATAATTTGATTGATTTGACTAAATTTTTATTTAAAAATTTTTAAATATCAGTTTTACGTGAAGTCTACCTTATAGACATTCTCGTGATGATATCGTTTTATAATATTATTGTGAATTATTAAATAAATTTATATATTTAATTAAATATATTTAATTAATCATTTAAAATTTATAATATCATTTTTATGTAAAGATGTTATCATGCGAATATTTTCCTAAAATAAAACATGAAAAAGTTATAGACTTGTTATAGAAAATTTGACTAATTCCATTACTTTTTATTTGATGAAACATAATAAACAACATGCATGTTTTTAAGTTTTTTTTTTCGTACTACTATTAATTAAAAAATGCTTTAGCTGGTTTTGATGTTAGTGAGTTAAGGAAACATACATCTATTTATTTAAAAAAAATGTATTCACATGCTAAAATTGATTTTATTTAAACATGTCTTAGATTTAGTAGTAAATAAGATGGAGATAAATGAGATTCAAAATGAATTAGATCTATAATTTAATAACAGTTTAGCACTAACTTATCTTTTCCAAATTACATTATTGAAGAAAAAAAATTAGTTCTATTATTTTGTGTTGGGGTCCCACCCTTGTTTTAATATTGTGTTTTCCTTTTCTTGCAATTAACTAGTAGCTTGTCTTGTCTGTGTAGTTAAACGGCATTTTTAATTGACACCGCTCGGCTAATCTTTCACGGCTTCCTCCACGCCATACATTTTATTCATTCTCTATTTTGTTTTTGTTTGTTTTTTTTTTTATGTTTTTCACTTTTTATTAAATTCACGTTTTTCTTTACTTTCCATTCATAAACCCTTGCAGGGTCTCTATTTCCGTCTTCATTCATAGTTATCCATAGCGATTGCATTTTCTTTTACGTGTGTGGTATCATTCGAATTGCAAAGTCAATTATACCACCTCTTCCTTCTTTGACTCTCATGTATATATAGCCCTTTTAATATGACTACTATTAATGACTTTTAATTGTTCATGTAGGAAATTAAATAAACGCCGTGGATATGCTAAATCCATTCAAAAATATTCTCATTGAATACTAATAATTTAAAGCTCGGATTTAATTAATTACTATATTATGATTTCAAGCATTTTGTCTTTTATTTCTCCAAGAAAAAAAAATTGGTAACGTCGCAAACATGATTTTAATCATTATACGGTAACATACGTGTATGTATGTAGACTAAATCTATTTTTTCATAGCACGTTATACGTTTATGTTATTTCTTATCAAGTAGATAAGTACGGATATTTTATTAAGTTATTGTGTCTATGTGTTACATATATTTTGAATATAATATTTATTGATATTCGTTTAATATGCGTATATGTTCTGTCTAACCGTGTTTTAATAAAAAATAAAAAAATTTTCTTTTGACATATTTAAACACACTTAAATACTATCACATGTAAGCGTTTTCAGTCTTATTTTTAACATATATTTTTGAAATAAATTTAGATATAGTATATATTATTATTTATTAAAATAAAAAATATTATTTTTTAAATATTTAATATAATTAAAATAAGACATTAAAAATTAATTTATATTTTAATATCAATAAAATATCAAAATATTATTATGATTTATTTAAAAAATATTTTATACTTTATATAGATGTATGTTCTCGTATATCAAAAATTTTAAAATGTATGTATCGTATTGTGTCTTCCATACATCATATGTTAATTATTTCTTATTTCAATTTACAGACAAACAAAAAAAATTGACTTCTTATTGAATTTACACATAGAAGTATTATAATAGATAGATATATAGCAGATTCGTGAATGTTATCAACATCATCTTTCCCGTGGGACCAAACATTAATTAACGAAGATGAATGCAAAATTGTTAAATACGTGACAAATCAAAGAGCATTGCAATTTATTTACGTAATTGTTACAGTTGTACTCTGTACATCGCTATCTATCTACACAAGAGTATAGTTTAACTTAGGGTCAACCAATAATATTATTTAACTACAGTAATATCATTTTACATGGATTGTGTTTAAATTATACCTTTCCAAATACCCTTAACCTTAATGTTAAGAGAATAATGATTAAATCTTTCTGTTATGCAAGAATAATAACGATAACTAACACTCAATACATAGTTTTTTTTTTCCTTCGCAAGCGAGTTATTCAAAAAGGAAAATAAATTACCTGAACGCTAACCAAGTTGGGTTGATCTAGTGGTTAGTTCACTAGTCCACTTAAGCAAGTGTCAGGGGTTTGAATCCTGCCTGCTGCATGCAGCAATCTATTGGCCAACGACAAACCCTTAAATGCAGTGTGACAAAATTATTTTTTAAATTAATTTAAATTATAATAATTTAATTAATAAAAAATAACATATTATACGTTGTTTATTTTTTTAATTTAGTATTAATTTAATTAACTCTAACATAGTTATTAATCGATTTTAATAATCTATCCTTTTCAATAAATTATACGTATATATTGAATGTGATTATAAATAATATAGTGCAACTAGTAGAACCGGATAAGATCAAACTATAAATGGCCCCTTAAACTTGCTTACACTGATGTCTAATAATTTTGTCATTGAGGTTCATTTTCTACGGTATGAACTTGGAATAGTGGAGTAAGAAATAGCATGCAATAGAACACAATGAGAGAAAAATTTAGTCAACCATTATAAATATATAATTTCTTTGAACTTATACCATTTATTATTAGTAATTTTAAAATATTTTATGATTATAACATATCTTAGAAAACAGAAGAAGAAAAAAAACCCATATTCATATTATTAAGAAAAAGCATTGAACAATTTTTTGTCCTCGGTGGCCTGGGGAATAGTGCAGGCGTGCAGCCATGCTAATGCTAGCGAAGAATAGTGTGGTATGATCTGTTTTGGATTATTATGCGATCATAATGTGGTCATTTTGTTTGCACATATATCACGATCTTGACTTGTTGACTCGGTTTAAAATCATGTCATTACTAATCAGTGAGTAGTAATAATGGCATCATAATTATTACTAGTAGAGTTATTAGAATAGTCACGTTTGATATTAATAGACATACTACTAATACTCCGAAAATTCATCAAGTTTTTTGCTCATACCAGATAATAAAATGGTGTGGTTTCATATAAATTGTTTTGACATGCTACGTACTAGCTAGAGCTTCTATGGTTAGAAATTTTTTACTTAGATTTTTGTTATTTAAAAAAAAGTTTACTGTATAAAAATACAGGGCTAATTTTTTTTATATTGATTAAATATATGTAATATATTGTTATTGAAAAATTAAGTATTTTTTTTATATAGTATTTTATTCAAATCGGACGGTTCGATTTGTTTGATGAAAAAATAAATTATAAATCGGAGGGTCCGATTTACTTGAAGAAAAAAATAAACTCCAAATTGGAGCGTTCGATTTGTATTTTTTATTTTTTTATTTGTTAAAATAAAAATTAGATAGTCTAATTTCAATATTAAAAACTTTTTATTTTCGAAATCACAAATCGGACGATCCAATTTGTGATTATTTATTTAAAAAACAAAACAATGCAAATAAATCAGTGTCTTCGATTTATATCCTTTTATAGCCAAATAAAATACTTCTCTCCTCACACCATATTGTCATACACATTTCTCTCTCCCACACGAAAAATCAAAACCGTATAAAAAGGGCCGGATAAAAAATGTATAGAAAATTTATACCTTAAGTCAAAGAATATTTTTTTGTTAAAAATATTATTAGATGTACACATTTTACTTTTCAACTCTTAAATTAAGTTTAAAATTGTGATCAGTCCAAGAGTATCACTTCTAAAAGACATACAAGTCTATAAAAAATATAATCTAAATTATACTATATAAAATTTGAGTAATGATACATGTATATCAGTATAAAATATATATTAAAATATAAATATATATTAAAAATAAATTAAAATACATATATATTTATATACAAATACATTAGTAATTAATTTTAGTGACTGATTTTGGTATATATATAAATAATATTTTTTATAAAATCTTACCTATATTTTGTAGGGATCTATTTGGATTCTCTCATATTATTCACCTTTTAAACCTTAACAAATAAATGACTTAACACATACTCAAAATATGTTATATATCTATCTCGTAATTTATATATCTCTCAAATAACTACTGATTTGTGTGGTATAAATTTTTAGAAACGCACCTCACTCGTAGAGATGCCAACCCATAAGATTTATTGCAATGTCGTGTCTCGATATTATAAGGTTCGTGTTCCACCGTAGTCTTAACTTCACTTTCAAAACAACAATTATATATAAAATAATTCTTCAGGAGGGGCTGGGGTTGATGTTTTCCCAATTCAATGCTAACATATATTTACTTCATCATATCCAATTACACTTAACCAAGTTCAAAGTTAGGATTGTTGAAATAAAATAATGTTAAGTTGGAGCTACTTTCGTTGTGCTGGATAGAGCATGTTGGAAATTACAAAACTGAGGAATAATGATAATAAATTAATAATTCATCTGAAACGTAAACCCAGTGAAGTGTATGACGAAACCATTCCAAGTTACCACTAACATTATTGACTTTGATGGCAGCTCCGATCCAGCCTGGAGGTGTGTTTGGATCTTAATCACGCAACTCAGTTACTCAGATATTACGTAAACTAAATCAGCTTATTAATCACCACCACACGCTGCAGTAATAGTACGATAGCCGAGCCGAGCCGAGCCACGCCGAGCCACTATTATAGTAATGGTAAAACCAAAAAGTGATGAGAAGGCGTGGTTAGAACGAAATAAAGTGTTGAATTTGGCCGAGGACGGCGCATCTCGCGGCTCGAATTCTCAATTCCCGATGAAATAACAGAATCTTGGTGGATCCCACAACCATACACACCTGTCAACCACTCATTATTGACGCACGTGCTCTCTCTCTAGCTAGCTATAACCCCCCTAATCTCTCCCTAATCTTCTAATCATTAGGTCTGCTTTCTTTTTACGTTCCCCAACGCTGTTTTCGTGCAAGTCTCCTTTTTTTTCTTATCTCATTTCGACTTTAATTATTATCTTTCATTGCCCCCTTTATATGTTTAGTTAAGGAATATATAGATACATACATATACCTCTTTGGTTATTCAAAGTAACTTGTATTGTCCAAGCAACAAGGTTAGTTTCCTCCGCAAGAGATGCTCTTACAATTCCATTTCTTAATTTGCTTCCATCACTTCATCCCAACCCTCCCCTTCATGATACAAGTTTCGATATCATGAATTAAACTTTAATTCTTGTTTTCCTATTGCTCAACGTATATAACAAAAGAGATTGTAATGAGTTTTTATTTTTTTTATATAAGATTCTTTGTAATCGAACTTTACGCTTTTTCTCAGACAATAATTCAACATAAAATTTATTCATTTTTTTATTTAATTTCAGATTTGATATATTTTCTGCAATATATAAATGCTATTTAGCTATTTGTTTAATTAAAAGTTTGCTTCAGTCAAAAAAACAAAAACATATATAATACATGCACTCTCCGTAAATAGATTAAATTTATGATTAGCAAAGATATATAAAACTATTATGTAATAGCTAATATTTTTTTTTAAAGACATGTTTGGGTAAATATCTAGAGTTTAATTAAGAATAAATTATTATTTTATCCATAAAAGATACAAATATTAACAAATATATTTATATAAGAATAAAACGATAATTATAATCACGGAAGATGGCTTCTGTGTGCCAAGAGTAGCCAGACGTTAGTTATACAATTAGTCTACTAGAGTATTTTTGACACACAGAAACTATCTTTCAGATATAATTATCGTTTTATTCTTATATAAATACATTTATTAGCGTTTATATTTTCCATGGATACAAATAATAATTTATTCGCTTAATTAATTTTTATCGGAATATATATATACAGAGATCTTAATGTTGGATTCTTTTAGGATGTGATTTTTATTATTTGAGAAATCTTGAACCTCTCCAGCATCATATATATGCAAACAACGTCATTCTAGATTATTCCATGTATATATGCACTTTTAAGAAATTGATGCTACATGAATTTAAGATTTGACTATGACTCTATGAGGATGCTGTATTATTCATTTATCCACTTATGCGTGTTGAATGCATGTAAGCGAGACCTATTTTTATGGAAATATAAAATAAATAAATGAACAAGTGTTTGACATTTATGTTATAGTTGGTTTGAATAACTATAAAACGAATACGTACACCAAATGGATGATAAGAAATTAGGAATATTTAGTTTAAACCATAGGAATAAAAAATTAGAGAGAAAATGTCGTGTTAGACTGTTCGGGCATAGAATGAAATGAGAGGTGTAGGTTAATCCAAGTGTGGATTGAAGGCTTAATCATTGAGAAAACTACTTTGTTATACATTTATATATTATATATTTACATTATTGTTATCTTGATGAGAACGTCAGCTAGAGATTTTGAACGATAGATCCTGTTAATTACAAGTTACTATATATACTTTCCATCATTTATTATTGGTGAGGATCATTTCTATAGCATAACATATATTCAATGTTTATCCATATATTGTTTAATTTAGTAGGGAAACATTTAAGATTATTATAGTGATGCAAAATAGAACCCCACCAAAACTAGCAAAGCTGAAGAATTATTGAAGTGTGGAATATACTATTTAATAATGCACGTGAGCATGAACCCTCAATATCAAATAGTTTGTTCAACAATAATTGGTAAGACTCAATTTGCAACAACCGTGAAGTAAATAGAAATACAGAATCAATCCTCTCTTTTCTGTGTTTTTTTTTTGGACGGGAATGATCGTGGGCCTAAAACGAGTACTAAAGTAAAAAATGTTAACCATATTGGGCCAAATAGAAGCCCACAATGAACCAATTGAAGCCCACCTTGCTCCTCGCGACAGGCTCCCTCCTTCTTCGATCTTCTCTCACAGCAACTCAGCTCAGTTCCCAAACCCTGCCTCCGAGCTCCGCCACGGTGCCGACGCTTCTCTCTTGCTGCTGTTGTGCTCCGTTCTCGTCCCCCGAAGAAAACCACGATGCTTCAAGCACTTCAAAACTCAATTATTTTCCCCTTTCTTTCACCACCCAAATGTCACACTAGGGCTCAACCTCAATTCTTGCTCAACAATAGTTTCTCTTTCTCAATAACAACACTATCCATCTCACATAACGTTATAATTTTTCCAAAAGTAATTGCATTTCTTCGTGTAGCTTACTCTGCTCAGAAAAAAAAATTCTCACTTCTCTGGTATTCAATTGCAGAGAAGTGATGCCTATTGTGCGTTTGATTCCTCACTTGGTCATTCCAACATTTCCCGAAGCAATAGTCTTTCAGAGAAGGAGAAGTAAGTTATTATTGCACTTATTGTTCAATGATATTATAGTTTTTGTGATTTTATGTTTTTTAACCATTTACTCATGCTTCATGTTCCAATTCACCTGTAATTTAGACAAGGGAAGAAGCAGCAGAAAAAGAGAGTGGCAAAGAAAGAGCACCACTTGTGGAAAAGCAGAGATTCTGCTCAATCTGGCCAGAAGGCATTGAACCTTATTAGAATTGTATGTTTGTTCATACCAATTTTTTAATTTTCGGTTTGGAATTTTGTTAGAAAAAAAAAATGAACCTTTAAAAATATATATATTTATGTATGTTCATTTTTGTGCATTTTGAATATTGGAACGTTAGGTATCTCAGCTTCCTAATGAGAAAGAGGCTGTTTATGGGGCTTTAGACAAATGGACTGCTTGGGAGACAGAGTTCCCAGTGATAGCAGCAGCCAAGGCTTTGAAAATCTTAAGGAAAAGGAGACAATGGCTTCGTGTAATTCAAGTATGTTATACTAAGTTCTTCATTTACTTCTGCAAATTTTGGGACACTCTTTGACAACTAATAGTTATGGTTTGTGTGAGAAGTGTTCATTAAATGTTTCCATGACATGGTTCAAAGCTGAAATTGCTTCCTCATGAGATGAAAGATAGTTCATGGGTAAAACTTTTAATCTTTGAATTTGAGTTTCGACCAAAGCCAAAATTGTTTATATCGATCATGGTTGAAGTTATTATATAAGTGAAGAATGGTCTTTAGCTCAAGAAATGGTCCTTCAGCTGTTCAAGCTGCAGTCTATATAAATTACTCACATCACTGATTTGGATCTTTAGTACTTTAATATATATCAATGTGCTTTTCGTATGTTTCTTTTCTTTCTTTATTTATTTTTATAATAATGTTTTGATATTCTTGAGAATGCCATCCAGCTTGAGTTTGAGCCTTTACAATGTACAACTGTAATGATATGTTGTTTTGTTTACTTTGTGAGGAATGGAAAAGAATCTTACTGCTTATCAATCCTCAGGTAGCAAAGTGGATGTTAAGCAAAGGTCAAGGAGCAACAATGGGAACATATGACACCCTTCTTCTGGCATTTGATATGGATCAGAGGGTAGATGAGGCAGAATCATTGTGGAATATGATTGTTCATGCACACACACGTTCTGTCTCAAAGAGATTGTTTTCTAGAATGGTCATGTTATATGATCATCATCATTTGCCGGAAAAGATTATTGAGGTATATTTTTGTTGTACCATCAATCTTACTATACCTTAATGCAAGCTGTTCAGCAATTATGAGATTAATTCTTCTATGCTTTGACATGGAGCTATCATGTTTGTAAGTTAGATATTTGCAGACATGGAGGAGTTGCAGGTAAAACCTGATGAAGATACGGTCAGACGAGTGGCAAATGCCTTTAGAAAACTTGGCCAAGAAGAGAAGTGTAAATTGGTTAGAAAACGATATGGGCTTAAGTGGAAATACATTCACTTTAATGGTGAACGGGTTAAAGTTAGAACAGAAGCTTGGGAAGAAGAAGATCCATTTAGATGTTGAAACTGGTGTATTTCGAATTGTCAATGAAGACACCAGTACACCATATTATATTACCCAGGATCTGCTGTTGTTGCCGATTATGTTGTTACATTCCTAAAGCTGCTGTATTAGAGGTTCACTAGTTTGGTTCGAGCTTAGCAGATCAGGGAAGGAAGTGAGGAACTGAACTTTCCTTGAGGGATCGGTGCAGTGCTCCCAGATATAAAAATGTTATACTTGTATAAATATATTAGTTATGTATTCAATGGAAAGGTAGCTAAAATTTAAGGAATGTATTCATGGAATGTAATTTTAATATAGTGATAGTTCTAAATTTTTTTTTTATGTATTGTGGTATCAACAAAAATGTTAGACCCAACCAACTACTGCCTTAACATGTTACAAGTGGATTAAAATTAATCTCTAGATAACATCCACTGTTGAAACTTATTTTTCTTGTTTCCATCCATGTGACCAATGATGCTTTCATATATGGATATGAAATGGCACGGGACTATTAAAACGGGAGAAACTTTTTCTTCCTCATTTTTCTTTATATGGAGCACGAAAATGGTTTATAATTTTGTCTCGTTTTTTCAACCTAGGTGTGTGAAAATGCACCCTTTAATTGTCTTTTTCTTAACTGTAAAAACACAACTAAATGCATAAAATAGTATATTTCTATATCCGCATTTAAACTGGTAAATAATAAATTTTTATTTAAATAAAAAGCCTAATATTAGTAGACATATATTTCAAATTAGATCTTTACTAGTCACCAAAAAAAAAAATTAGATCTTTACTAATAGTTTATCTTTTGAAGGGAAAAAATGAGACACCATCCTAGAATAGATTTTACTTTTTGGTGGATAAGAATCTGGAAATAGAAAGAACTGTTATGTAGATAGATGGATAGAAGAAAGAAGACATTGGATCATAACAAAGTCACCGGAAAAGAGGCACTGCCCTTAAAAAGAACTGTTAAATCATTAACAAACTTCAAAATGAACTACATGGCAAGTGCATAATCATTTTAGAACTCCAGGCCATGTTCTCGAGCTGCATCTGCGAGTGCTTGAACACGACCATGGTACGGGTATCCACCTCGGTCGAAGGCCACCTTTGTGATCCCTTTCTCCAGACAGGACTTTGCAATGATTTCACCAACCTTCTTTGCTACTTCCTGAAGTCAAAAACAAGAACAAGAAAACAGAAACAAAAGGAAAGATCAGTATCATAATTGAGTGGATGAAAAGTATGAAGATGATGCAGACAAAGCAAGAATTCTTCCAAGGGAGTCAGACCTTACAAACTGTGTACACCAGAAACACAATCACAGAAGCAAGGTTATTTGCCAAGACGCAAATTATACATGATACTCGGATTAAAAGGAAAATATGAAGATTCATGTGCAAATAAACTTGGGCTTTCAGATTATTTCTTTAATCTGAGTGATCTGGATTCCTGCTTCCAATATATATTGAACAATTTGAGGAAAAAATGGTAAAATCTTGGAACCTAATGTGTGATAAACAGTTGAAAATATAATGCAATTACTCAAAGTGGATATCAGTGAAAGTGGGAGAAGCTTCAAAATGTAAAAGTGTTTTTTTCATCTACAAGTCTATGGACCATTATGAATCAAATTAAAACTTAAACTTCTACTATATTGGCATTAATAAAGCAAATCAACATCAGAGGTAACAGTTTCATATTCAGTATGCATTGATACTGAGAAACTCAGTAAACATTAATTGTTAGGTTTCCAATCAAAGATGCTTGAATTTAGCTTTTGAGTTTGAGCAGTTATCTATTAAGGAAACATGACATTTGATCACACGAACCGGGATGTTTCAAGTATATGGACTGAAGTATGACAGTAATTAAGCAATAGTCAGAACATCAAAAGCATTTTAGAACTTACAACTGTAGGACCAGCTGTGTAGTTGAATTCTTCAAAAACTGCCTTCTGCATTGTTGAAACTGAAGCAAGAGTGTGCATGTTGGTGTCATCTATGACCTGAACAGAGAGATGCTTGTTGGATCGGAACACGGACAATCGTGGCCTTTCTGGTGTCCCTTCAACCTGACAAAACAGAAAATGATCTAAAACAGATATGCATTGCATTCTTCATGAGGTGAGCTTACAATCAACAAGGAAAGCTTTACCAAAGAATGCCTTGGTCCATATTCGCAGTAAAAAGACCGTTCCACAGCGCAAAGTACTAGCAACAACAAGAAGAAAAAGGTAAAGAGAAAAACTTACAGTCCCCCCCCTCTTGAACCGAAATTTCCATTTTCTTTTGCTTTAACTTTTTCCTTAAATCATGTAATCCAATATTTCAAATTTGTTAAGTTTACATGCTTAACCAATTCGAATGACTCGGTTAACCCTGCAGCACCAAAACTTATGAACTTCCGCTAAATGTAAAGATGGATCATAAAGCACAACATAGTGCATATAATATAAAGCCATAGCCAACAATGCAGAAAAACAAAGAGACAAACAAAATCATAGATAAAATAGGTGTAAAATACAATTGCATATTGTTGGGCAAAGAATTGACTTTTAATCCACTAAATTAGGCTAGTGTTTAACACAGAGATGTAATGACACAGAAACAGAGAGTGTCTCTATTTTTAAAGTCTCGTTTGAACTCAGCATTAGAGAACTACTAGAATGTCAACAACTAGAAATTAGTGTAAACAATGAACTATTCAAAAAGCAAGGAAAGAAGAAGAGGCTCATTTTTTTGTTTTGGATATGAGAATCATGTGTGTTGTGTCTTGTTATGGAGAACGTGGGTGCTAGACATGGACGTGGAACAACTTTTTCTGAAACAAGAGAAGAAGAAATCGACTTTCCGATTTCTTTGTAAAAAAATTATGCCTACTAATCGGATAGCCATTAGTCCCATTAGAATATCCCAAATTTTTTTTTAATTTTTTAAACACAAATAGGACCTTCCAACTTGTGTTTCCAAAAATGGGACGGTCTGATTTTAATTCCTGACACCACCAGTTGCGTAAAATACCTATACACTCCATAGCTGCGTTCTACACTATTTCCCCAACCACATCTAAATTAAAAAGTGAAGAAGAGGGACTAATCTCAGAATTGTAGCAGCCGCTACTATAATTTAGAAAAAAAGCAATGTAATTAAAAGGGACCTTCTTCCTGATGCGGGTGTGGCGGGCGGTCCTGTCTTGGCGGCGGGTGGTGGAATGCGCTTCAACGACGAAAGAAAAGGAAGGGGGGAAGGAGGAGGAAGTTGGGAATGCTGAATGAAGGAAGGAGAGAGAAGAAGTATTCATTCTTGGTAATCACAAATCTCTACTCGCTATTCTTTACTATTATCCCACCTTATCGCTTCAACTTTTTATTTTAAACTGGATCATAAATAAAATTATCTGATTTTATTTAAAAAAAAAATTACAATAGCGTATAAGTTAATAAATTTTTTATGAACATACTAAAAATAAATTATCCACCTTTATAAGTTGCCATAAAATTTGGAAATAAATATGATTATATACAATAATAATTTTCATGATTCTATGTTTTATATTGGGATACATTTATCCATTATTAATTTATATAGTTCACACAAATTTTTCAATTAACGAAACAAAAAAAATTAAAATGTTAAAAATTAAATTTTTTTTTACTAAATTTTTGTGGAAGAAAATTGGTTTAACCATTAATCAAGTATAGTTAAAAACAAAAGAAAGATGGGATGCTATCTGTTTAATGTAAATATTAAAAATTTCTTTTTGTATAATAAGAACATTAAGACAAATTATTAGATATGATGTACATAAAAAATTTACATGGAGAAAAAATAAGTTAATATTTTGACAATAATCTGATAATTGTCGTTTATAACTTCTATATTTTTTAGAAGAATATTTATTCAACCAGACAATGATATTTTATAGGAAAAGTATAGGTAGATAATAAAAGTACTAAACAATGTAAATAATGTATATATTGAATGTTCATTTCATTAAGTATGCAGATTGTTATTTTAATATTAAGACTTAGGTGGATAATTTGAAGGTGTAATGTGTTGTTAAGAAATGTTGTATACTTGCATAAATATATATATTATATATTAGTTATGTATTCAGTGAAAAGATAGCTAAAATTTAAGAAATGTATTCATGGAATGTAATTTTAATTTAGTGATAGTTCTAAAAATATTTTTGATATGTATTATAGTATCAGCAACAATATTAGACCCAACCAACTACTGCCTTAAAATGTTACAAGTGGATTGAAATTAATCTCTATAAAACATCAACTATTGAAACTTATTTTTCTTGTTTCCATCCATGTGATCAATGATGCTTTCATAAATATTGTCATAATATAATGAGATTCAGTAATTGCAAACAACAGACAATCGCATATATGTGATGATTTATAATCATTCTTCACTATCTAGCTATATAACTCTGAAATCTGTTGAATTGGGATGGTAATTGGTAACTGATGATAATATAAATGTGTATAATGCCAATGGTGCAGGTACTATTACTCTTGTGATTCTGGAATGGCTTGCAACAAAAAGGTGAAAATAAAATGATTTAATTGTTTATACCATTTTGTCCCAACTAATTTCTACATTTTAAGACTTCAAGGCAATAAAAACTTTCTGGTATAAAAATAAAATGATTCAATTATTTATTGGTACTATTTTTCTTTTAACAAAATGGTTAGAATCATTTTATATTATATGTAATATATGTACTTGTGCAGTATCGCTTCTTAGTGGCTTTGACTCTCCTATAGTTTGTTTATGTGTACTCTCAGCATGAAGTTAGAGCATGCTCAAATTCATCAGAAATTATTGCATATATCTTGATGGACCTACCACCATGTCTTGTAAGCCTTAAATGTTCATGTTACATGTAATGATTATTTCTCTGAAGATTGTGCATTTTTGTTTTGGTCAAGACACTTGACACATGCTTTCAGGTCCCATGTCATCGACTTTAACATTTGGAGTTATGCATATCAATTCAGACTCTTCCAACAATAATGAATTGGTTTTGGAGCAGCTTTTGAGAATAAATAACAATAATAATGGCGGCATCATCCCATCTTAATATCTTATTCAAGTCTTTCATATATTGAAGTTACTTACCTTTCAGTGATTGTTGATTTAACATCTTAAGTTGTTGCTATATACTCCTTCTGCCATGCCATGTGTGTGAGTGCCATAACTTCTAATCTTCTAGCCTCAACCCTTTCTCTTTTTGCTTTTTTTGACTGAGATTGGTGGTCAATTTGCCATAACTATATAGTAATTTTAGAGAATAATGTTTTTTTAGATAGTGAACGCTAGAGTGTTAATATCTATTTAATTTGGGGTGCATTTTAATTTTTAGAAGGTACAGAACTTGAATTTTTTTATGTCTATTTAAAAAATTTGAGATACAGAAATCGAATTTTCTAATTTTAATTCTTTCCACAATTTTAGAAAAACAAAAGATTATAATACTACAGTATATCATATATCTCACTTCCATTAAAATAAAATTAACCTCTGCTTGCTATCTAATTTAATATAGGAAGCATTTCTGGTGTTCCATCGTCTTTTTCTGAATGCTAGACTTGCAACTTGTTTAGTTGTTTGTATTTAGAGTATCGAACTTTCAGAAAACGACGTTGGAACACGTGAAACGTTTCCTAAACTCTTTATAGTGTTACTCTTGTATGGACTATAATAGCACACATAATTTCTGAAATATAACCCACAGCATTACTTTCCCATATTCTTAACATTATAACATATTATATATTTCATGATCCTAGCTACTATATACCATCAACTTGTGCTTCTAGTAGTTGTACCTTATCTGAATCATGCATGCTCCTCCAATAATAAATCAATTGAAATTATTAACAAGAGGCAATAATATTAGGTAAAAGACACTGCAACTTGGCTTCTTACAACATGATTCTTGTTAGTCCAAGCATACCATCCAAAGTAGTATCTAGCTGGGCCATCCTTGTTTGAAATCTGACCCATCTTTGCTGTCACTGTGATATTGAAGCTAATTTTCTGTCCAACATGATTGAATGCAAGAATATTTGGAGTTGCTGTGATGGAAAACTCCTCTGATGACTTAGCAGTAAACGTGTAAACACTGGTGCTCTTACCAACATTGGTGACTGTCCTCTTAATATTCTTAGTTCCATTGAGTCTGTGGATTTGTATGGATGGATGGTTGAGATCTGTTGGTTCAGGCAATGATGTTGAATTTGGACATTTATAAGTAACTTGAAAGTATTGAGTCGCTCCAATGCTACAAGTATAGAGAAGGTAGTCCATGTAAGAAGCATCATAAACTAGTCCAGGATCTGCTGCCTTTACAGGGTTGAAGTGTCCAGCACCAATTGCAAATGGGGTTGCAGGATCACCATTTGTGTCAGTTAAAGGATTTCCTGTGTTGTCTGTTGTCCCAGCTGCATAATACAAATTGAAATTAGGCTAGCTAACCATGGTAATTAAATTAATCAACCATCAAGTGTGTGTTTGGATTACAGTTTGCAAACCGGGAGTTTGAATAAAATTGATTTTGCAAACTTGATTTTGATAAAAAATAAGTTTGTGTTAAAGTGATTTATGTTTGGCAATATTTATATCAAAATGGATTATAGTAAAATAAATGTTGTTTGGATTACACTATTTAAAATCACTTTTAGATACAAAATTACTAAAATAGACATCAACTTAAATCATTTTTGTATATTATTTTAATTTAGATATTTGAATAGATCTTATTAATTAATTCTATAATAAAATTAATATTTATACACTAAAATAAAAATAATATATAAAAATTGGCAAAATATACTTTTAATTAAAACTAACAAAATATAAATTTTAGAGAGTACTAAGAATAATAAAAAAATTAAATATTTATCTTGGTAGTAATTGAAATAAATCAAAAAAAAATTTATGATATTTTTTATATAGTATATTTTTAGTACTCTTAGTACTCTTTTTTAGTACTCTTTTTTAGTATGTTATAATTTTTTATTATTATTATTTACAATTAATTTTTTTGTTTAATTTACTTTCTTAATAGGATCAATATATTATATTATAAAAAAAATAAAAATAATACAAAAAATTATAATTATAAAAGTGTATAATATTAAATAAATAATTAATAAAAAAATAGTAAATAATAAAAAAATAATTCATATAAACAAAAATAATATAAATAATACAATAGTATGCATAAAGGATAAAATTGGTAAAAGATAAATAAAGATTGAGTATTGATGGCTAAAAGTCCGTTAGTGAAACGCAGAAGCTTAAAATTGTTGCTTCTTGAAAACGTGGTTTTGAATGCAAAATCACTTCTGCGTTCATGAATAAAAAATTTGCCAAACCAAAAATTGCAGCTTTCAAGATATCTAAACGTACTTCTTCTCTTTGAATGTGGTTGCCAAACACACCCTAAATTAGTTGGTAGTGGATTATTATGTTGGAGAAGTTATATTACAGCTCATTTTTTTTGGATATGAGAAGCATGTGTGTTATATGGAGAATGTGGATGTTAGATATGTACGTGGGACAGTTTTTTTTTGGAATAAGGGATGAAGAAATCGGATCATTCGATTTCTTTGTAAAAAAAATTAAGCCTACTAATCGGACTGTCCGATTAGTATGGAAGAAAAAATTTAAATTTTGACGAAGGTAATCGGACCTCTGATTTGTATTCTCAAAACTCCGATTTTTGTTTCTGATATCACAGTTGTGTAAAGCACGTATACATTCTATAATTGCGTCCTACACTATTTCCCCAACCACATCTAAATTAAAAAGTGGTTATATTACCTGTGGTGATGAGAGCAGACCTTATAGCAGCAGAGGTCCAAGTAGGGTGTATAGCTTTTAGAAGAATAGCAGCAGCAGAGACATGAGGGCAAGCCATGGAAGTTCCTGATAAGATGTTGTACTTAACAACTCGTTTATCTAGATTTGTCACTTTTGTGGGCCCATCTTCTGCAGTCCATGCTGCTAATATGTCTACTCCTGGAGCTACTATGTCAGGCTGCATTATATTCCAAACCCACTCAGTTACTACTCATCAAACTTTTGAAACTTGAACTTGAAACTATACTACTCAATGTAACATGTTAGTATGCTACTCTCTACAGATTAAAAAATTGGCATGAAATTAAATATAGTGAAGGGTCACCTTGAGAATATTAGGGTCAATTATATTTGGACCCCTGCTAGAGAATGAGGCCAATAAGGGTGCTGGTCTGGTATTCAACACAGTTGTTCCAGGTAGAATATATGCTATTGGATTAGAAGAAGAATTGATGTATTGAATGAGTTTCAAGACATTTTGATAGGTAACTACAGTAGAAGGAATGAAGTAAGCGGCATAATATAGAGTATTCCCAAGTTGTTCATTGTTTCCTAGGATGAAACCAACACCACCAGATCTTTCAACTTCCAATCCCTTTCTTATGTTTTCTCCTTCCCCTCGCATGCACACAACTATTTTCCCCTTGACCTTTTTAGGATCAAGGCTGTTGTCCAAACAGAATCTGCATATATCATTACACAAATCTAGTATTTATTATTTAATTACTTTCTCTATCTATTTATTGCCATATCATATACTAATCAATATATACAACACCAAAATTGAAAACTATACATACCCAGAAGCATTAGTAGGTAGGCCTGGAAGTTCAACTTGGCTTGCCAGCACCAATGGGTAGAAGCTGTTTGGCATGTGCACTGGAGTAATTGATCTACCCTGATATTGACATGGATATATATAAGCACTGCAATATAATTGTGTCTAATGAGTACTGTTATTGAGAGTGATGTTTAATATCTTTACTTTGATTATAACTTATATATGTAATTAAGTTTTTCAATTTTCAAACCCTTAGTGAAGTTAAACTTATTATTACCTCAATAATTGTGCCACCTTGTAGCATAATTGGTGCAACAAATGAACGATCCACAGTACTAGCACCAACAGTGATGATCCATGGTGCAATGTTTGACAAATTTGAAGGCAATGGACCATTATTCCCAGCACTACAAACCACCACAATGTTCTTCTTTGTTGCATGTAATGCTGCCGTACCAATCACATCATCCTTGTAAGGAATTGGTGTTTTGTAACCAATGGAAGCGCTTAAGACATCAACTCCATCACCAATGGCATCATCCATGGCCTTAAGAAGGTCAATATCTATGCATACATTGCCTTTATGTTTTGATTGCCCTTTGATGGGCCAACATGCTTTGTATATGGCAATGCGGGCCATCGGGGCTCCGCCAGAGGCTGTGCCGTTGGCGAAGCCCCCAATGGCCGAGGCACTTGGAACCGCACGGCCTGCGACTATGGAGGCCGTGTGAGTTCCATGCCCATCTTTGTCACGGGCTGACTTGTAGTCTTCCTCTTCATTTAGAGGGCCATATTGACTTTCATAACCTTGTAAGTAATATCGTGCTCCAATGATCTTTCTACATTACAGGACAAAGAAAAATAGCATCATTCAATTTCTGTATCTAAGTTGCACATTTCTAAGAAAATTAGAAAAGTAATATTGTTTGAGAAATGATTCTATTATTATACTAATTCACTCATTATTATGTGCTACTAAATAAGATGTATATATGTGAATGCTTCTGAAATGGTTCTATTATACACATTTTATATATATAGAAAAGGACTCCGTCATCAAAAGTATTTTTGATATATTATTTATAGAGTAAATGGTCAAATTAGTCCTGAAAGAATATTCGTTCTTCAAATCGGTTTTCAAAAGATTTTTTTAATCAAATTCGTCCTTTCGTCCTTTAAAAATTTTAAATTAGTGATATTAGTCCTCACGTCACTTTCATTGCTAACGACGACAGAGTTTGTTGATGTAATACGTTAAGTAACATCACAATACATACCTAGTAGTCCTAATTGACTATTAACATGATTAATTTATGAAATTAGATCACATCAAATTCAAATTGAGGGATTCTAATGCCTCAAATTCTCTCCTCAATTAGGTTTTAATTTAATCTAATTTTATAAATTTATTATCTTAATAGTCAATTAAGACTTTTAGACATGTATTATGGTGTCACTTAACATGTCACATTAGCAAATTTTGACATTATTAATAAAAAAAAATGGTAAAGACTAACATGACTAATTTAATTTTTTTAAAAAATAAATTTAATTAAAAAATCTTTCAAAAACCAATTTAAAAAACGTGTGATTTTTTAAAGACTAATTTAGCTATTTATTCGTTATTTGTACCACTCATTGGAACATTTTTGAAGAAAGGAATATATATATATATATATGTCAAGGGTCCCACGTATAATAATGCACTGAGCAAGATATATGATAATAGTAGCAATAATTCAATTATATATTTATATAGCTATTATTAAATAATTTTACCCGAATAATCTATATATATATTACTTTTCCATTCTATTAATCTATCCTATTGGTAACATATTAACATACATACAGTATTTCTACTTATTACTTTATTTATTTTAATTTTTTTTTATAGGTTTGTACTTAGGTTCAATAACATCACGAGAGTAGAAAACTATGACTTGTCAGAGCAAAATATTTTTCATTCACAGGTGTATCATCATTCCAAGAAGGATTAAAATGTTGTCCTTTTGTTCACTCTCTCTCTTGCATGTGTGTTTGGATGTTTTGATATGCATTGACCATTCAGTAGTCATGAATTCCATTCCACTAATTGCAACATTTCGATTTTTCCTTTCATCGTTTATCTATTTCAAGACCATTAGATTTAATCACACAAGCCAAGAGAAAGGAAAGGACATTCACAAAATCATAAAGATGAGTCCAGAGATATATAGATTGAGACTCACAAGATGAAAAAAACAAAAGAATACAAAAAAAATAATTAAGTCAAAAGGACAAAAGCTTCGAAATCAAATCATATCATCTAGATGAGGAATTGGAATAAGCTCCAAAGATACACTACTATTTATTAGAATCTACTATTAACCCCCCATATATATGGATATGAAAAATTCCTTCTTTAACCCATTATCCTTTTCTAATTAATCCAAGAAAATATGATATATTATAATAAAACAAAGATTATTGTCTTGATAGTACTCAATCATTAGATTCTAGAGTAAAAAAAAATCTCTTAAAGAAGAATATTAGATTCTAAAGTAAAAAAAAATCTTAAAAAAAATATTGTGTTATCAGTTATAAAAAACACTGCAAAATAATTTTAAATATGCATGAATATACATATATCTTTCTTAGCAAGTAAGATAATGGATATAACACTACACTATATATACTGGGTAATGTTAGGTAGACAAAAAAAACAGGCAGAACTTATCTTATTTAACATTAATTAATTGTTGTAACAATTAATAAATACTAAATAAGATAAATTATGGCTGTTTTTGGCTGATTTTCTTTGATTACTAAATATTTTCGTATATACTTTATTTCTCTAGCTACTAAGTAGCTTTGGGATCTCTGATTTAATTATTTATGTAGGGTGAAAATGACATGAGCATAAACTATTCTACATAGATAATGAAATAAACTTTTGCTTTAGTAATATTCAAGCCAAATACTCTTTAGTATATAAATTTAATTACTAATTGCCTCCCTCAAACTGAACTCAAGAAAGCTAAAAGATCCCCCCAAAAAATAAAACTAAAAAAAGAAACCCTATTCAAAGTTCTAAAGTTCATTAGCAAAAACTTCTATTTCAAAAGGCAATTGTCTTATTATTATTATTATAACAAAAAAAAAAAGAAGGCTCAAATTTAAATGCTGCAAGTAGATAAGATAGGAGTATCCATAAAGAAAAGAAAAAAAAAAGCAACTCAAATATAATTGTGGATTTTTTGAAGAGAATATATTTATGAGAAAAGTCGAGAAAGTTCAGAGGGCCAGTAGATTTTGTAGTTTTTAGTCATCAATTAGCTATTAATAATATTTTTAATGGTATGAATTGCATCTAATAGTGTAGAATCATTCAATTTTCTTTTAATAATTAAGTATTGGCCAAAATTTAACAAAAATGCTGGCTCCATAACACTTCTATATTTATATATAAAATCTTAATGTGATGTAATGTAACAACAAATCTATTCACATGCAATAGAATTGGACTTATTATGCATATGCTCATAGCTACATCATATATATGCCACACATAGAAGGATTGAAAGTAGAAAGGATTAGTGTATGTATGTAAGAGAAGTTGAAATAGATAAAGAAAATAACAACAATAATTAAGTATAGATAATTCACCTATTACACTGAGATGAGTTGAAAGCAGTTCCATTTTGACAGATTCCTCTCCATTTTTGTGGAACAGGCTCCATTCCTTCATCACTGAAGCTCTTTGATTCAGGCCACACCCCTGCATTATAATTGGTACTAATTTTCTAAGTACTTGATGATGAACACACTAGAAAAAAATTACTTACTTAATTACTACCATTATCAGAAAAATTATATATATAATTACCACTATCAATCATTCCAACAATGAGATTTTGTCCATAGTTAGCTCTGCATAACAAATCTTGTCCATTTTTTATCTTTTGATGTGAAGATAATTCTTCATAATCAGCCCAATTAGGATTCAAAGGACCTTCTAATCCAACAAACTCCCATGATCTTGTTGTATGCAATGAATACATCATTCCCTTGCTCTTATGCACACGCACCACTCCCTCCATTTCTGACACCTCCTTTGCTTCTTCTCTGCTAAGCAATGCTGCAAACCCCTTCATACTGTGCCTGTAACTGTAAAGAAGTGAAGCTTTTGCTTCCTCCTCACTTTCTTTCACTGAAGACAAATAAGAACGATGAACATTCTCTATTTCTTCATCATCATGATGCAGCTCTCTTTGTGTTTGTGTTTCATCTAGTCCTCCAAGCTCCACTATGTAAATCTGTTAACAACTTAATTAAGATATATAATTACACATCAATAAGAGGGAGCTACTCAAATGAAGATGTAAAAAACATCTTTTTATGAAGATGCTTTGTATAAAAGTGTGATTTATTAATTTGGCCACACTTCAAATAAAAACAACACTTTTATAACATATCAAAATCTAACTCTACAATCCATCATCTAAAGGTCAAAAAGAAAAATCATCACATGAAGACAATTATAATATCTTCATGGGAGTACCCACCTCAATAAGAAGCAGCAGCAGCAGCAGCAGAAGAAGAATATGAAATTTATACAAGACCTGGTTGGTCAATTTGGTGCATGAGGCCAAGGCAGAAAGAAGGAGGAGTAGACAAGTTGTGAAAATGATGTTCTTCATTAAGATCATTTTGTTGAGACAAGTGCCACCATATGATATATGGAATAATAGTGTGTATGTGTGTATATATATACATAGATATAGTATGTAATGGGTGCTATATATTATCTTAGGAAAAGTATGAGGAGACAATGTAATACTTGTACAATGTGTACAATACTTGTACAATGTGTACAATGGAGATTTACGAAGAGTATTAAAGATATAATCATTAATGTTACTTAAACTTTTGGGATGAGTGGTATCATGACATGGTATTAAAGCGCTAGATTCAAAGTCAGTTTAATCTTTTGGGAAGATGTTTATTATCCCTAGTACTCAGATAGTTATTCTAAATAGTATATGGGATATTCATTTTGTAACTCAATAGTCCATTGTACATATTGTACAAATAGTCCATTGTCTTCCTAGCAGGATCCATTATCTTATTAAATGGGATAACATCTTTAGGTATCACGTATGGAAGCCACTCAGATAAAGACGTCTAAAAGATTTTTTTAAAGATGTTTTTTAATAATTAAAATTTAACATATATAATCAACTAAATCATGTTATTTTTGTCAAAATTATGTTAGACAAATTGATTTAACCGAAAAAATGATGAATCAAATCTTGAACTGATTTAAATTAATATTATTTTTTTTATAAAAAATGACTACAATACCCTTATTATAGAGAATGATTAAAGTACTCTTATATATATATATATATATATATATATTAATTTTGAAAATTCTAAATTTTAAACCTACAATAGAGAAATAAATGGCTAAAATTTAGAATTCTCAAAATTAATATATATAATAGAAGTATTTTAGTCATTTTTTATAAAAATAATATTAATTTAGACCAATTTAAGATTTGATTCACCATTTTTTCAGTCAAATCAATTTGTCTAACCTAATTTTGATAAAAATAATACGATTTAATCGATTATATATGTTAAATTTTAATTATTGAAAAACATCTTTAAAAAAAGACGTTTTAAGCGTCTTTATCTAAGTGGCTCCCATCACATATTATAGGCCGAGAAAGTCTAAGGCCAATATTTTTATTAAAATTTAGTTAGTACTTAACTATATATTAAAAAATGAATAATTTTATACTATTAGATATAATTTCATACTATTACAAATACTAATAATAACTAATTAATGATTACAAATCACAAAATTTGTTGTCCTAATACTTCTTTTACAGGCCTTTCTTCTCTTTTGGTAATGATTTTAACTTGAGAGATATGGTGGTATCTTTTCATGGATATATTATACTATATTATTCTTCAACACTTCAACCAATTAATAAATAATTTTCTATATATATGGATTCACCTATTCTAGCAGGAATATAGCAAGATTCTCTTATATATAAAAGTACCATACGCAACTTATGTATATGTAGCTCAAAACAAATTATAGTATTGATTAAGAACTAACTTAAGGCCTTTATTATTTTTCAATATTTTATTGCATATAGACTACTGTGGGAAAAAAGGTTACATAATAGTAATGTCCAATCTGACATGTATATTTGTTTGTTGTATGAAAGAGGTGAAAGTAATAATGTCACGGCAAATTATATGTTGGATGATGCAAACAAAGTTGGTCCTTATTGGTCGCTTTTCGGTGTCGTTATTCTCAAACACTATTAACCTTATCACGTGCTTACTAAGAAACTAAACACATTTTTTTAAAGAAAATTTTAGTAATTATATTCACGCAATTCAATGTGGAAGTTGTCAACTTGTTTTTTTTTTTTTAATATTATGAAATTCAGACACAATTCTAATAGGTAATAAGCAATAACCAACATGAATCTTGCCAATAATAAGTCATCATGGGTTTTTGAATTACACTTTATATTTTATTTTTTAAAAGATAATAAATTAGTGATTATTAATTGATGGAAACTCAGATGAAGTCGACTTCACGTGAAATTGATATTTGAGAGTCGTTGGATGAAAATTTAGTCAAATCAGTCAAATCATCTAACGACTTTCGAGTATCAACTTCACATGAAGTTGACTTCACCTGAATTTTCACCTTATTAATTACTTCTTTATTCACCGTTTACCATTTATTATCCAAACCCTAATTCTTCTTTCCAAAAAAAAGTCAAAACTATTAAAACATAAGATAAAAAATCATTCAAATTTTACGAAAAAACATATAGAATATAAAAAAAATCATCTAAAATTAATAGAAAGAAGTATCATAAATTTAGGAAAAAGAAATATAAAAAACTAGTTAAAAGAATCATTCATAAACTAAATAGGAGGAGGAGAAGAAGAGCCATATGGTAGCTGGCAACAACGTCTTGGACGGCGTTGCGTGAACGGTGGGAGACTCGCCAATGACAATTCCCATCCCCCCTAAAATTCTTGGAATTTGTTGATAATTAGAATAGATTCGTAGACCAGGAGTACTGATCCGTTTTAAATTCAAAAGCGTTTTAGATGATCATTTTCTATTTCTTCTATATGGTAGAGTTAAAACTAAAAAAAGATTTCCCCCTTCCCTGTGTTTTCTCACGTTTTCAATAAAACCCTCTCGTAAAAGCATTTTAGCAATGTTTTCAGTAATGTTAGTACATGGTATTAGAACCGTTCCTCTTCCATTCATGTCAGCATTTCGTATAGAGGTTATTATGTCAGCGATGGTGTCCTTACCCATAGGAAAATAAATGTTACCCTTTACTTACTTTTGATATAATCAGCATGCTCCATTTCCGACGAGATAATAATAATAATTATTGAAATGTTTATATCTTTTGTTAAGCTCTTTCTATATATACGAATTCTTCTTATTCATTTGAATATATGAATATAAATATATATTCAAGTGAATAAATAATTTAATTTCTAATAATTTTTATAAAAAAAACAAAGAAAAAAAAGAAATAATTAGAATACAATTCTTTTGTTTCTTTAATATTTTTTAATTACTAAAAAAAATTGCATCTTTCGAATTTATTCTTTCAATCTCGACGATTTACAATAAATAGGTTATTATGATTTCGGGTAAGCCGCTATGGTGAAATTGGAATACCCAGAATGAAATAATGCCAGAAAGAATTTTGATACAAACATTAATTGGTCGTGTATTAGCAGACAATATATATATATAGGTTCGCGATGTATTGCCATTCGAAATCAAGATATTGGGATTGGACTAATCAATCGTTTAATAAATTTTCAAACACAATCAATATCTATTCGAACCCCTTTTACTTGTAGGAATACATCTTGGATCTGTCGATTGTGTTATGGGCGGAGTCCTACTCATGGAAACTTGGTGGAATTAGGCGAAGCTGTAGGTATTATTGCGGGCCAATCGATTGGAGAACCTGGTACTCAACTAACATTAAGAACTTTTCTTCTAGACAAATAGAAGCAGGTCGGCGGGCAATGTCACGAAATGTCCGCCGAGGTGGACAAATATGGGTACGGATATTTCCAGACAAACCAGTTACAGTAAGACCAACCGAAACGCGTATGGGTTCGGGAAAGGGATCTCCCGAATATTGGGTAGTTGAAGGAATGATAAATATGAAAATACGGGCCTCTGTTCGTAAAATTTGTGAAAAATGTAGATTGATCCGTAGACGAGGTAGAATTCTAGTAATTTGTTCCAATCCAAGACATAAACAAAGACAAGGATAAGGATAATATTTTTGTTTTCTAATAACTAATAAAAAGGGGTCTATTTCTGGCCGAACATTCCATAAAAATGAAATAGATTTTCATGTTAGGAAAATTTCCTATTTATTATTATTTAAATTATTTATTAACTTAAGAAGTCTTTCTTTGATTATTATATTAAAATTTTTCTGATTAGAATATAAGAATTTTTATATTCTTAATTATATTATATATTATTATATATTATATAATATATATACAACGGAGAAAATGTGGAAAACAAGACAAAGATTCTTTACAATGACACAGGAAACCAATTGAAAGGGATGTAGCGCAGCTTGGTAGCGCGTTTGTTTTGGGTACAAAATGTCACGGGTCGCAAGGAGAAAGTCACGGAGGCCGCGCATCGCGAGTGGAGGAGTCGCCATGGATTGGAGTTATTGATCGCGCGGCGCGAATGGAGACCCGGCAGTGACTGCGTCGCGACGGATGGAGGCCGCGATGGTGTTCGACGGTGCAGATGCGTCGGGATTATGATCACGCAACAGTAGAGGCGGCTATGTCCAACAAAGAAGGACGACGACGAGACGCAAGAAAGAGGCCACGCAGTGCGACAAAAGACGCGGCAGTGGTTATAAACGGTGGTGTCAAAAACTGCGTGGAGATGACAGGTTCGTAAATGGAGTGATTTGATAGTTTTTAAATGAATGAAAAGGGATTCATTTTGTATAGACTATTTTTATTGTATATTATAACAACAACAACAACAACAAAGCCTTATCCCACTAAGTGGGGTCGGCTACATGAATCAAACGACGCCATTGTGCTCTGTCATGTATCATGTCTACAGAGAGACCGTTTACATGTAGATCTCGTTTGACCACCTCATGGATGGTCTTCTTAGGTCTTCCTCTGCCTTTCGCCCTTTGTCCATCTTTCATCTCATCCACCCTCCTGACTGGATGTTCTATCGGTCTTCTTCTCACATGTCCAAACCACCTGAGACGCGATTCAACCATCTTTTCCACAATGGGTGCTACTCCAACTCTCTCCCTTATATCTTCATTCCTTATTTTATCCAATCGCGTGTGACCACTCATCCATCTCAACATCTTCATCTCTGCCACACTCAGCTTATGTTCGTGCTCTCCTTTAGCCGCCCAACACTCCGTACCATACAGCATAGCCGGTCTTATAGCGGTGCGATAGAATATACCTTTAAGTTTTAAAGGCACTTTTTTGTCGCATATAAAACCAGATGCACTCCGCCATTTTGACCAACCTGCTTGGATCCTATGATTTACATCATGTTCAATCTCTCCATTATCCTGTATGATGCACCCAAGATACTTAAAACTTTTAACTTTTCGTAAGGTGTTCTCTCCAATTTTCACCTCTATATTGGAGTTTTCCCTTCTCAGACTGAACTTACATTCCATATATTCCGTCTTGCTACGGCTTATGCACAGACCATACACTTCTAGAGCTTCTCTCCATAACTCCAACTTCTTATTTAGGTCTTCCCTTGACTCTCCCATAAGGACGATATCATCGGCAAAAAGCATGCACCATGGCACAGGCTCTTGGATGTGCTCTGTGAGTACTTCCAAGACTAATGTGAAAAGGTATGGACTTAAGGATGATCCCTGGTGTAATCCTATACCAATAGGGAATTCCTCTGTCACACCACCTTGAGTCTTCACACTAGTTGTGGCCCCATCATACATGTCTTTAATTGCCTGAATATATGCGATCCTTACTCTCCTCTTTTCTAAAACCTTCCATAAGACCTCCCTTGGTACCCTATCATACGCTTTTTCCAAATCAATAAACACCATGTGTAGATCCCTTTTATTACTACGATACCTCTCCATTATCCTTCTTAATAGGTATATCGCTTCAGTGGTAGATCTGCCTGGCATAAATCCAAATTGGTTCTCTGTTACTTGTGTCTCTTTTCTCAACCTCCGTTCTATCACCCTTTCCCATAACTTCATAGTATGACTCATAAGCTTAATCCCTCTATAATTTCCGCAACTTTGTATATCCCCCTTATTCTTGTAGATAGGTACCAAGGTGCTCTTTCTCCACTCATCAGGCATCTTCTTTGACCTTAAAATCTCATTAAAAAGCTTGGTTAACCAGTTAATGCCTTTTCCTCCAAGACCCTTCCAAACCTCAATCGGGATATTATCAGGTCCTACTGCCCTGCCATTTTTCATCTGCTTTAGAGCCTCTTTTACCTCGAAGTCTCGAATCCTTCGATAGTAGTCAAAGTTTTGATCTTCTTCCCTTGTGCATAATCGACCAAGGCTCGGAAGAGTCTTCTGTCCCTCATTAAATAACTCGTAGAAGTAGCTCTTCCACCTTTCATTAATCTTCTCCTCTTGAGCCAACACCTCTCCATTCTTATCCTTTATGCACTTAACCTGATCCAAATCTCTCGTTCTTCTTTCCCGGCTCTTTGCAATTCTATATATACCTTTTTCTCCTTCTTTCGTGTCCAAAGACTGGTAGAGACCCTCATATGCTCTTGTTCTTGCTTCACTTACCGCCACTTTTGTCTCTTTCTTAGCCGCCTTATATTTTTCCCAGTTATCTGCATTGCGGCATAAAGACCACTCTTTAAAGCATTCTCTTTTTATCTTTATCTTTTCTTGTATACTCGCATTCCACCACCAAGACTCCTTGTCTCTTGGTCCTATTCCTTTAGATTCACCAAAACTTTCTTTTGTTGTTCTTCTAATAACTTCTGCCATCTCCCTCCACATCTCTTCCGCGCTTCCATTCCCATCCCACCTTGCCTCTTCTCCTACCCGTCTTAGGAAGCTTCTTTGTTCCTCACCTTTCATCCGCCACCACCTCGTCCTTGGGTTCTTCGTATGATGTCTTTTCCTCAACTTTTGCTCAACGCGAAAATCCATGACGAGCACCCTATGTTGTGTTGTCAAACTCTCTCCCGGGATAATTTTACAGTTAATGCAAAATTTCCGGTCGACTCTCCTCAACAAGAAGAAGTCGATTTGAGAGCTTGTCATGCCACTCTTATAGGTTATAAGATGTTCGTCTCTCTTTTTAAAACATGTATTTGCGATGAGAAGATCAAAAGTTGAGGAAAAGTCCAAAATAGTTTTACCCTCGGCATTGATCACCCCGAAACCATGGCCTCCGTGAATACTCCCATATCCAGTCACTTCTCTCCCAACATGGCCATTTAAATCTCCTCCTAAGAAAATCTTATCTCCCAAAGATATGCCTTGAACTAAACTCTCTAGATCCTCCCAAAACCTTATCTTGTGTTGTTCGTCCGAACCCACTTGCGGTGCATAGGCGCTAATCACATGAAAAGCACCTCCCTCCACCACAAGTTTGATAGAGATGATCCGATCTCCCACCCTCTTGACATCAACTACGTCCTTCTTCCACTGCTTATCCACAATTATTCCAACTCCATTCCTATTCTTCACCTTTCCTGTATACCAAAGTTTGAAACCAGAAGAATTCAACTCCCTAGCCTTTGCACCAACCCATTTCGTTTCTTGTAGGCACATAATGTTAATCTTCCTCCTTATCATGGTATCCACCACCTCCATGGACTTTCCTGTTAGAGTGCCTATGTTCCATGTCCCAAATCTCAACCTTTTGTCGCTTCGACCTTTACCTTTTCCTTTGTGAACTAGCTTATTTACCCTCGTCCGTTCACGAAAACGCGAGAACCCTTGCTCATTTAACACTACATCCGGGCACCGATGCAGCGGCTCTTGCTTTGACACCGTACTCGAGCCATACGGCGCGTTACTTCCGGGTAACGACCTAGCTTTAGCGCAATAATGTCTTTGATTCATGTCATGGGGGGTTCGGCTATATTTTTACGTTGGTTGCCGAAGACCTAACACAACCCTCCTCCTTTATCCGGGCTTGGGACCGGCTATGTACCGCAAGTGTAACATAGGCGAAGTTTTTTTGTATATTATAAATATGATTAAAATAAATATAGATAGAGTTTTTTTGAATTTTAAATTTTAATTTTTAAATTTTATTTATTTATAAAAATTAAATTATAATAAAATTGGCTTATGTTAATTTGTAGAAAAGTTATTTTCTTATATTTTTTCTTTCCGACAAGGTATTAGGATTTAGGACTTAGGTCCTATTATGCTTGAAAAAATATATAGTCTAAAATCTAGCTAAAATGCTAAGTAATTCCGTTTCTTAAATTAATTTTTAGGATTAAACGATGCATTATATTCAATTCTAATATGTAGAATAAGCTTTGGGATATAAAAATGGTTGGAGAAGTTCATGGTGGGGAAGAGAAGGATTTTATTTTTTAAGGCTTGTCGAGAGTAGGAACAGCAACGAGTAAGCTAAGATATGATTTAGATCTAATCTTAATTATATTTGTGAATTTATAATATGTCAATTTTAAGTTTACATATAGAAATTTGTAGGTATCTAATTCTATTTGTGGATCTAAAAAAAAATACAATATTCAATAATCTAATGAGATTTTAAGATTGTAATTTAGTATTTATATATTACTAAATAAATTTAACTTTTATATACATAAAAATATTAAATATCTAATTAAAAATTTTGGCTTAGTAGTTAAAGATTTTTTTATATAAATAAAAAGTTCTTAGTTTGACACTCAACCTTAAGACCTTAACACATTTTTTATATAATATAATATAAAATTTAATTTCGATGTATTGTCAGTGTAAAGTAATTTTACACGTATATTTTTTTATGTAACACTACATTAGTAAAAATAATTACATTTTATATTAACAACATGAATAATCATTCAAAAGAACGGATATAATTGTATGACGAGTTGACTAGATAGAATTGAGTCTCAAATGACACTCTATCCAACTTACTCCACACTCAATTTTATCCGCAACTAATTAGAATGATAAGATCTTTTTAAATTAGGTAATATATGTCTATAAACTAATAGTAAAAGTATAAGTAATATTTTTTATTATATTGAATAAAGAAATGGTATTTCATTTCTCAGTTTAGAAGCAACGCTAAGGTTATCCAATTAAGACTTTCTTAAACGAAAATAATTGTGTCTATCTTTTGTAACGGAACAATAATAAACTTCTATTTAGATATACCATATACATATGCAAAATCAATTTCATAGATTACTAACTACATAAATATAAGTGTGAAAAAGGAATAAAATTTATGGGGTTTGATTTGTGGATGATAATGGTGATTATCCACAGTCTCCAATTTGCATGGTCATTTAGTCTCTGGCACCAGTTGGCACTCGTGCATTCGTACTTTATTATTATTCTCATATTATCCATTCATTGATTCCAACCATGAAACTATGCAATTGCTAGTATGATTTTCTACTTAATGTTATTTAATGTTTGGATTATTTTGTTTTACAAACTTATTTCAAATTAGCACTATTTCTATTTGCATTTTAATAAGATTCGAAGGGCTGCAAAAAGGGAAAAAAATAGTAAAAGAATTGAATGCAACTCTTTTAGAGGCAGAATTTTCTCCCTATTTTGAGTGTTGTGATTCACCAATCACCACCACAATTAAATTGTGCCTCTAAAATAGTAAAATGGCATAGGCCTCACATATATTGACTAAATCTCCATTTTGGTTCTGAGATTTACGCGATTACTCATTTTGGTCCCCGAAATTTAAAATTACCTATACTAGTCCTCCAGATTCAAGTTTGGGCACAAATATGGTCCATCTACTCTTTTCGATAATGATTAGGCAAATGGAGTGCTGAGATGACACCCTTCCTGTTACGTTGGACGCTGTAACGGCTAGTTGATGTGGCAAGGGTTGTATTTGTATCTAATTTAGTCCCCCTTGTTAAAATTTTGTCATTATAACTCAGATAAATAATAAGATAATTAGGATTTTAGGGACTAAATTGAATACAAATACAACTCTCGCTACGTCAGCTAGCTGTTGCAACATCCAGCGTGGTAGAAAGGGTGTCATCTTAGCACTTTGTTTGTCTTATCATCGTCAAAAATAGTCGAGGGACTATATTGGTGCCCGAACTTGAATCTGGAGGACCAATATAAGTAATTTTGAATTTTGGAGACCAAAATGAATAATCGCTTGAATCTCAAGAACCGAAATGGAGATTTAGTCCACATATATTCTTTCATCTCATGAATGAGCAATATAATGAATTAGTTAGAGTGTCCTTGTCTCGGATTATATAATTTGCTATACTTTGTATTGGATTTGATAAATTCAAATTCTAAATCAAACTCAATTTGATATGATATCTAGCAGTTTGAAGTGGGCCGGTTAAAAACAGTAATCATGTTAAAACTCTCATACATAAAAAAAAATTAAAATTATGTTCAAATAACAAGAGATGAAGAACCTTCTATTCAACAATATCATCATCTTCTCTTCCTTTGATTTAGTTTTGAACTTTGATTGAGTTATGGACCCTTTCAATGCCTTACTGATTAAACAGTTAATGTATAACGAACAAAAACACCTCTAGAAAAAAGAAAAATACATTATACATAGTAGGAACTCCAAAAACAACACAAAGGTACAAAAAATAGCCTACTTCTAATGAAAGAGAAAAGTTTCAACAAAAACCTATAAATTACACATAACCAGTCATGATCCTCAAAGTTGAGGACTAAGGTAATGGAAAAGTCTAGGGAACCAGCAACTTTATTAAATTCTGGCCAGCATATAATCAACAAAAAAAAGTGAACCATTGGATGAAATCTCACATCAATCTCACACTATTAGATCATCATTGATGGCTACAAATCACAAAAGTTGCTGGCCCCCTATCATTCCTCGGGGCAAGGTCAAAATTTCAGTGTATTGTATTATGGGAAGGTGAAAGAAGTTGAACAAAAGCATACTCGTCTTTGTAAGGCAAACCTGCTTCGCAAGAAGCTTCACATGCATACACCACAATTGAAGCCCAATCCAAAGAATCCGCTTCATTGTCTACTCCAAAGTAATATAGCAGCTGTGGTAAAATCTGGCGCCACCAACAATAATAACAGCTTACTAACTAAAACTCTAAAAGTAACATCAACACCAATAGAAAAACCATGAAGAATCTTTCGAGCAAAAACTTCTCGTATAACTAACTACCTGAAATTCATGACACCTTGGTCCACCACAATAACTGCATTTAGGGATATCAGCATTGGATGGCCGACCACTCGAAACAGGCCATATTGGCTTCGCATTTGTATCCCTATAGTACCTGTAGTTACCATAAGTTTGTATCAGTCAATTGAATGGAAATATATCTTGAAATCAGTTCAATTAGTTGGGTTATTTTGAATTTGTTTATCCCTTAGGCAAGAAAATCTGGTTTTGGAACATTTTTAGCAAATAAGCTGCCATCGTAAAGACGCTGAAAGAAGTTCTTCAACTCAGTTAAGCACTCTAAATAAATAATAATCACCTCAACACTTGTTCGGGGGCCTTGGCAATGCGTTCTTGGAAGTCAACCCAACTCTTTTTGTCATCATCACCCTGTTTGCAAATAATATTGTGAGCAAACGATATGCTTAAACAATAAGCAAGATAATTTCAGTGATGAATACAGCTGCAGATAGTACCTGAAAACGATCCATAAGTGAATTCATTGTGTCATCAATCTTGTTCTTCGAGATCAAGGAATTAGATAAGGCGTTATCCTCAGGAATGTCTGTGTTATATTCACTTTCGTGTTCAATGATGATTTCAAATTCAGGCCACACATTCTTGCTTCCAACTGTATGGTAAGATATCAGATGTAATGAACATTATGCTAGAATGTATTAAATTTTAGATTAACCTACGTGACTCATGAAATATACAGGTCTTAAACAACTGTGACCTTTATGAGACTCCAATGAAGTGGCTCCAATTTTATTCGATTCGCCAGTAGGTGAAGAAACTTTCATCTGCTGGCAAACAATTTTGTGACCTGAGCGCCAACTCATTACCTGCAAATTGAAAATGGAAAGGAATTTTATAGGATGAAATTTGTGAGAAGGAGACTAAATGAGACATTTAATCAATTCAACTACCTGGTGTTTCTCAGAGCAGTACCGCACTTGTCTGCAACTACTGCAGAGTTTATCTCCTTTCCATGTTCCACACCAATTGCAAAGAGTAGCTAAAAGAAAGAGAGAATCCTATCTTTTAATAAAATATGCCTAATCAATAGAAGTACTAATACAGCAATCTTAATGTAAAAGCAGGCCATATATTAGTCATATACAAAGCAAAAATAATAGTAGAAATAATGCAGAATATAAGAACAATAAAGATACAATGTAAGAGCAACTTGTTCATGGAATCAAATTTTGAGATTGAAATGTAGCAAAAGCATAGTGTCACAAGATCAAAAAGATGGATTGCATGTACACACACATGAACTCTATAACTCATGCAATAACTCTAGAATGCTACTCTTCATGATGAAACAGTCACCGGTTAAAAAATTCATAAATCCACAGATACAACTAAGAAAACTAGCAATTGAAGAATAGAACAGACACCACATAGAGACAGAAGCAGAGACCAACTGATAATCATGAATACCCATTTTCCCAAGATACAAAATCACACAAACACTAGAATTAATGAATCAAATTGCAATAGCATATACATTTATATATGTATGATACCCAACAAAAGAGCCAAAAAATAAAATGATGATAAACCAACCTCCAATGCCAGAAGGTTTGTAATTCCCATCATACTCAGGCGGTTCACTTGAGTAAAAAGGATTAAAGCGAGGTAACTGACAACGGAAAACCTTCACACTTCAATAAATCATTACACAATCAGAATTGATTGGCCAAAAGAACCCCCAAAAAAATGGAAGAAAACTTTCTTTCTCATCAGACATTACCAACCTTCTAGATGGCTTCTCTGGGTGGCGTTTCCACTGCTCATGCTGGTCCCTGAGAAGACATTTCATGGAACGGCACATGAAAACAAACAGCATCCGATGAAATGCACTTTCCTTCTTAGTAGGTGCATAAACCTATCATTTCAAGAATTCCACTAATCCCTTAGCAGCTAAAACTTCAATCACATCTTTGAATGAATGCCGTGTAAATTACAAACCATGCCATTATTAGGAGAGTATAGAATGATACCTGAAGCAGGAATTGTAAAGGTTCGCCACAAATGTCACAAATTGATGACCTTCCTGATGGTATATCCACAGGATCAAGCCAAGCCTACACCAATATTCACAGTTCACAAAATGAACATACCACCATAAAAAATTGAAACTTCCCATTTTTTTATATAACAGCCAGGTTTTAGTTTCATTGAATAAGAGGGATTAACACAGAAGCATAGTGGGAATACCGGTACTCCGCCAGCTTTGCTGGGGAAAAATTGGCGCTCAAGAGACCATTCATTTTTGGGGTTCTCAACGAAACCAAGCGTGACAGCTTCTTCTTCTTCTTCGTCATCGTTGTCGTCATCTTCGTATTCGTCAATTCGAAGGGACTTGAGCTTCTCGGCATGGTCTCCAATGGCGTCAACGTCCATAGTAGTCTGCTTGAGAACAAGGTTCAGGAGTAGGGTTTTAGGCAAAGCTCTGAATATCAAACCAGTCAGGTTATGGAATGAATGAACCGGATTCAACCAGATTAAACCGGATAATAAAATTTCTGAATAAACAACTTGTAGTTAACAAGATAGAATGGGCTTGCAGTTCTCTTTGTTGAAAACCCAAGTCCCATGAAGCCAAGGCCCAAATCCAATCAACGCTGAAACAAGAAGCGTATAGATCAGAAGATGATTAACATTTTAAATTAAAAAATTATTATATTAATGAAAAAAATTCTAAACGCCGTGACAATTATTTCAAAAGACAACGAAGTCCTTAAAAAAATTCAACTCGATTTCTGAACTTTATTTTTATGGGACTAATTAGTTCTTATATAAAAAAAAACAATGTTATATTTTTCTACATAGGAACTAATCAATTCAAAAAAAAAGATCAGGAATCGAATTTGATATTTTTTTTTCTTAGAACCTCATAGTCCTTTGAAGTAATTGTCAGAAATCGAGTGCAATATTCACTCTATATTAATCCATAAAATTAATTCTGACCATTATATTAATCTATAAACTCTTTCTAATAATAAATTAGCAAATAAAATATTATGTTAATTATCTTTATTATGCTAAATACAGGGTTACACCACGTCGTTTCGTCTTGATGGTTAAATAAAACAAAACATAAAAAAATATATATATGATGTATAAAATATAAATCGTATACTATTATCTGCTTTATTCTCCAAATTAAAATGAAGTCATTTAATTTTGTGTATAATATGATAATATTTTGTTGGTTTAATACCAAAAAAATCTAAAAATCAACATAGTAAATTTTGAATATAAAATAATAAAATCAGTAAATGTTAAAGATCACAGTCATAATTTGGTCAGACAAATTTATTTCCTTAATAAAAGTTTATTTTATTAATATCTTTTATTTTTGTCCGTACTTAATTTTTCGAGCACATCTTTAATGATTTGTTCTCATAAACGGAATAAGAAATAAGTTTACCCAACTCCCTGTTGTTGAATTGGTGGGATAATAAGGGGATAGATGTTGATGGCAACCCAATGCAACAAGCAGTGTAACACCGACAAAGAAAATGTCAACCACAACTTGCAAGGCAGCAGAGATTAGGCTGACTTGGCTCAAAGCATATTAATTAAGGAGTAAAGAAATTGGTCTAATAACCTTGATTTTTCTGATATGGTTTTTATTAGGAATCACGTTTTCAAATCCATTAACCAAATACACCGTTATTAGACCTTTTTTGCATGGAGTATATATCAATGAGAAGTTTGTTTCTTACTTAAGAATTGTAATAGATCGTTTGAGCATTATGCACTAGAAAAATGGGGGAAAAGAAGTCGATTGAATATATAATTATGATTTAAGGAGAAGACCATATCAAATGATAAAAAAAGCTGCGTAATAGTGATTTGACCTCTGCCTCAGACAGCACATATTATTAAGACGACGACCCATGTGCATGTGATCATGGTGCCTCAACAACAAATGCATGGCGCCTTCGTTGTCCAAATGTTTAATTTGCATAGTTACTCGTTCATTTATATTTGTAAGTTGTAACTACATAGATCAATGAAAAGCAAGAACTAAAGGAGAACAAAGTTAATGCAAAGTAAAAAAAAAAAAAGTATAAATGAATTTTTTTCGTGAAAATTTAGATGCAGTCAACTTTACGTAAAGTTAATAATTAAAAATAGTTGAATGATTTGATTAAATTTTCATCTAACTATTTTCAATTATCAATTGTATGTACTTAAACTTGACTGGAACTGAATTTCAACAACTTTTTTTTTTTAATTAGCATATATATAATTTTGACACCTATAAAAAGTTTAAGTTATAAATAGTGTTATAATAAGAAATAAGTTTGGCCCCAAAGGCATAAGGGGATGTTGATGGCGAGCGAATGGAGAAAGGGTACCGCCGACACAGAAAATGCAAGCAGAGGTTAAGCTGCTAATTAAGGATTAATGGAGTCTGCAATTTTTGCTTGCACTTCACTTTACACGGCGTGACAGCTATATCTGAGATCTCTCTCTAGCTAAAACCATTACATACTCCTCTCTACTCTCTCTATACCCACCACCATTTATGATCTGTTGACTAAATGAAGCCATAAACACTGCTCTCCTTCTCCTTCTCCTTCTCCTTCATTCAATTCAACATCTCTCATTAATTCCCTTTGGAAAAGCACACTCATTATTATTGTCTATTGAGTTGCATGGTTAATTGTTGAATGGGTCAAAGTTCCATCATAACAAATTAAAAGGAGATACAATGAGATATACAAGCTAAGGTCAGGAGTGCATACTCTCCGTGGAAAAAAAATTAGATGGTGTCCAGTGTTCAATTTCATTATTTATTGATCTCTCTCTTATTTAATTTTGGCTTCACTTATAGAATTAAATGTGAGAGATTACACTTTATTATCTCAAGTGTTCAAAAAAATGGAGAGGATCCATTTCCCTGAGGTTATGGTTTTATTCAAGGGAGCCACTCAACGTGTAAAACACTAATTTTTTTTTTAAAGATGTTTTTTAGTAATTAAAATTTAACACATATAATTGATTTAACTGTATTATTTTTGTCTTAGGTTAGACAAATTAATTTGACCAAAAAAAATAATGAATCAAATCTTAAACTAAATATAAATTAACATTATTTTTTATAAAAAATAACTGCAATACCTTTATTATAAAAAATATTTAAAATACTCCTATTATATATATATTGAAAATTCTAAATTCTAATTCTATGACGATAGATAAATAAAGAGCTATAATTTAGAATTACTAAAATTAATATATATAATAGAAATATTTTAATTATTTTTTATAATAAGAATATTGTAGTAATTTTCTATAAAAAATAATATTAATTTAGAATAATTTAAGATTTGATTTACCAACTTTTGGGTCAAATTAATTTGTGTAACCTAATTTTGATAAAAATAATACAGTTTAATCAATTATATGTGTTAAATTTTAATTATTAAAAAATATCTTTAATAAAACGTTTTAAACGTCTTTATGTGAATGACTCCTTTTATAAAATACAAAAAGTTTTCATTTACTCCGGATGTTATTTAATTTTGATAAGAGTTTTGCTAATATGTATCTTAAAAATAGATGATCAATTTAAAAAAAAATTTAATCTTTTTTATTTAATAAATATAAAATAAATATATTAAAATTTTCATTTTTTGTATTTATAATAAAAAAAATTTAATTTATAATATTAATATATACCTTTAAACACAAGATATATAATTTTTTTTGATAAATTGAGGCATATCATGCATTTTAATTTGTAGATATATATGTGCAAATTAATCCACACATCACTCCCTAGTCTTGTATTTTGTTACAGTTGTCTCCATTGACATTTTATCTATAGCAGCCCTACCCTATCTATGTTTATATAATAATTTGTTTCATTCAAATGCTATATCTAACCATGTGCGTGACCGATATGCTGATCATAATAGTTTGTTGTGAATCAATAATATTAACTAATCCAGAGCCACCAATATTCTTACCTAATTTAAATCTACTGAATGTTGAATAATGCAACTTGAGATAATAACAAACATTGGTATGGTGCAACCAAATAAAATTAAATCACCCTTATTAGGCGTAGGCGACGATACATACTATTTTCAGACAAAGATATTTTCTTTTTTCATAAGGAGAAATCATGATTACTGTAATTCATATTAACCAATTTTGGATGTCATCATTTCATACATGTTATTATATCTTTTTTGTACTGAACATTCCCAGTAGTCAGCTAATACTATTTATTTAAAGACACACTTAGATAAAGACGTCTAAAACGTCTTTATTTAAAGATGTTTTTTAGTAATTAAAATTTAATACATGTAACCGATTAAATCGTATTATTTTTGTCAAAATTAGGCTAAATAAATTGATTTGACCGAAAAAATAGTAAATCAAATGTTAAACTGGTCTAAATTAATATTATTTTTTATAAAAAATTACTACAAGACCCTATTATAAAAAATAATTAAAATATTTCTATTATATATATTAATATTGAGAATCCTAAATTCTAGTCTTTTATTTTTTTATTGTTATAGGGTTTAGATTTAGAATTTTCAGAATTAATATATATATATATATATATATATATATTAATTATTTTTTATAATAAAGGTATGGTAATTATTTTTTATAAAAAATAATATTAATTTAGACCAATTCAAAATTTGATTCACTATTTTTCGCTCAAATCAATTTGTCTAGCATAATTTTAACAAAAATAACACGATTTAATCGATTATATGTGTTAAATTTTAATTACTAAAAAATATCTTTAAAAAAAATATTTTAGACGTCTTCTGAGTGACTTCTATTTATTAATATTTTACCCTTTTATAAACCATACATATGATTTTACCAGAGATATAGTTTGGTTCCATTGAGTAACGAACACCAGCACGGGCCCAATTAATATGATAGCGACAATACGATATATAGGAAGTAGCCAATGTGAACATTTCTTTTAATTTGTGCTTATTAATTAATTCAGTTAATTGGTTAAATGTAATAATTAACCACACCTCCTAGCGCTAATTAAGGTGACTATGCATCATAAAATATATACATAATATATAATGAATGTTTTAAGGTACTACTACTAATAATGCGAAAATTGCCATAATTGCAAAGTTCGATAAGAATAATATAATATTAAGAGGTAGTGGTACACTGCTAAGGTTGGCCCTGTCTTCCAATTTCTTCATCACATTATGTCGGCGTGAATTTAATGTTCCTAACTAACACTCTCAACTGTAAAAGTTGTAAAAAAAAAAATAAAATAAAATAAAGCATACTCGGTACTCTTCTACTTCTATATATAGTTGTTCTCATTTGGCAAATACTTCATAGCATTTCATAGCATCGACAAAGTAAACAACATAGCTTCCACTTTGCCAAGGGTGACTTATTAGCTTCATTCAATTCAATGGTGCTCATGATGAAGTGGATTGTGGCAACATTGCTGGTGGCGGTTCTTCTGAGTAGTAGTGAAGTAGTTGAAGGTGCACCACAGGTACCATGCTACTTCATATTTGGGGACTCATTGGTGGACAATGGAAACAACAACAATCTTAACTCTTTGGCTAAAGCCAATTACCTGCCTTATGGGATTGACTTTGGTGGCCCAACTGGAAGGTTCTCTAATGGCAAAACCACTGTTGATGTCATTAGTAAGTTTGCTTATTCTAACTTCTAACTCATCTAAATTGCATGAATATCATGTACTTAATTAAAATCACATACTTTTTTATAACCTGCTTTAACTGGTTTTCACATGCATGACCTTGCTTGTTAACGTCATCTATCGTTGTCATAATCATCTTTATTAACTAATCACAATAATAATAATATCTATCTATAGTCAACCGTCTAAGATTTGACATCTTTTAATAATTTATTACATGGATAATTAATTACCTTAAAATATATTTTGGTGGAAACTCACGTGAAGTTGATATTTGAAAGCCGTTAGATGTAAATTTAGTCTATTTAGAATAACCATCCGAGTACAAGGATAATAAACATCTTCTCGAAAAATTAGTTTAACTTTTGGGTTCACCAAGGATCGAACTCTTGACCTTTCGGATCTAGCGCTTTAATACCATATCATGATATCACTCATCCCAAAAGTTTCAGCTGATGGAAAAATGTAACACTAATGATTATATCTCTAATACTCTATAAACTTCCATTGTATACATTGTATAAATATTTCATTGGCTCCTCATACTTTCCCTTAGTCAAATCATCTAATAACTTTTAGATATCAACTTCACGTGAAGTCGACTTCACCTAAGTTTTCACCATAAATTTATCAACTTTCAATCTAGGGCCGGTTTTTCAATCATTAAATTTGAGTTATTGTTTTTTTCATGCATGCATGCGTTCATTTTTTATTTATGCATATATATGTTGGCACCATATTAAAAGGTCTTTGCCTACCCTTACTTAAATTGAATTCCAATCACATGGGCTTGTTAGGTATGCCATTAATATGCAGTATAAGATAGTAGTCCTTTGATCGGTAGAAGAATTTAAAGTGCACCAGCATAAAAATTCTACTAACACATGCCCTTGTCAGTTTTGTCACCTTAATTATTGATTATATATACCTATGTACAAAATTTTTTTTGGAGGGGTGGTTTAGTAAATACACGAAATTTCTCTAACTAATTTATGTTGGAATTTATTAATTTAATTAACAGCTGAGCTTTTGGGGTTTGATGGTTACATACCTCCGTTTTCAAGCGCCAGTGGACAAGAAATACTCAAAGGAGTCAATTATGCATCAGCAGCTGCTGGAATCAGAGAAGAAACTGGAAGGCAATTGGTACTATTTAATTTAATTTCATTATTTCTTCAAAAATGTTAGAAGGTTTTTCTTTTTTTGGGCATGCAAAATAATTATGTTGTTTTGTGTGTAAAATTTGTTAACTTTTTATAGGGAGACCGAATTAGTTTCAGTGGGCAAGTGCAAAATTACCAAAAGACGGTAGGCCAACTTGTAAATATACTAGGAGATGAGAACCAAGCTGCAAATTACTTGAGCAAGTGCATTTACTCAATTGGACTTGGAAGCAATGATTACCTTAACAACTATTTCATGCCACAATTATATTCCTCCAGCAGGGAATACACACCACAACAATATGCCGATAATCTTCTTCAAGCATATACTCAGCAACTCAGGGTCTCTCTCTTTTTCCCCTTCATTTATTCACTTTTATTTGCAAATAATAATACATCAATATAACTACATTTTGTTCTGGAAACATAATAAGATAAGATATTAAGAATAAGACACAAAAATATAAACACAAAAATTAATATTTTTGTATTTTGTTTAATAATAAACTAAAATAAATTATAAAAATTTAATTTATTCTTATTTTTTTGGTTGAATTACTTTGTCGGTTTCTATAGTTTTGCGAAATTTTCAGTTAGATTCCTATATTTTTTTCTTTTTAATTGGTTCCCTGCACTATTTTTTTTTTCAATTAGGTCCTTCTTAACAGTAATTGGTTCAATTATATAGGGACCCAATTAAAAAATAAATAAATTGGTATAGGGATCCAAATAAAAGGAAAAAAATATAGGGACTCGATTAAAAATAAAATTTGATGCAAGGACTCAATTAAAAGGAAAAAAAGCATAGGAACCTAATTGAAAATTTTGCGAAACTATATGAATCAATAGAGTAATTAAACCTATTTTTTATTTAAAAATTTTGAAAAAAAATATAATTATAAAAAATTAACAAAAATAATATAAAAAAGTTATATCTCTTATTAGTATTTCTATGTTATGATAGACACAAAATTTACTAATTCATAATATATTTGTCCATATCTGTTCAACACAATTTTATATCTCTGTATTTCTATTTTAATATCTCATGCTTGTAAACCAAAGCAACTAATAGAAGTTTCCTTTTTTGAAGATTCTGTATAACTATGGAGCAAGGAAGATGGCGCTATTTGGAGTAGGTCAGATAGGTTGCAGCCCAAATGAATTGGCCCAAAATAGCCCAGATGGCAGAACATGTGTAGAAAGAATCAATTCAGCAAACCAAATATTCAACAATGGATTGAAATCCCTTGTTGATCAACTCAACAACCAGCTACCCGATGCAAGATTCACGTACATCAACACTTATGGTGTCTTTCAAGATATTATAAGCAACCCTGCATCCTATGGTTTCAGAGTTACAAATGCAGGGTGTTGCGGGATAGGGAGGAACAATGGTCAAATTACATGTCTGCCCCTGCAACCAGCATGCAGGAACAGAAGGGAGTACGTGTTTTGGGATGCATTTCATCCAACGGATGCTGCCAACACAGTCATTGGTAGAAGGGCTTACAGTGCTCAATCTTCATCTGATGCTTACCCTATTGATATCAATCGCTTAGCCTCTCTCTGAGATTCACATCCTCTAGAATGTTCTCTTCAATTTCTCCCCAAGTTTTAATTATTATTATGCCATATGTATACTAGAGGAAACACCTCTTAAATTTTCTCTTTTCTATACCGTAATTTATACTTATAATAATGTCTAAGTAGCGTTCACAGATACAAGTGTAATTTGTAATGAATTTTGGTAAAACTATTTGCTTACTGATTGAAACTTCTTGTGCCGGATCATGTTATAGTGGGATTTTTTTTTGTTCGAACCATATCTCCCAACCGATAAAAGAAGGACTAATCTGCACAATGCAGAATTCAAACTCTTGACACTTGTTTAAACAGAGTAAGTCACTAGACTAATCCAACCTTATTGTGCTCTACGAACTTTCAGATGAGTTAGCCCGATTTAATCAAATTTCTTTGTTAAAAATGAAAAATGCACATTCAACAAAGATGGCCACATCGGGTTGCACATTTAGAGAAGTTCAGAGATAATTTATTACACCATACCTAAATTTTAAAGAGGTATAATACACTCATTTTGACTAAATTGATTTTTTTAAGAAGTTGAAAAGATACAATTTAAATTTTTTTTAATATATATAATAAGACAAAGTGTACATGGCTTATAGCTGAAGATTTGTAAAATAAATTTAATTTCCATTTGAAAATCACTAATTATTGTTTGCAGGAGAAAGCAACTAAAGAATAGTAGCTTTCGCTGCTGAATGTTTGGTTTTGCTTCCAAACTACAAATATGTTTTTTTGTGTTCATACTTCATGGCACTTGTTTGAATTTCGTTTGAAATTCTAAATTGATGGTCTATACTTTATAAGAAAAAGCAATTATTCAACTAGAGAACATATAGCTTTTGTCGCAACAACTCCACTATGTTACCAACAGCATTTCTGCCAATATATGCCAACTTTTATTTATAATTATGTTTAATGGAAGTGTCTTTATGAATGTGTCTAATAAAAGTATATTTTTTATAATTGTATTTAATAGAAGTGTCTTTATAGATATATTTTTTGGATGTATCTCTTTATATATGTGTTTAAAATATAATAACTAATCATTATTGGCAATAAATTGGCAGATAATATGTTGGTACTCTATACTTTTACTTGTCACAAATAATATGGAGCGGGAATCAATCTTGGAATACAATTTAATAAAAAAAATGAAAACTGAATGAATCATGAATCATATGACATAAATTTTTCGAGTACAAAAATTTCAATACAAGTGCATACTTTTGGTACACAAGAAAAATGTGATATAAAACAATAGGTCATGGATCAAAGGTTTTTTTCCCCTTTGGTTAATGATGTAAGGTTTAATTTGTGTAGAATTTCAGAAACGGTATTGAATGATGTAATAATAATAGTTTTAAGTTTTTTTTCCCCTTAATGAAGGGATTGGCAACAAGAATCGTTAGGGGTAAAGATAACCTTTTGAGACAAGCTGTTCTCTGACTAGATTATCGTACAAATAGAGGAACAATATAGAAATTAAAGAATTTAATTAATTATAAAAATTAAAAGTGACGTTAAAATTTAAATAAAAAAGGATTTAATATAAATTTAATAAAATTATAAAGGTTGATAGAATAATTAAATTTAATAAGTAATTATATATTTGCCTTTTTTTTTGCATTATTAGTTGTGAATAAAAATCAGAATTTTAAAATTAACAATTCTAAATAAATTAAATATTTAAAGATCAAATGCTAATTTCAATGTGCAAATATATTTCCAGAAAATATGAGAAATCAGATCAGGATTGAGCGAGTAGTTCATTGCAGAAATTGAGGGAAAGAAAGATGATAGAAATTGAGTTTGTGGAGGAATAATAGCAAATTTGAAAAATGCATGCCTTTTGAAAAAAAAATTTCTAACAAAAAATATAATTTTATTTTTTAATTTTTTTATTATTTTTGTTAATTTTTTATAATTATATTTTTTATCATTATATTTTTTTTCTTAAATTTTTTGAATGAAAATAAATTAAACTTTTATAATTTGTTCAACTTTATTACCGAAAAAAAAACAAAAATACTAAATTTTGTATCTCTTGTCATTTATATTTTGTTCTTATATTAATGTCTTATCTTATACTGTTATCAAAAATAAACGTAGGCTTATAATTCAATCATAGTCGTTATATAATTCGGATATCCAAACTACTATATAATTAATACATAACCGATAAAAAACTTTATATTCATTATTATATCAAATATCATAACCGATATAAACAATTATAACTTATAAGATATATATATATATATATATATATATATATATATATATATATATATATATATATATATATATATATATATTTAGCTTATAAAATAATACAAACAAAAAAAAGTATGATCTCATCAGCTATTTTTTAATTTTATATTAACTATTTTAAATATTAACTTAAATATCAGAATGCCTTTTATATATATATCAATTTTTTCTTTTGCCTTGTCCAAAGTATAATTCGTAGCATCTAAAAAATACAAATGATCATTGAAAAGTGAACGAGGTATACAAAAAGGCCTATTCTCCACGCAAAAACAGTAAGTATTATTCAGTATTCACTTCCTAACTAGATGTAGATATTCAAACTATAATTTGAGCATAGAAAAAAAAAAAAAACTAGATGTATATATTAGAACCAGAAAACGCAAAGAACCGAGTAAATATATACACACGCACACAAATATTATTAATTAATCAAAGTGTGATAACTTGCCAAACCTGCTGCATGTGTCTTCGTACGTCTGTCATTATTGTTGTTGAAATAACACACATCTTGCAAATTAAACAAATGATTAACTAATTCCTGCAATCCAGTGCTGAAAAGTCAAAACTGCCACCCCACTACCCATCTATGAGGTATGAACTTTGCAATAATTTAATTTTTGCATGCTATTATTGAATAATCAAAATTTTAATTTCTTTGCAACTTTTTTTCCACGTTGAGATAAATTAAAGCTAATTCAAGGAAGATCAGAGAGGATGCATATATATAATGTAGAAATTCAGGTGAAGTCGACTTCACGTGAAGTTGATAGGATAAAAAATTAATCAAATAAGTCAAATCATCTAACAACTCTCACCTATCAACTTTACATAAAGTCAATTGTATTTAAGTTTTCACCTGTATACAAAAAAAAGCCAGAACTTGTCTTATCTAACATTTATTAATTGTCACAACAATTAATGATGCTCAATAAGACAAGTTGACTGTTTTTAACTGATTTTCTTTGGTTACCAAATATTTCCGACAGAAATATATATACACTTACAGTAGTAGTAGTATAAATAATACATAAGTTTTAGCTCCTCTATCCTCATTAATATTAGCGTCTTCATAGATCAGAGAATAACAGAAGAGATAGATGGTTTGCATGAAGACATGGTTGGTTGTGACAACTCATGTTGTTTCTGTTATTGTTGTGTTGGTGAATGGGAAATCCCAAGTGCCAGGGTTATATATATTTGGAGACTCATTAGCAGACAATGGAAACAACAATAATCTTCCAACAAATGCTAAAGCAAATTACACACCATATGGCATCGACTTCCCAAATAGAAACCCAACTGGAAGATTCACAAATGGTCTTACCTCAATTGATATAATGGGTAATGCTATTTCTCTCATCCTTCTTTTTAATTTTAAAGGGTATGTTAATGTTTCATATGCATGTTGTAATCTTTTATTTTTTATTATATATGGTAGAAAATATTCTTTTGTGTGCCAATAATTTAGATCAAATAAGAAAGAGGTATAAAATTGAAAGCGTTTTTAAATATTAGAGATAAAAAAATATGTATTAGGAATAAATTTAAAACCACTTCAATATTTAGGATAAGAAGAAAAGAAAATTCTAGAAGCTAGCTAATATTTTTAGTGAAAAAAATAGAAAATTGACTAATATTATCTCAAATAAGATAATTATAAAAAATATCAATAATTTAATATTTTTAAAATAATGTTTTTTTAGCTTTTATCTTCTTTTATACGTAATTGTTAAAATATATTTTAGAATTAACAAATACTATATAATTCTTTGAAATATATTGATACATAATTTTCTAAACAATTATGTTACGTATACACTAAAATCAATCACTAATATAAAATATATGTTAGAATATAAATACACATTAAAAATAAATTAAATTATACATATATTTATACATAATACATTAGTGACTGATTTTACTGTCTAATAATTTTAATGTCTAATAATTTTAATGTATAATAATATGTTTATTTCCTAAAATATATTCTAAGAGTGATTTTCTTTGCTAAAGCACTTAAAGCGTTAAATGATAATCAAAATGATATTTATATATTAAAATTAATTACGAAATTAGTCTATATATATAATGTATGTATAATTTAATTTATTTTTAATATATATTATATATTTTAATATATATTCTGCTATAATAACTGATTTTGATAGATTTAAATATACACCTAATTCACTTCTTGCTTATTACACAAATGATTATTGTGCATTGCATTTCATTTTAATTCAAAATCTTCGATAAGCTTTGTCTTTTAGAAAAAAAGTCAACTAGATCAGATGCAATGGCATGTATAACAGTTTATACGTGGTAGAAATTCATGAGCATTTATCTTGATGAGAAGTTAATAATTAAATTTATTAAATTATTTAACAATTTTTAATTATCAATTTTATATAAAAAAAGTTATTACACGTGAATTTCTACTTTGCACGTAATCTTTTGTCACATACACAGACATCATCATTCATCATCATCATGGTATAGCTTTTTAAAACAAATAAAGCCCCCATAGGCCCATAAAATCGAGGTTTATTTGGTCCTACAATAATAACTATATATTATATAATATTTACCGTAAATAATAATACAAAAAATTTAGGAGCTAGTAATTTTATTAAATTTTTACTTGTATGTAATAATTAGCAAAAAAAAAAGTGAATAATTTCACATCATTGAATAAAATTTTATACCATTAAAAATATCATTAATGACTATTTAATAGTTACAAATCACAAAAGTTACTAGTCTCTAATATTTCTCGTAACAATAATGCAGCCTGCCATCTGGGATTTAAGGATTTCATCCCACCCTTTGCAAACACAAGTGGTTATGACATTTTTAAAGGCGTCAACTATGCATCCGGTGCTGCTGGAATTCGTTTTGAGAGCGGCAGGCAACTGGTTCGTTCCTACACACTAGGCCAGCAATTTTTGTGATTGTTAGCCATTAATTAACCATTAATAATGATTTGATGGTGTGAGATTAGTGTGAGATTTCATCCAATGGCTCATCTTCTTCTGCTGGTTACATGCTGATCAAAATTCAATAAAACTGCTGGCCTCCTAAACTTTTTCTTCCAAATATAATCATATTTGACTTCAATTTTGGTGTTATTATAATAATATACATATATTTATATAAAATTAGAATAAGTATTATTGAATGAAAGTGATGCAGGGAAGCGTTATCAGCTTGGGAGAACAGATAAGAAACCACAAAATCATTGTATCGAGAATAACTGAAAGATTGGGAAGTTATGAGAGATCATTGGAATACCTTCGTAGGTGTTTGTATTACGTGAATATTGGAAGCAATGATTACATAAACAATTACTTTCTTCCTAACTCATCTACCAGCGCCACATATACTCCTCAGCAATATGCCCAAGTTCTTGTTCGTCAGTTATCTCTCTATGTAAAGGTATATATCTATCTCACTATCTTTTTTATTCAAATGTAGTAATAATAATACATTAATACTATATTTCAAAATTTAATAGCATTAAATATGCATATATTTTATTTTTTCTCTTATAAAATCTGTGTGAGTAAATTATACTGAATTTATGTGAACGTGTGTAAAAAATAATAAAATATCAAAATTTACATGTTATATATATATATACTATATATTTGCAAATAAAATAGTACATGTACATCATAATTATTTGCAACCCTAAGAAAAAGTTTTTGCTGGCTACAATAAAGTTGCCAAGCATTAAAGTAAATAAGGTGAAAATTCAGGTGAAGTCAACTGCACTTTAATTTCTACCTTAAAGTAATTGATATTTACTAAAAAGATTAAAGCATTCAATTAATAGAGATCGACTATAATAAAAGATTTTTTAATTAAAAGTAATATTATAAGGTCAATATAATTTATTATTTTCTGTCAATAATTAGTCACTTATTAATAATATTAAAAAATATTGACTAAAAATATAATATTAGACTACTAATTAAAAATGTTAACTAATATAATTAAAATGATTGGTCCTTAATTAAACTTTTTGCTTTACTTAATTATTACGACTGAAAAGGTACGTACGTACCCATGCATAGAGAAAATGACATAAAATAAATTAAATTTTGGTAATTATTTATTAAGATAAATAAGCTAATAAATAATAGAGAAATGTTATTTGTACAATAAAATCAACCACCAATGTATTTGTGTATAAATACATGTGTGGTTTAATTTATTTTCAATGTGTATTTATATTTCAACATATTTTTTATGTACTGGTAGATGACTTTAGTAGCTGATTTTGGTGTACACATTGCAGGATCTGCATGATGCTGGAGCTAGAAAGGTTGTAATGGTTGGGCTGGGAGCTATAGGGTGTATTCCTCGTTTTATCAATACAACAACCGGATCATGTGATAATGACTTGAATGCTGCTGCTTTCCTCTTTAATGAAAACCTGAAAGGCCTTGTTGATAGATTCAACAACAAGTCTGATGGCTCCAAATTCACCTTTGTAAACAGCACTGTTGGCGACCTTACTGACCCTTCACTTGGTTTCATGGTCTTCACCTCCAGCTGCTGCCCGACTCGCGCAGACGGGCAGTGTGCTGAAGGTGGAGTGCCATGCAGCAACAGGAATAGGTACTTCTTCTGGGATGAATTCCATCCAACACAAGCAGTCAACACCTTAACTGCATTACAAACATATAATGGTACAACTCCAGGATTCACTGATCCAGTGAATATCCAAACCCTCGTTCACTCTTGAATGATTCATCGTCATACCTTATAGCTGAGCAGAGTTCCCTAATTACTTTAGATCAAATAAGTTCAGCCTGTTATAAGCTTAGAGATTGAAGAAAAAGTGTGTTTTATATGTATATGTTAATCTCATACAACAATTGATATATATATAGAGAGAGAATTATAATTATAATAATCACTAATAATTCTATTAAATACATTTATTGCTAGTGACAAATCAAAAAATATTTAGTAATAAAGGCAAAAATAATTTAAAAAATTAACATAAATATATTTAAATATTTAAAATTTAAAAATATATTAATTAAATTTATAATAATTTAATTAACATGTTAAAAGTATTTTTTATTTTAATATTTGTGATGTTGCGTAATATAGTTATTATTAATACTAGCGTTTTGTCAGGTATTTTATACCCATTAAATCATATTTTATTGATTATTTTTTATATAATATAAAAAAATTATAGCTAAATAATTACAAAATTATTAAAAATATAATTTTAATGTTAACGTTGATTTTTTTTTCAAGTTCTTATAATTGTGAGAGAGAAACAAGAAAAAAATGTAAAAAAGATAAATTCAAATCTAATAATTTCGTATAATTTTCTTTATTATATATATATAGGACAAATACAAATATACAATTATATATACAATAGGACATTATATATTTTTATGTATATTTATTATTATATTATTTTTTTTATAATTCAGTGGGTAAATACTCCCACAACTTTGTATGTGGTTCCATCTCTACCTACTACACTAACTTTTTGCTATTCCAACTATATTTAACCTAATTCCAATCTAATCCACTAATATTATACTCTAATATATACAGCCTACTATATTAAGTAAACACATATATATGAATCATTTTTAGTAAGTTAATTATATTAATACTAGATTTTTTATTTACAGTTTTTTATTTTATATTTATTATATCTTTTTTAATTATTTATTTTACAACAAAATTGAACTTGTTTTTCTTTTTTGGACTCCAAATTATTCTTCTTCGCCGTCTTTATGAGCATCCAACTTCAGCAACTTATTTTCGTTACACACCCAAGTATAAGTGTAAGATTTACAAATGGCCGAAACCGGAAAATAAAGATAATACCTAAGGCCCATATAATAATATCCACCGCACTCTCAGACCAAAAATAAAACATATTGGGAAAACAAATGAATTCTTTTACTTTAGAGCAAAACCAAACACTGCTACATATAGGGGAGGGACGAGGTAGACATGTTACATGTGTACTCATGTACCATGACAAAAACTAACTCAGACTACAAAATATATATATAAAGATAAAATAATACAAAAAAAAAAGGAAAAGCACAACTACCAAGCTTGCTTTTGGTTAATTGGAATGATATGCATATATGGCAAACGAATTTTCATTATCCACCTTAACAAAACAGGATTTTAGAAACAAATTTAGAAGAGGAGTATTAGGAGGTCAACAAGTTTTGTAATTTATAGTCATTAATTAGTTATTATTGATATTTTTAATGGTGTAAAATTTCATTCAATAATGTGAAATTACTTACCTTTCTTTTGCTGGTTAAGTGCTGGTCTCCTAGACTTTCTCAATTTAAAATACTTATTAAGAGAATAAAATACAAAATTTAAAATTTTTAACATATATTAATACATTATTAAAAAACATATATTTTTATATTCAAGCTAATTGTATTAATATCCTAGTTGAGTGAAGGTAAAATAATGATGTGAAAGGAAGCAAGCAATGATAAAAGAGGTTATGGTGTCACAAAAACACAAATCACAAAATGTTTTAGCCCCAAAATTCTTAGATGCTCTGAATATTTTTATTCTGATGAGTTAATTATCTTATACGTTAGTATTATCAGCTTATCATTATTTTTAGTTTAAGTTTTAAAATATTAATAAATACAAAGAAATTTTCATATGATCCCACATAGCAAGCATCTCACTGTTCACCACTAATAGACAATTGCAACTGTCCCCCTTTCTTTTTCTACTATTCACCTTCATTATTAGAACTAGTGCGGAGCTAGATGAAATATTAGAGAGGTTAAAAATATTTATACAATAAAATTTTAAAAAAGACTAAACTGAAATTTACATATAATTTATATGTAAAAAATTAAAATTAGAGCAGCATCGCCCCCTTCTCGAGTATGTAGTTCCGCCCCTGATTACAACAGATTATATTCAATATTCTATCATTTTCTCTCCTTGTGGCAATGGCAATGTAGAACAGAGTATATTTAAGTAATTAAATGGACTCTGGATCAAAATCTGACGTTGGATTTAAGCTTAAGAAATATCTCTTCTAAGTCTCGATTGGAACTTTGATTCTATATAGTAATAATTAAAAGTTAACATCACATTAAAAATGCAACAAAAAACTGAAATATTAAAAGTATTATTCCTTAGCTTAACAGTATAATTAAGGAATAATACTTTTATTTGTAAATTGAATATTAGAGCACATGTTTCACTCAGTTCTCGTGGAGTCTATAGAAGAAATGAGAAAGTTAGGTAGCATTAGCATGCATGGTGCATGCATTATTGGATACTAGCTAGTGTGGGTCATATGATGTTGCAAACTTGTGATTCAGAAAAGGAGATCATAGATTCATATATAGCGTGCTATAGTGCCATGCTAGAACTTTTCAGACGAAAGCAAACAAATCTCATCAATTAATGGGCCATGTTTCACAGCTTAGCAAAATCTCTCTCACCTTTGTAAATTATTTCAATCATATCACTTCAATTATTATTTAAATTGGTCGAATAATTAACTCATTTATTTATTTAAATAAATGTCAAAAATTTAAACTTAACTCAATTAAAATTTCAATCCACAATAAATTAGTTTTTGACTTGTGAAACACAAAGATACTCTGAACAAAAGAAAATTTACCTTTTTTTACACTATCCATCCATCCATATGAAGGACAAATTAGATACCAAAAAATTTAATTACTCTGTTGGTTTATAATTTTGTGAAATTTTTAATTAAATTTTTGTACTTTTGTTTCTTTTTAATTAAGTTCTTGTACCAATATTTTTTTAATTGGATCTTTATATTTTTTTTTTATTTGAGTTTTTGCACCAATTTTTTTTAGTTGGGTTCCTATAAAATTAAGTCAATTACTGCTAAAAAAGACTTAATTGAAAAAAATTGGTGCAAGGACCTAATTTAAAGGAAAAAAAGTATAGAGACTTAATTGAAAATTGTGTGAAACTATAAAAACCAATAGAATAATTAAACCATACCAAAATTACTTAATGGATTATCTTTTTTATTTTTAAAAAAAAAAATATTACCAATTTTTTTTTTTGGTGACTAATATTACCAATTCTTTAATATTACGTGAGAGGGATTACAAAAATGTAAAATAAAAAAAAAACTGAAATTTATACCAAATGACTCCAATTCTGATCTCTTTATATATGTAAGTAGAAAGTATACATCCGTTGCTATATTATTACCCGATAAATTCATTTTGTTTTTTATAGAGAGACAATAATTGAAACATAATGTTACTGAAATAATGAATCGATGTACGTTGTTACTAACTGTTAAATAAATAAATACCAAATATAAATATGTGTGGACTAAGAATCTCCGACATCAATATGTGGTCAAGCTAAAAGTAAGTTTTAAGATTATAAAAATCTAATGGTTATTAAATCGATAAAATTAAAGAACTAAAAGTTTAATTAAGAGATAAATTAAATATCATAAAATAATATACTTATATATAAATTATGTATTTTATTAATTTAAATTAATTAACTATTAGTAACTAAATTAATTTTACCAATTTAATAGATTTTTTCATGAATTAAACCAGTTTAATAGTTAATTTAGTTGAGCTGAACGATCTGATCCAATTATCATTATCATATGAAAAAGTTTAGAGACCAGTAATTTTATTAAAATTTGGCCAGTACTTAATCATAAAAAAATAAGTAATTCTACACTATTAGATATCATCTCTCACCATTAAAAATACTTATGATAACTAATTAATGATTACATATTAGGGATGTGCATAGGCGTGTGAAACCGGGTTTGATGTGACACAGATCCGATCCGAAATATATACCGGGCCTATTTGTTAGACCCGAATCCAGCCCTAGACCCGATGAAACCTATACATTTTCGGGTCACGATTATACCGGGTAGAAACCGGGTGAAAATTGGGTCGTTAACATTATATTATCTCGATACCTTCTTATAAGTTATCATGTAAAAATATCCAAATTTCCAAGACTACAACCATTATTTGACATAGTAAAATTCATTTAGAAAAATATAACAAGAACCAACTATTCTCTAAAATTAAAGCATAACCATAATCAATACTAATATTGCCTAATAACACCAAATATTTAAATCAATACAAATAACACAATATTATGCATTAGTCTAAAATCTTATACATTTTAAACATAAAACATTAATTTATAGTCTTATATATAATGACTAATAACACAAAATATTAAGGTTTACAATACTTAAATTCCACATAATAATAGCCATCATCCATCATTAATAACACAAAATATTAATTGTGTATGATGACCAGACCACCGAGCTGATTTCGGGTGACCCGAACTATGACTCGGACCCGACCCAAAATAATGACCAGGTCTATTTTTAAAACCCTTACTCAACCCTAAATTCAATAAAATCACACTAAATTAACACCTAAAATATTTGAGACCGAACCAAATTTTCAAATCAGACCAGGCCATACACATCTCTACTACATATTACAAATTCTGCTTACCCTGCACTCTTCATATACGATGTTGTTCAAGTTAATAACTCCCTGCCTTAAGTGGTCTGAGTTGAACTTATTATGGTGTTCTCTCTTTCCATAGATATTATGGTATAGTATTTATTATATTTCTCTCCTTTCAGAGCAATATCCCATCTACAATATATTTTTTTTATTTAATTTAATGTTCAACATATATTTATTTATGCATTTTTTATTTAATTTTTTTAGATATATAATATTTTAACATGGCATTATAAGTCTATGACAAATTCAAAATTCAATAAAAAGCCTGTTACATATTAATTTAGCCATTTATATATAATTATTCATATATACACTTTATTTTGCAAACATAATTTTTTATGGAAAAAAATAACATTAGTTGTCAGTTTTAACATTTAGCTCTGCATTTAATGGTACCGACATAATTTATCGTTGGTCTCAGGGAAACAGACCAGTACAATAGACCACAAAACTTGTTAAGCTTTCTTTGGAACAAGAGGATAAGATGGTGGACTAGAGAGTGAGATATATAGGATCATAGGACATTGAAAAACCATATATATTAAAAGTAAAGATATCAATACTTTTATTTTTAGATTATACATAATGATAAAAATGGTACATTTTAAATTTAGTATTTCTCCCTTCTTCTAAATAACTATTTCAATACTAACAAATATTACCATATAGCTTGAATCATTTGGACATGGTGTGTTTCTCTGTTAGGCCCCACTACTCTATTATGGATATTACAATAAAAATATTATTTATACACTAAAGTCAATTATTAATATATTTATGTATAAATATATATGTAATTTAATTTATTTTTAATATAAATTTTGTATTGATAGACTAGTTTTAGTGATTGATTTTAGTATACACATCATAGACGATATTATAATAATGGATACACACTTTTCTCATTGTGATTGGCTCGGCACTATCATGAACACCCCCTCTCCTATAAATACACATTTAATTTTGATATTGTGTGTAACTAAGAGACATGGCAATGGCATGTGAAAGGAAGAAGATCCTGTGGTTGGTTCTGCATCTTCTTATGGTGGTATTTGTGAAGGGAGCACCCCAAGTGCCATGCCTTTTCATCTTCGGTGACTCACTTTCTGATAGTGGAAACAACAACGATCTTGCAACCGTTGCCAAAGCCAATTTCAAACCATATGGCATTGACTTCCCTTTTGGCCCAACCGGAAGATTCACCAATGGCCTAACCACAATTGATATAATTGGTAACAATTACTAACACTTCTCTTCTCTTTAAACTTCAATTAGTAATAATCATTAACTAATTATTATTTCAGGTCAGCAACTGGGATTTGAGGAATTCATCCCACCCTTTGCAAACACAAGTGGCTATGACATTCTTAAAGGTGTTAACTATGCATCTGGTGCTGCTGGAATTCTTGTGGAGAGTGGCTCTCATACAGTAATTAATTTCTTTTCTTTTATTATTTCTTCAACTTTAAATTAATAAATAGTTTAGTAACTATATATACATTGGGTGGTAGGGTGCTGTGATCATTCTAGGACTACAGATAGCACATCACAGAGTAATTGTTTCCAGAATCGCCAGCACACTGGGAAGTATGAACAAAGCTCAGGAATATCTTAGCAAATGCTTGTATTATGTGAACATTGGCAACAATGATTACATAAACAATTATTTCCTGTCACAATTGTACCCAACAAGCCAAATCTATACCCCTCATCAATATGCACAACTTCTCATTCAACACTTCGAACACAATTTACTGGTATTCATTCAAACCAACTCTATTTTAATTTATATGTTATGTTATATCTTATATGAAAAAATTTTCAAGTGAACCGGTATTTCAGTAATTTTTAACCATTGATCTTAAATATAAAAAATATATATAATTAAGATCAACGATTAACTATTATTGTTTGTTTGGTGTAGGATCTGATTGATGTTGGGGCAAGAAAGTTGGTGATAGTTGGGTTGGGCCTTGTAGGTTGCATTCCAAATTCCATCAAAACTTTTGGAACAAACGGATCTTGTTATGAAGAGGGAAATGAAGCTGTATCCATTTTCAATAGCAAGCTAGTATCACTGGTGGATTCTCTCAATTTCAACCTCTCTCCTTATTCCAAATCCATCTTTATAAACTCTACAGCAGTTGCCAATGCAAATACCAATGCACCTGGTACGTAATATTATATTTTTAAAAATGTTATTTGTACATTAAAATCAGTCACTAAAATCAGTCACCAATATATTTGTGTATAAATATATGTGTAATTTAATTTATTTTCAATATGTATCTATATTCCAGCATATATTTTATACTAGTAGCTGATTTTAGTAGCTGACTTTAGTGGCTGATTTTAATATACATTTAGCATAACTCATTTTTTTTATAAGATACTGTATGGACTCATGTATTGTACGTATATCTGTAGGCTTTACGGTTTCAACAGTTGGTTGCTGTGTTACGGGGTCGAGTGGAGAGTGTATTGAAAATGAAAAACCATGCTATAATAGGAAAGAGTACGTGTTTTGGGATGATTTTCATCCCACAGAAGCATGGAATCAAATAAATGCAATAAATGCATATGCTGCTACCAATCCATCATTCGTGCATCCTATGGATATCAAGCAACTTGTTGACCAACAAGTCAATATTATGCTACCGGAATTTCCACACCACTTCAAATCACACCTCACTACTACTAGTGCCCTTTAAAATTAAATAATAAAAAAATAAGTAAGGTACTTATATGATCCGATGAATCCTCATTAGTGTTAATCGAGGAGAATAAATGGACAAGTTAAATTGTGGAGACGGGAGATTAGAGTACCTTGTTTATTAGCTACTATCTCGTATAGGCGGTGTTTTTATATATAAAATAAATTAATAAATGTGAGAGAGTATGTACCTCTGTTTAGTGATTGAATAAAAATAACCATTAATCTATATATATACATGAATGAATTCATTTTAAAATAGATGAAATTTGTTTTTTTTTTTTTTATCAAAAAAAAAAAGGTTACGAATAATACTAAACTTATTATATAAGAATAATATTACCTGACCGACAAAATTTAGACGAACATTAAATATTAAATTTTAAATCATAAATTTTAATAATATAAAAATAAAATGTTAATCCAACATGTTAGTTAATATTAATAAGAATAATGTTAATAAATTAATTTTTTTAACAGTAATATTAAAAAAATAAAAAATAAACAGAATTTATCTTATTTAATATTCATTAATTATTATTTAAATGTCAATTATGACTATTTTGGTTAATTTTTTTATTAAATATTGCCGTTTTTTCAATTAGTTTGTTTATATTAAATTCTAGACTTTAAATTATATATTCTTAACTTAAATTCTAAACCTAAATACTAAAATTAGTTAATATTAGTTAATTAAAAATTTTCTTTTCACTTTTTAATTCATAAAATAAAAAAGTATTAACCCTTAATATATGTGTTCGTTTATATCTGTGTATGTTTTGTTTCACATATTTTTAATAAATATTTTATTATTTAATATATATTATATATTAATATTTTAGTGACTAATTTTTATGTATAAATAATATGGTTATATATCAATTTAGTCGATACACCATCTAACTATATCTATATATAATGAGTTTAATTTCAATTACTATTATAAAGATTAATTTTGCAGTTCAAAGATATGAATAAATTTTTAGTCGTCACAATATATTGTACAATAAATTTTACTAACTAATGAATCTATATAAGAAAGTCAGTAAATGCAAAAATTAATTTATAGCCATTTTTTATATTGTCATCGATAACTATTAGGATCAACTCTACTTTTATATTTTGTAGCTTATAAACGATCAGTTAATAACTTTCACAATTTTTACTTTTTGACTTTTGAAAATTTTTGTTGTTCTTTTTCATTCATATGTGCTAAATAATAGCAAAAAAAAATCAATAAAAAAGTATGAGGAGCCAATGTATATTTTATACAAGGTGTATAATAAAGAGTAAATTGAAATTAAAATTAAATTAGAGATAATTAATTAATTTTGAGTAGTTTTCAATTAAAAATTTAAATTAAATTATGATACTCATTAATTATGGCGACTTTTTCTCTCACTTTCTCCTCGAAGTAAAAGTCGGTACAGTACCACCACTGTTACCAGCCATCGTCGAACATCGCGCCGACACTTTTCCGACTGGCGCCATCATCCGCACAAGCCACCGTACGTAGGGAGGACGCACATATTGTGTGAGTCGAGCTCGCGGCACCTAGAAATTAGGGATAATGATGTTTAATTTACATTATTAATACATATTGGGTCAAATAAACATCCCATTGTACATATTGTATAGATACCTCATTGTTTCCCTAGCGGGACTCAAAATCAATTAGTCATCTATTATGCTTCTCCTTTTTTACTGTTATTTCTGTCTAACTCTTAAAGTATTGTTTAATTGTCCCTGAAATATCTCATAATTTATCATAATCAAACAACCACGCATACCACATCTGCTAAATAAACTCACAACGAATAAACAAGTGGTGAAGATCTTTTTATTAATTTTGAGTAATACCCCAAATAGATCTCCAAAAAATTTACCATCCGACAGTTTTGTCCTCTACAAAATTTACTAAGATTTCGATCCTGAGGTTCTCAGATATCCACCAAATACGTCCCCAAACCATTTGATCCGGTTAAAATGGTGACGTGTCAGGTTAACTGCGACATGTCACCTCCATGACATTTTGGTCCCCATCCACGCTGGACAAAACGACGTCGTATTGGAACCAGGGGGCAAAACGACGTCGTTTCGAGGAGGACAAATTCGTCCCCACTTAGACAGAGAATGCAAACGACGCTATTTTTATGTGGGGGACCTATTTGCCTTATAATAGTATTTTAAAGGACCTATTTTACCTATATTTTGTGATGTTAAAAGAAGCTATATTTACTTCAACGCAAAACTTAAAAATACATTGACATTGGTCTGTTCATTTATCAAAATGGTAACATAAAGATGAGAAACCAAACATATTAACCACACAAATATTTGGCTTCAATAGCAATACAAACCAAATCAAGTCAAAAGAAGGTTTATTTTCTTCAACATAAACTAAACGAAACCATTTTAAACAACATAAAGTCTTTTTCCTCCAACATAACAAAAGGTAGTAACATAACAGACAACAACTTTCACATTAATTCTTAGAAGCGTCATTTCTTGAAAGACTGTTTTGTTGGAATGAATTTGAACAACTTAGATACTATGCCACTGGTTTAAGGTGATATTGCATCTGGGGAGTGTTAGTGCTGACGGTGAGAGAGAGGTCTGTGTGATTGTTGGAGGTGAGTAGGTTAATGTGAGAGAAAAGAGGAAGGTTTTTATATGTTTTAATTAGGTTTACTTAATCAATTTTAAATTTTAAATTTAAAAAATTTAAAATTAATTATTAATATAAATTAATGTGATTTTGTTTAGTTTTTGGTTAATAACTTTTTAGTTTCATATTCTTTTCCTTATTAAAAAATATCTTTTAAATAAAAGACATTTTTTGCATCTTTATGAGAGTATCCCCTTAGAATTTTAGGATGTAGATAAGATTAATGTTAAAAAAATTTTAACCCACAAACAAAATAGAATAAAATTTTAAAAAAATTTTTAACTCTGAAAATAAAATTAGATTACAGTCCAAATCCTACTCTATTCTATTTATTACTAACCCTATATGTGTCGCAGTTTAGTTTTTCAATATTATCTTTTTATATTTAACACTAGCTAAATTCATTATAATTCAATCGTAATCGTTATATAATTCGGATATTGAAACTATTATATAATTAATACATAACCGATAAAAAAATTTATATTCATTATTATAAAATATCATAACGAATAAACCGTTATAAAATATATTTAGCTTATAAAATAATATAAACAAAAAAAGAAGTATGATCCATCTCAGCTATTTTTAATTATTTGTAAAATTTCTAAGATATTATAACTTGATTGGCGGACTACAAAAGCTTTGGAGTTAAAGCAAACACTAACGTATTTATACATGTATGTTACGGTAGGTAACCGGAGATTAATAATAAGAATGGCGTTTGGCGGCCCAAGTGTATGATGGAGGAGAACTCCGGAAAGGTCCGCAACTCGGGAGGCTCCGTCCGACTTGTGCTCGCGTGTGAATGGGGGGTGGTACCTGCAAAGACACTCCGATGCCTAAGTCAGCATGGGGTTAAGCAGGTTTAGAATGTATTGGAACTTAGAGATACCTGAAGGGGTGTCAGGGTATTTATAGAGGCGAGCCAATAACCACCGTTGGTGTAGTGCCATATCTTTAGGGTAGTAACCGTCCCTATTATCTTGGGGAGGTTAAGATATGGCTTTATGAGACGGTTAGAGAGATTTTAGGGGCGGTTACTCATTTGAATGAGTGTTTATCTGCCAGCTAATCTCGCATCCGACCTCTTCTGACCAAGTCGTGGTTGATACCGACTTCTTATGTGAAGGCCGGTACTTAGCTAGGCTCTAATCCTTTAGATTAGGCCTTTTAGTTGGACCTGGGCCTTTATATTGGGGCAGGGTATGAACAGTGCCCCTACTTGAGCCCAAATTTTCTTTAAAGTTTGGGTTCAAGTATTCAACTCGGGCTCGCAGTCGACTTGTTTGAAAGAGTACGGATCTTGGAAACCGACGTGATTTTCGCGACCTTTAGTTTCTGACAGTTACGTCAATTCAAGCGTCGTGTCCGTTGAGGGATCATTTAGGGATTGAGGGCTTTGGTAACGGTGCAGTCTCATTAATGACTGCCTCGCTTTTTACCATTATGCCCCTTAGCCCTTCTTATAAATATTTGCCCTCTCTTTCCATTTTCCGTTTCTGCAATCTTTCAAACTTTCTCCTTATCTTGTACATACTGCATCTTTGTGTTCGAAGACTTCTGTTCTTCTCCAACCTCCATTTTCGGATAAAGGTTAGTTTTGCTTTTTCCATGTCATGCTTTATGTTTGCATGTTTTGTTTTGCGAGTAGATAGGTTGACCTGTAGATTCTGGTTTCGAATCTCTCTTCTTTAGTGGCCGTATTTTTTGATTTTCTTTTTCTTTTTCCTTTTTGTAAGTTTTCTGCCACTTTCTTCTTTATATAAAAAATGGCTTCTGTAGACATTCTTTCTCAGTGGGTTGACGATACGGTCCTTGGGGAGGAACCGTTGGTTGACGCTGAGTTTATCACCCACCTTCGTACTCATCACAGGCTCTGTACTTCGGACGAGGATGAGCCCAAATACGAACTGATAATCCCGGGTCCTGAAGACCGGGTCTGTTTTGGGAGAGCTAATGAGGCGGCCCCTCATTTTTTCTTCATGTATGAATGTATGATCACCCGTTTGGGTGTTTTTCTTCCTTTCTCTGATTTCGAAATGTCCGTTTTGCACCACTGTAAGGTTGCCCCTACTCAACTCCACCCCAATTCTTGGGGTTTTTTGAAGATCTATCAGTTTATAAGCCATGCTCTGGACTTCCCGACCTCTTTAAGGATTTTTTTCTTTCTCTTTCATATGACTAAGCCCTTCAGTGGGCTAAACAACAAACAACAATGGGTATCCTTCAGAGCTATTCAAGGTCGGAGGATTTTCACCCTTTTCGACGAATCTTTCCACGACTTCAAAAACTTCTTTTTCAAGGTTCAAGCTGTAGGGGGTCACCACCCCTTTTTTCTGGACGAGCATTCCTCCCCCCGCTTTCCCCTTTACTGGTTGCCGGCCTCCCCTTGCGAAAAGATTGGTCTAGATGACCTAGACGAGGTGGAGGCGGCCATTGTGGGGTTTTTCCGAGAAGCATGGGGGAGGGCCCCATACTTAGATACGAGGAAAATCCTTCAGGGGACGTCGACTTTCGTTCAATCTTGCATAGGTAGCGCATGCATTTTTTATTTCCGAGTTGTTTATGCCGACTTGTATTCTACCGACTTGTAACTTGGTTGTTTCTTTTATAGATATGGCAAAAAAGAACGCTCAGGAGGCCTACCAAAGGGTCCAGGAGGCTAAGGCGAAGTCCCGGGCTAGGGCCAAGACGGTCATCTCTCCGCCACCTCCTCCTCCTCCTAAGAATGTGGTTACTCCCTCTCAACCTCTTGTCATTTCTTCCTCGAGTTTGCCCCGACCACCCCCTTTTGCCCAAACTCTCTCTGAGCCCGAGAAGAAGAAGCGCAAGACTTCAGAGTCTGGCTCTTCTTCTTTTGATGGCGGGGTTAAGGCGGATGCTTTGACATTCGTTCGAAAGAACATCTATCCTTTTATAAGTATGGATGATGTTTCTGTTCGAAACCACCTTACCGCCATGGCTGAGGAGAGTTTTAGGACAGCGGGTGTTTGTAGCAAACTCTTGGACATTTTTGAGAAGGCTCCCCTCAGCTCTTTGGGGGCATCCTCGAAGGTTGAGGAGCTGGAGGGGAGACTTCTTATTTATGAAAAACATGAAAAAGAGTTGAAGGAGGAGAGAGATAGACTGAGGAAGGAGAGGGATCACCTTAAGGAGGAGGAGGGTAAGCTGCGGGCTCAATGCACCTTGGAGGCAAATTTGAGGAAAACAGCGCAAGAGAGCTACCACAGTTTGTTTCAAGATATTGTTGCTGTGAGGAAGGACTTGCTGAATTCCCGGAACGCATACGCCGAGTTGGAGGATTCTATCGCCGAGGGCGCCGAGGAGTCTTGGAGAATTTTCTTGGAACAAGTCAGAGTTATTGCTCCCGACTTGGACCTTTCTCCTTTACATCCTGACAAGGTAGTTATCGACGGCGCTATTGTTGACCCTCCTGTCCCCGAGGTCATTTCCGAGTCAGACCTAAAGACTCGGGGGCAGAGGATTATAGAGTCTCCTCCTCGTCCCAGCGATGCTCCGGGTTCTTCAATCCTTTCCCCGACTTCCTCTTTGGCTCCTCCTCCCGGTCCTGGTGGTGTTCCTCCTGGTGGTGGTGATTCCTCTACTCCGTCCAAAAAATGACTTTTTATTTTTATGGCTATATGGGGGCCCGGCCTGTGGGTCCCCCCTTTTTTGAACTTATTTATTTGTTGGTGGTTGTGAACAATTTCCTTCTGGCCTTTTAAGGCCGTAAACAAAATATTCTGTTTGGTGCCCTTTTTTGGATAAGGGTTTTAAACAAAATAAATGCCCTTTTTTGGATAAGGGTTTTCTAATCAAAGTAGGTGCCCCTTTTTGGATAAGGGTTTAAGTTACTTTGCGCGTGTACATGCTTTTCCGTTTTGAATATGTTTGATCTTTTTCGGAAAACCCTTTTGTTAGCTTGCATTGTTTTCTCGAGCCTTTTTCGTGCAAAGACTTGTATGCAAACTTTAAACTTTTCAGGTTTTCATATCTCTTTTGTTATTAGGGGTGGCAGTGGGGCGGGTAGGGGCGGGTTTTTGCCCTACCCGACCCCGCCCCGCCCTCCTTGCACTCCACTACTACCCGCCCCACCCCTACCCGCGGGTAGTAGCCTGCCCTACCCTAACCCGCCCCCACGGGTACCCGCCCCGTCCCTACCCGCCCCTGTAAAAATTAAATAATATTTTAATTTTTACACATTTATATATAAATTAAGATACAAACAGAAGCAACAGTGTCAAATAACTTGAAATTAAAAAAAAAAGTTTCATCACTATAAATTTAATAGTATAATAAAGAAATTGCATCAAAAGAGTCTTCAATCATTATTCTTGATCACTTTTCATATCTTCATCATCATTAAAGGTTTGAAGGTCAAGATTCAAACCTAAAAATCAAAAGAGGTAGAAATTAATAAATTAATTAGTATTATGTAAAAAATTAACATAAATAAATATTAAGTAATAAAGGAAACAGAAACAAACATTAAATCAGAGAAAAAGGAAAATAGATTAAGGTGAAATGCAACCTGCTCCTGGTATTCCTTTGCATATTGCTTTGCCCTGCTGTAAATGAGCTTGCGGCTCTCAACTCTCTTCTTCTTTGCAGCATTAAACTCCTCCTTTTTCTTCAAGGCCCATTCCTCCTCCCTCTTCTGCTTCTTAAGCACAGACTTAGGAACAATTGCTTTCACCTCCTCACCTATCTCTGCCATTCATTCAAAATAAAAATCTCAGTTATAATTAACATCCAACAAATAATTTATTAGTTTCAATTATTATACTGACACATTTCAGCTCCAACTCAAAAACTAAATGTTCAGTGTTTCAAATAAGAAAACTACATGCTCTCTTAAACAATAAAAAAATAGGTCCTTCCAATGTGTTTTAACAATGAAAATCCATTTACATCAAATTCATAATAAGAACAGAGAACTTCCAATATTTTTTTAATAATGATAATCCAATTTTTCACACAATATGCTGAATACAAGCTAATCAGATCACGAGATATAATAGGAATAATACGGACAAATCAAACTAGTGACAGAAAAAAATAAAGCCGAAGCAAGGAATGAAAATCAAAACAATTGAATGAGACAAATAATGAACAAGACATAATCATAAAAATAATACACAGAATTAAATTAAAAAAATGGGAGTTTGATCAGGAAAGCATTGAAGGAATCTGTTAGGAGTGTAGTTTCAAAGTAATATTTCTTATGAAAATGAAAAAAAGCTTTAGCACCATATGTTTTTCCCTATTCATTTATAACTGAAAAGCAGCATAATCCATAACTGCATGTTGCATTCAAAAAGAAAATTGTTGCAGATGAAATGAATAAAAAATCATTTACAGTTTTATAGATTTAAAACATCAGATTTACAGATTTATAGATTTAAAACATCAACAACACAAAATAAAAAATCAGATTTACAAATTTAAAACATCAACAACACAAAATCAAAATTCAAAGCATCAACAATTAACATCACAAAATCAACCATTAACACCACAAAATCAGATTATCAACTATCAACAACAATCATAAATAATATTGGGTCTAGTTTAACTATTTTAACATAAAAAATAAATCATAAAAATTAACTTAAAAAAAACTGAAGAAGAGAGTCGGAGAGGAGTGCTTACCAGTTAGCAGAAAGACGATGACGGAGAGGCGAGCAGAGACCAGAGATCGCAGACTGGAGAGGCGAGCCGGCGAGGACAGTGACGGTGAGAACAGTGACGCTGAGGAGAAAAGTGGGAGCGACGCCGACCGGCTACAGCGACGGACGAGCTTTGACGGAGACTGACTGGAGGTATGGTGCAGCTGAGCAGAGGTGGTCGGCCTTGGGGAAGAGCTGAAGAGGGCGGCGTCCTTGGAGAAGAGATGAAGTCTGAAGAGGTATGACTGTGTGAGTTGAGGGTTGGGATTTGGGAACTAAAGGAAAGTGGCGGTGGGTGAGAACTGAACCCTAATCCCAAAAATTATGTATTTATATATGTGCACTCCGGGGCGGGTAGGGGCGGGTTTATCATGAACCCGACCCCGCCCCGCCCCGTTCAACTACCCGCCCCGATATGAACCCGCCCCGCTTCGGGTCGGGTTTAAACCCGCCCCGACCGGGTAGGGGCGGGTCGGGTACCCGCGGGTTCGGGTTCTTCTGCCACCCCTATTTGTTATCCTTTATACTCAACTTTGCTTTAGTGAGCTTTTATGACTTAGGTTATTTTTGTGATGCGTTTTTCATCTACTCGGAGCTCGGTTTTCTTTTACTCGGAGCTCTTTCGAGTTTGTTTTACTCGGATTTCCTTTCGACTTAAGAGTCGGATAGTTTCCGAGTTTAATACGATCAACTTGTATAACCTCTTTACACCGACTTGTACCTCGTCGTTTTATCCTGACGACCATGTTAGGTCAATTCATGGGATTTTCACGCTTTGTCGAGCTTAAGTCGGCGCGTTTCGTAGAAAGACTTATAAGAAATAAAGGAGGATATTTTAAGAGAAATATAGTGATAAGAAAGATCTTTATTAATCGGGAAGGTACCTTTTTGCTACTAAGGGTCTTGACAGTGTATTTTCCCTTAGCCTCTACTATGATGCCTCGTTAAAAACCCCTCTCCAGAAAAAACCCTTTTTTGGGAAAAAATCATGAAGCTGGGAAAAGAGTACATCAGGGAGTAGAGTTCGCTTCTAGCTGTAGTACCTTTTCATATTACATGCATGCCACGACCTTGGAAACTCAGTGCTATCTAGGTCGGTTACTTTATAATAACCTTTCCCTAACACTTCCTTGATTTTGTATGGCCCTTTCCAATTTGCGGCGAGCTTTCCATCTCCTGACTTGTTGACTCCAATGTTGTTTCTGATTAGGACCAAGTCATCTACGGCAAATGTTCTTCGAATGACTTTCTTGTTGTATCTGGTAGTCATCCTTTGCTTTAATGCCGCTTCTCTTATCTGGGCGTTCTCTCGGACTTCGGGGAGCAAGTCGAGCTCCTCTTTGTGCCCCTGTACATTTCCGACCTCATCATGAAGAATTACCCTTGGGCTTTGCTCACTGATTTCTATAGGAATCATGGCTTCTACGCCGTATACCAGTCGGAAGGGTGTTTCTCCTGTGGCGGATTGGGGTGTTGTCCTATAAGCCCACAGCACTTGAGGGAGCTCTTCAGCCCAAGCTCCCTTCGCTTCCTGTAATCTTTTCTTCAAACCTGCCAGTATGACCTTGTTAGCTGCCTCGGCTTGCCCATTGGCTTGTGGGTGCTCTACCGAGGTGAATTGATGTTTGATTTTCATACTGGCTACCAGGTTTCTGAAGGTGGCGTCGGTGAATTGGGTTCCATTATCTGTGGTGATGGAATAAGGTATCCCATACCTTGTGATGATGTTTTTGTAGAGGAACCTGCGACTTCTTTGAGCGGTGATAGTGGCTAACGGTTCTGCTTCTATCCACTTTGTGAAGTAATCTATTCCCACGATTAAGTATTTAACTTGCCCTGGTGCTTGGGGAAAAGGACCTAACAGATCCATCCCCCATTTTGCGAAAGGCCAGGGGGAAGTTATACTAATGAGCTCTTCTGGTGGAGCCACGTGGAAATTTGCATGCATCTGGCATGGCTGGCATTTTTTCACAAAGTCTGTTACATCTTTCTGCAAGGTCGGCCAGTAGAATCCTGCTCGGATTACTTTTCTGGCCAGCGACCTTGCTCCGAGATGGTTTCCGCAAATCCCACTATGTACTTCCTCCAAGACCTCGGTGGTTCTTGAGGTCGGTACGCACTTCAGCAATGGTGTTGATATCCCTCTTTTGTAAAGGACATTTCTCACCAAAGTATAATGTTGTGCTTCCCTTCGGATCTTTTTAGCTTCTTTCTCCCCTTTAGGGAGGATGTCGAATTTTAGGTATTCGACTAAGGGATTCATCCATCCGAGGTTTAGGCCGACTACTTCAAGTACCTCTCGTTCATCTTCTGCTTTTGATACCGAGGGCTCTTGGAGGGTTTCTTGAATCAGGCTTCTGTTGTTCCCTCCGGGTTTGGTACTTGCTAACTTGGATAGGGCGTCAGCTCTGCTTTTTAGATCCCGAGTTATATGTTTGACCTCGGTTTCCGCAAAGAGCCCTAGGTGTTCCAAGGTTTTTTCCAAGTATTTCTTCATATTGGGGTCCTTTGCCTGATATTCCCCATTTATTTGGGAAGTCACCACTTGTGAGTCGCTGTAGATCGTCACCTTTGTGGCGCCAACTTCTTCTGCTAACTTTAATCCTGCAATCAAGGCTTCATATTCTGCCTGATTGTTTGAAGCCGGAAATTCAAATTTTAAGGAAACCTCTATCTGGGTTCCTTTTCCATCTACCAATATTATGCCTGCGCCGCTCCCTGTTTTGTTGGAGGATCCGTCTACATAGAGTTCCCATGTAGTCGGTTTTTCCTCTTGCTCACCTGCGCATTCTGCAATGAAGTCGGCGAGGCACTGGGCTTTAATTGCAGTCCGAGTTTCGTATCTCAAATCGAACTCAGAAAGCTCTATCGCCCATTGAACCATTCTCCCTGCAACATCCGTCTTTTGAAGGATTTGCTTCATGGGCTGGTTCGTACGGACTCTTATTGTGTGAGCCTGGAAGTAAGGTCGTAGCCTTCTTGAGGCTATCACTAAGGAGTAAGCAAACTTCTCTAGTTTGTGGTACCTTAGCTCCGGACCTTGTAGAACCTTACTGGTGAAATAGACCGGGTGTTGCCCGACCTCATCTTCTCTAATCAGGGCTGATGCGACAGCTCTGTTTGCGACGGATAGGTATAGGACGAGGTCTTTTCCTGGTTCCGGTCGGGTTAAGATAGGAGGTTGGCTTAAGAAGCTTTTGAACTCTTGGAACACCTCCTCACATTCCGGAGTCCATTCGAACTGGCATCCCTTCCTTAATAGGGAGAACAGTGGAAGGGATTTTAGTGCCGATCCTGCCAAAAATCTGGAGAGGGCTGCAAGTCGGCCATTGAGCTGTTGAACCTCTCTCAAACAAGTCGGGCTTTTCATTTCTAGGATGGCTCTGCATTTGTCGGGATTGGCCTCAATCCCTCTTTGTGTTAGCATGAACCCTAGAAATTTTCCTGCCTCTACTGCGAAGGCGCATTTTGCGGGATTTAGTCTCATCCCATGCAACCTTATAGTGTCGAGGACTTGTGAGAGGTCGGTTAAGAGGTCGACTTCTTGCTTGGTTTTTACTAACATGTCGTCGACGTATACCTCCATTAGGCTTCCTAGATGGGGGGAAAACACTTTGTTCATCAGCCTTTGGTACGTGGCTCCTGCATTCTTCAGTCCGAATGGCATGACCACGTAGCAGTAATTGGCTTTTGGTGTGATGAACGATGTTTTTTCCTGGTCGGGTTCATGCATCGGGATTTGATTATATCCCGAATAGGCATCCATGAACGATAGGTATTGGTACCCTGAGCTGGAGTCCACCAGGGTATCAATACTCGGTAGGGGATAAGGGTCCTTAGGACATGCCTTATTCAAGTCGGTATAGTCGACGCACATTCTCCATTTACCATTTTGTTTTTTGACTAGCACTACATTGGCTAGCCATGTTGGGTATTTGACCTCTCTGATAAAGCCGGCTTCTAGGAGCGCCTGCACTTGCTCTTCTACTATGGAGGCCCTTTCTGGGCCGAGCTTGCGTCTTCTTTGCTGTACAGGTCGGGATCCTGGGTAAACCGAGAGCCTGTGAGACATGAGCTCGGGATCAATCCCGGGCATGTCGGAAGCCTTCCAGGCGAAGAGGTCGGAATTAGCTCTTAGGAGTTCACCCAACCTTTGTTTCAGGGTTTCCCCTAGGTTGGCTCCTATGTGAGTGTTTTTTCCTTCCTCCTCTCCGACTTGTATCTCCTCGGTTTTTCCCCCCGGCTGGGGTCGTAGCTCTTCTCTGGTTCTTGCGCCGCCTAGTTCTATGGTGTGGACTTCTTTGCCCTTCCCTCTCAGATTTAGGCTTTCGTTGTAGCACTTCCTTGCCAATTTTTGATCTCCCCTTACCGTTGCTATTCCTCCTGGAGTCGGGAATTTCATGCAAAGGTGGGGAGTTGATACCACTGCTCCAAGACGATTAAGGGTAGTCCTGCCAATTAGGGCATTGTAGGCTGACCCTTCATCGATGACTATGAAGTCTATGCTCAGAGTCCTTGATTTTTCCCCTTTTCCGAAAGTTGTGTGAAGGGGCAAAAATCCCAGTGGTTTTATTGGCGTATCCCCTAACCCATATAGGGTGTCGGGGTAAGCTCTCAACTCTTTTTCATCTAACCCTAGCTTGTCGAAGGCGGGCTTGAAAAGGATGTCCGCCGAGCTTCCTTGGTCTACTAGGGTTCTGTGGAGATGGGCGTTGGCTAAGATCATGGTTATCACCACGGGATCGTCATGCCCGGGGATTATCCCTTGCCCATCCTCTTTTGTGAATGATATAGTGGGGAGGTCGGGTGTCTCATCCCCAACCTGAAAGACTCTTTTGAGATGTCTTTTGCGAGAAGATTTGGTGATTCCACCTCCCGCAAATCCTCCTGAGATCATGTGGATGTGCCTCTCAGGGGTCTGTGGTGGAGGATCTCTCCTGTCCATATCATCTCGCTTTCTCTTTCCCTGGGTGTCCGACCTCTCCATGAGATATCTATCAAGCCGACCTTCTCTAGCCAGCTTTTCTATCACATTTTTGAGGTCGTAACAGTCGTTGGTGGAGTGACCATATATTTTATGGTACTCGCAATACTCACTGCGACTTCCCCCTTTTTTATTTTTAATAGGTCTTGGGGGTGGCAGCCTTTCAGTGTTGCAAATCTCTCTGTATACATCCACTATAGAAGTCTTTAGAGGAGTATAAGAGTGATATTTTCTGGGCCTTTCGAGACCGGGTTCTTCCTTTTTCCTGACTTCCCTTTCTCTTTCCCTAGAGGAGGAAGTAGGTCCAGGCCGCGAACTCAAGTTTCTTAGTCTTGCATTCTCTTCCATATTGATGTACTTTTCGGCCCTTTCTTGTACATCACTTAGAGAAACGGGGTGTCTTTTAGATATGGACTGTGAGAAGGGACCTTCTCTAAGTCCATTGACTAACCCCATTATTACTGCCTCCGTCGGCAGATCTTGAATCTCTAAACATGCCTTATTGAACCTTTCCATATAGGCTCGTAAAGATTCTCCGACCTCCTGTTTTATTCCCAGGAGGCTCGGTGCATGTTTTACTTTATCCTTTTGGATTGAGAACCTCATCAAGAATTTCCTCGAGAGGTCTTCAAAACTAGTGATGGATCTCGGGGGGAGGCTATCGAACCACTTCATCGCTGCTTTTGATAAAGTGGTCGGGAAAGCCTTGCATCTCGTAGCGTCGGAGGCATCCGCTAGATACATCCGACTTTTGAAGTTGCTAAGATGATGCTTTGGATCCGTAGTTCCATCATAGAGGTCCATATCAGGGCTTTTGAAGTTCCTTGGAACTTTTGCCCTCATTATGTCCTCGCTGAAGGGATCTTCTCCGCCTGGGAGTTGGTTTTCTCTTTCATCGCGGGAGTTCTTGAGGGAGGATTCTAGCTGCAAGAGTTTTCTTTCTAACTCTTTCCGCCGTTCCATCTCCTCTTTAAGGTACCTTTCGGTTTCCTTTTGCCTCTCCCGCTCTTGTTCCAATTGCTCCAAGCGGCTGTGGACCAATCCCATTAGTTCAGTTACATGAGGTGGTCCGCCCTTTTCTGATTCACGTCCATCTGAGGAATTTACCTTCGGATTCTTTACTCCGGAGGTGCCCTCTCTGTGTTGATCATTGTCTTCATTGCCATTACCCATGTCTAGATTCTCTTGTTCAGAATCTGTTTCCACATGGCCTTCTTCGTGGGATCTATCCGCCATCGTTGAGTGATCTCTCGGGTCCCCGGCAACGGCGCCAATGTTACGGTAGGTAACCGGAGATTAATAATAAGAATGGCGTTTGGCGGCCCAAGTGTATGATGGAGGAGAACTCCGGAAAGGTCCGCAACTCGGGAGGCTCCGTCCGACTTGTGCTCGCGTGTGAATGGGGGGTGGTACCTGCAAAGACACTCCGATGCCTAAGTCAGCATGGGGTTAAGCAGGTTTAGAATGTATTGGAACTTAGAGATACCTGAAGGGGTGTCAGGGTATTTATAGAGGCGAGCCAATAACCACCGTTGGTGTAGTGCCATATCTTTAGGGTAGTAACCGTCCCTATTATCTTGGGGAGGTTAAGATATGGCTTTATGAGACGGTTAGAGAGATTTTAGGGGCGGTTACTCATTTGAATGAGTGTTTATCTGCCAGCTAATCTCGCATCCGACCTCTTCTGACCAAGTCGTGGTTGATACCGACTTCTTATGTGAAGGCCGGTACTTAGCTAGGCTCTAATCCTTTAGATTAGGCCTTTTAGTTGGACCTGGGCCTTTATATTGGGCCAGGGTATGAACAATGTAAAAACTTTTTGTACATCATATATCAAAGAATATAATAATCTAATGATACATTTGAATTTTATGATGTGATCATCCTTCATGGATGAATTTATTGTATTAAATGTATATTAAAATTAATTATTAAATAAATTATAATAACAATAAAATTTTGTTTTAGATAGATAAACTACATGAATCAAATAATATTATTAAGTTTTATCATGTATTATATTTATAAAAAAACTGTTTATACGTTAACCACCTCATCAGGACAAAATATATAATAATAACAAAATAGGAATAAATCTATTCATGGCTGTTGTTTGAGTATTTTAAATATTATATTTGCCTTGTTTTAATTTTCTTTTAAATGATTTCACTATGTTAACTATTTGTATCATTCTAATTTTATTGACTCACTTCATTCATCTCATTTTTATTGCCATGCACTTATATTTATATGATCTATTTCATCCAATAGTTATTGTTTATTCCCGTCACACACTTCCATTCTTTTCTTACTTTAAAATTCCTAATGTTCCTATATTTTACTCCAATATTTTATATCAAATGCTTTATTCCATAAACTTTATTTCTTAATTTTCATTACTTCTAAGACTTATTTTCCTCCTCATTTAGCCATTTTACTATACTCTTGTTGTCAATCAAGATTATAACGTCTTTTTCTTTGGCCGGTAATTCCTCCAAAAAAATATTGCAGACTTGTAATAATAATTTCACCAGAATTTTCAATAACATTCTCTCTTATAAAATACTTTTTCATACCATGAAAATCTTAAAGGTAACCACCAACAACAAAATTATTATAGATAAAAATATATATATTTTCATACCCACCAATACCATATTCCATTAACTTTCTCCATCCTTACCTATATCCATCGTATTTTTTCTCTTTTATTACATTCCATTAATTTATAAGTGCATTAACATACTGCCAACGGTTATTAATAACATCAGATATTTTATTTTAAAAAATTCATATTTCTACTATGCTAGATAATTCAAATAATAACAAAAAATAATCTATACCACTTATTTTTATGGTTCTTTACCGTGTTGAGGAGGCTTCTTTAAAATTTGTGCAATGTTTCCATGGTACATTGATGAACCAGGGATGGGCTATGGTATGTTGAGAAGGTTTCTTTACAATTCGGCTCCTCCTTGGATGAAAAAAGAACACAAACTTAGCGTTCTGTTGGCTGCTCATTTTTAGATATCTTCTTGAAAAACAAAGGAAATATAAATAATGATGAATTTGGTATCTTTGTTTAAGCAATGAAAATAGGAGGCCACTTAAATAAAGACGCCTAAAACGTCTTTTTTTAAAGATATATTTTTATATTGTATTTTAGTTAGTTTCTGTATAATTTATTCGGTGTTGTTTATCACATATTATTAAATTCCTCAAAAGATTTTCTTTCCAAAAACAATAAAAAATATTTAATTTGGACTAAAATAAAAAAGATAATAGATTAACTATTAGATTTTTTAAAAGATTATTTACATAAAAAAAATATATCACATTCATCAAAATATATATATATATATATATATATATATATATAAAACAAGCTCTTAAAATTTTTATAAATAAAAAAATAATTAATTTTTATTCGTATAATATATAAAACAATTACTATATTATTATTATATTATAGATTAAAATTTACTAATTTAAATTTTGTTTTTATTTTTAATATAAGCATTAAAAATAAATAAATTTTTTATAACAAGATGTAATGTAACAAAATATATATAATATTAATTAGTTTTTAAAAAATTCTAAAAAGATGGTTTTTTTTCTAATAAAGTGTTATTAAAAAATTAACATTATAAAAACTAATTTCAACCAATATGATATAATAGGTTATTAAATATATTTAATACAAAACACATTGAATATAAATTTTTATTGAGTTTAAATTTTAAATAATTTTTAATTAAATTTCAAATATTTTTATTTTAAAGAGTTAGAATATTTTAACATCATTTTTTCCATATCTTTTTAATTGAGTTTTTGATTTTTTAAATTATAAACCTTATTTATAATTAAGAGTAATGTTTTAACACCACCAATTAGTCACACATATAAAAATACAAGAACAATTCTATTGTCATAATTATAATCTAACTTTATAAACAATACAATACAATAAAACTATATATAAGTAATATAACTAAATTTTATCTACATCTATAGTCACATTTCATAAATAATATAATTAAATTATATTTATGTTTATAATTAAATATGAATAAAACTACAAAAAATTATCAGGATGGTTAATTTTTTTTCATTCATAATTTTTTTATTTTTGTTGTGAAAAATTTAATTATTTTAATAATTAATTATTTTTTAAAAAATACAATTGAATAACACAAAAAATCTTATTAAGAGTAATTTATTTATACATGATTAAAAAATAATTGAATAATTATATATGGTAAAAAATTAATATTATTAGAAAATAAAATTAAAATTTATTTTACAATTAAAAATTAAGTTTATTTAAAAATAAAATTAAAAATCATGTTTTTTTTCTTTTTTTCAAAATTTATCTACGAGTAATTCTATAAATATTTTATGATGAATAAAAATATTAAACTCATACTAAAATTTATTCTAATAAAATTTATTTTTATTCTACTAAACGTTAAATAAACTATTGAAAAGAATTTTGTTTCCTCTATTAGAGAAGAATGATAAACTTCCATACTTCTATTATGTTATGGCAATAATTTGGCTGTTATTTTTTAATAATAATAATAATAATAATAATAATAATAATAATAATAATAATAATAATAATAATCAAGGTAGTAAACTCGTAGTTTTTACTTCGACTCGATGGCTGGCATAAAATCGTAATTTGTAGAATCGTAAGACGAAACGTAAATATAACTTGTAAATTATACAAATATATATATAAAAAGTTATACTATAAAATTAATTTAAGATTAATTCAATATATTATATATATGAACATATCATAATATGTTTATCAGGACATGAATATGGCCAATTTATCATAAAGCATTGTATGCAGAAACAGAATTAATCATCGAAAACAAAGTTTGAGTATATATGTTATGTACATCGTGTATAACATCAAATGCATTATTAAATCATCCAAAAGAGAATTTAATATATATGGACATGAATACAAGAATATAATTTTAATATATCAACCAAAAGAGAATTTAATATAACATTTTTAAAACATTAGAGTAGTAACGCAGAAGAACAATCATGAGGTATGACCTCCTGAGTAACTAAGAACACCACATATAAAAACAGAGCATAAAAGTAGAAAACAATACAACGACAGAATTAGCAAACGGTGATTCGGCGAGACTTAGTGGGGACTAAAAAGACAGAAGCATTCACTGGAACAACATTGACGGTGACAAGCAGCAAGCTTTGGCGAGAACAAAAGAGAAGGAAGAGATTGAGTCATCCAGAGATTGAGCGAAAACAAAAAAAAAACCTCCCACGATTAAAATTTCAGGAATCTAAAAGAGACAAAAATGACACCTAGGATTTCATCATTTTTCACCACTAATTGAGCTAAGAAATCATGCTTCTCCTCAGTCTGCTTCCTTAGATGCTACACGACAAGAAATCTACGATTCTAGCAAAGCCGGCATTTTTGTTCGGCGATTCTGCATGAACGACTACTTTCTAGAATGAAGACTAGAATCGAGACGAGAGGAAGAGATAAAGTCGCAAAATCGTGCGATTCAGCGAGTTGAATCGCGATTTTGTCTACCTTTATGATAATAATAATAATAATAATAATAATAATAATAATAATAATAATAATAATAATAAACAAGTATATCACAGTAAAAAAGGAAGCACGTCACCAAATAATTTATCATCCGAATTATATATGAATCAAATTGATAATATGAGGGCTAACACTACAAAAATCGATAACAAGGTTAGGGACTTACAAAACTTTTCTTAAGATCATAGAAAAAAAACATTTATATTTGTGTGATATATTATTACATTATATATATATATATATATATATATATATATATATATATATATATATATATATATATATATATATATATATATATATATATATATATATATATATATGAGCAAAAAAAATCCAACTATTTTAAAGTAAAATTTTTTTTAATATTTGATTAAATGTTCTTGTATTTAGTACTTTTTTTTGCACTTCCTCTTAGTTAAAAATATAATCATTATAATTTTTTAGTTATTATTGCTATGTGTGTTTATAGATGGGATATGACTGAAATTTCGATCCAATGTGCACTAAATTCATTAGATCAAATTCAATATTTGCACTTTTTATATTTGGATCAGATATCAAATATATCCTTAAAATAAAAAATATTAAAAACTTTTATTTTTATAAAAAAAGTCAATAATTCTTTTGTTTACTTTTTTAAACATATTTACTTCTATCTGATTATAGTGTGGATCCGATTCGATCCAATCCAATCATCTTACAGATCAAATACGGATAAATACTATAAATTTATATGGATATGATCTAATCTATGAACACCCCTAACTACTACTATAGGTTCATTGTTGCAAAAGAATGCTTCTTTTATTATAAACCATTATTAGATCTTAATTACCATTAAAACAATTTAATTGTCAACAAAGAGATAATACTCATTGGTCTCTGAAATTATGTTCGTATTTCAATCCATAGTTGTAAAAACCGAACTGGATCGATTGGTTCGACCGAAAACTAGTGAACCGGACTAGAACTGGACTTTAGTCCGGTTCGATTTACTATTTGGACCGTTTAAGGAATAAAATCGGTGTGAACCAATAAGAACCGGTGCAAATCGGTCTAACCGAACTGGTCTGCTTGAAAAAATTTTTAAATTGTCTCCACAAGGTCTCAAACTAAGAACCTTGGAGCAAAAGCAACCTCTACTTGCCACTTAGCCATTGCACTTCTAAGTATTATATTTGACAAATACTAATTATATAATATACATAAATATCTAATTTAATTTAATTTTTATTTTTTCTATTTTTAAAATTAATTATATTTTAATTATATACCATTATTAATATAAATATAAATTTCACTAAAAATTTATTAATTTACTTGATCTATTTTATTGCTAGTATTGTGATTAAGATTATTTGTTTTGATATTAGTGTTAAAATCTACTGATATTATAGTTAGATGATAGGCTTTGTGAATTAATTATTTTTTTATTGTGTCAAAATAAGATACTATTGTAGTATTAAAATTTTATGGTTTTTTTATAATAGTTATTTTTAGAAGTTGAGACTTGATTCTTCACAAAATGTTAGTGAAGATATGTATTTCAAATTTTAATTTTAAGTTTTTAACTATTTTATATTTTATATTTACGTGAGACCGGTTTTATCGGTTCAACCAGTGAGTTATCGGTTGAACCAATAAACCAGTGAACCAGTAGCTTGACCGGCTTGATCACTGGTTCAGTTCTAACAACTATGTTTCAATCTAATTTCAAAAATTTTGATTTACTCAATTTAGTCTCCCAACTTAATAGTTATGACTCACATTGGTTTCTAATCTTATTTTTGTCACTGTCTCACAAAATCGTAAACGACATGCTGAGATGGACTAACGACTGCTACATTATACATTCTAGCGACTATTTGATGTGACAATTGAAATTTTTTACCTTATTTTTTTTCAACTAAACACTTAAAACCCTAATATGAGTCACGGATACCTAAGTTAAAAAATCAAACTAAGTAAATTGAAACTTTAAAAATCAGGTTAAAGCTCGAATATAACTTCAAAACAAAACTTTAACTTATGTAGTGATTAATTTAAATGAGAATCAAATAAATCAAAATTCAACATAATTCTTATCAATGTTTTCAAATTCGAAATTTCTATACCAAAATTAACTAGGATTTTTTTTAAATTAAAAATTTAATGAAATAGTGACTTTAATTATCTTAACCAATGTCCTAATTAATTATTTTTATGTCTTAAAAAAACTGTATATGAAAAAAAAATAATTAATTTATCTACTTTAATAAATAGTTATTTTACGAAAATGAAAGAAACTATTTTTTTATAATTTTTTAACAACTAATTAAGATATATATATTTTGTTACACTATATTTAGTTATAAAAATTTTATTTATTTCTAATACTTATATTAAAAATAAAAAAATTTAAATTAATGAATCTTAATCTATAATATAATAATAATATAGTAACTATTTTATATATCGTACGAATATAAATTAATTATTTTTTTATTTATAAAAATTTTAAAAGACTTGAGCTTGTTTTATATATATATATATATATATATATATATATATATATATATATATTAATGAATGTGATATATTTTTTTATGTAAATAATCTTTTAAAAAAAATCTAATAGTTAATCTATTATTTTTTTGTTTTAATCTAAATTAAATATTTTTTATTGTTTTTGGAAAGAAAATCTTTTGAGAAATTTAATAATATGTGATGAGGAATACCGAATAAATTATACAAAAACCAATTAAAACACAACATGAAAACATCTTTAAAAAAAGACATTTTAGACGTCTTTATCTAAGTGGCCTCATGAAAGAAACAAATAAAGAATGGAAGTAAAGAAAGCAATATTAACTTGAAAGAAACGATGAAATAGGCAATGGAAGAATTGGACGTTAATTTGGGATGAATCGGAAAGCTGTAGAGCACAAAAATATTTTGAAAGATGATCTTTGTTGAAGCAATGGAAGAAACATAGAGAAGCCAAAAAATCAACCTCAGATGGAAGATGATCGACGAAGGAAGGTTCTTGGTTCTTTGGAAGTATATGCTTTCGAGTTAGAAATTTTTCTAATAATTAAATAGGCCCACTGTCAAAATATATATATAGTTTTGGATACATACAATTCTATAATTATTTTTTTTCTTTCAATTTTATCTATTTTTATTTTTATTTGTTTATATATTTATTTCATATTATAATTATAGACAATATTTTTTATGTTTATAATTAGAAGGCCAAATTAGTTATTTTAAATTATAATGATTTTAGTCGCCAAAAGAAAAATTATAATAATTTTATTAAATAAAATTCAACTATAAAGGATTTCATATTATTTTAGTAATTTTATAATAAAAAATTATTTTTTAACTAAACTATAAAATAGTTAAACTAATTTCACATTATTTACTAGACAAGTAATATATATAACTTTTATTAAAATAAGTCTATTTTTAATATTCTATCTCATTGTTAAAATATATTACATGATAAAATAAGTGGTATCATAGAATCAAATAAAAAATTATTGTTAGTGTTCCGGTCCAGCCCACTAGCGAGTTGGGTCTGGATACTGGGTCGACGATTCGATGGGTCCTCTGATTCGCGAATCCCCTCCTTTCTTGCCTGATTACAGGACAGGTGGAAGGAAGTTTTTAAAAAAGAGGGTCTGCTCCTGTGGGTTTCGCCCTAGTACACACTATATAAGGACCGGGTAGAGCCCTACCCCTCCACAGGTACATTACCTTCTCTAACCCTAATAGCTGTCTTTTGTATGGACACTAACTTAAGCGTTGGAGTCCTTGCAGGTGGCTCCCCTCACTCTATCACACTTCGTCAGCTCCGAAGAGTCTTGTCTGTCTCACCCCAGAGCTCATTCGGGCCAAACTTCCAACGACCCACCAATCCTCAACATCCATTGGACCAGACCCGTTTCAAGCCCGAGCAACTGAACATTAGCTTCGTCTGTAGGAATCTGGATTGAACATGACGGCGTTGTTCCCGCACTCGGACGAGCTCTGCAAAGAATGAGGAGCCCGCCTGAGGAGCAGGGTGAGCTCTGCAGGCGCCTCCTGTGAGCTGTCGAGACCCGTGACGCAAATAGAAAACTAACACTTCCGATCTCCTGAAAGGCGTCCTTTTGGGAGAACGGGAGATGACAACTCAAAGATCATGCAGGAACTCAGGCACAGGGTGTAGAATCTTAAACGGGAACAAGCGGCACAAGACTGATACCTCCCCTCCCGAAGCAGGGACATGCACCCGAGCTTGTCCCACACCCGTTCCCCCACTAGGAGGTCGGAAGGTCGCAAGAGAAACCGTGAGAGAAACGACGGGCGAACTAAAACCAACGCTCGAACTCGCTCCCGCACTCCCGAGAGAACAGAGGGCCATGGGGAAACCTGGGGAAACGAAGGAAGGAAAAAACGGGGACCCAGTCATTATGGGAGTAACCCCTTTCCACCCCTCCATCCTTCACGTCCGGTTGCCAAAACACTTCGACAAACCAACGGACATGAAGTACGACGGACCAAGGACCCTCAAGAACATCTGACGGCTTTTGAGGCCAGAATGAACCTCGAGGGGGTGGTGACGCTGTGAGATGCCGAGCTTTCCCGATAACACTAGCGGGCCCGGTGATCCGTTGGTTCAATGCACTGCCACAAGAGTCTATCATGGCTTTTGCGAACATTTGGCGCAGCTTCTTAGCGCGATTTACCACATGCATCGCCAAGGCCACCCGATTAACCTGCTAGGGGTCACACAAAGGGCCGCGAACTGACCAGGAAGTTCTTGGATAGGTTTAATGATGAGTGTCTAGAGATTGACGGCCTGACAAATTCAGTAGCCAGCCTGTGTTTGACAAACGGTATGCTAAATAAGGATTTTAGGAACCACCTCACCACTAAGCCCGTTTGGACAATGCAATAAATTCAGAATGTAACGAGAGAATACATCAATGACGAGGAAGTTAGTCAAGTAATGGCAGCCAACAAATGGCAGCCGACCAACTCTCCTCCTCGCCAACCCGCCTACTCGGAAAAACAAAGAGAGGCCCCCAGGGAAGGGGCACCGACAAAACAGCTAAAACTATTTCCTCAGGTGGGAAAGTTCACGAATTATACCCCTTTCCTCACAACCCCTATAACGGAGGTGTACCAACAAATCGCGGACAAGGAGATCATATCAAAGCCCCGGCAGTTGAAGGACAGGACAGGCGGGAACAAGAGCTTGTACTGAGACTACCACAAAAGCTTTGGCCACAATACTCAGGACTATTTACCTGAAAGACGCCTTAGAGCAATGTATTCGTGAGGGAAAGCTAACTGAATTCTCCCAATTCATAATAGTCTTTTTTTTCTGAGTTTTCAAATTAATCATAATGAGCATTAAATACCCAACGCGAAGTTCGAAACAACGCACCATGCTGCGTATAGGGGCAATACATGCGCACGGGGTCATTATCCCCGCCGACGGACTCTCAACCTAAGGAGAAATCAACCAGGGAAAGGGCGAGTAGCTAAAACGTGCCGATCACCACCTGGGCTTGCGATCAGCGCGTTGGAGGCATTGTTCTGCCCCAGCCCACTAGCAAGTCGGGCCTGGATACCGAGTCAACGACCCGACAGGTCTTCCGACCCGCGAATCCCCTCATTTCTTGCCTGATTACAGCACCTGGACAGCTGGAAGAAAGTTTTCAAGAAAGAGGGTCTGTTTCTGTGGGTCTTACTCTAGTACAGAGACTATATAAGGTGAGGGCGCTACCTCTCCCCGAGATACGTCATCGACTTTAACCCTAATAGCCGCTTCTTATATGGACACTAACTTGAACGTTGGAGTTCTTGTAGGTGGCTCCTCCTCCCCCCTCCCCCCTCCCCCCTCGATCACGCTTCGCCAGCTCCAAAGAACCTTGTCCGTCTCACCTTGGAACTCGTCCAGGCCAAGCATCCAATAACCCACCAATCCTCAACATCTATTAGACTAGATCCATTTTGGACCCGAGCAACCGAACAGTTAAATTTTAAATAAGTCTATAATTATAAATTTATAATGATTGAAAAATAAAAAGAAATTGACAAATTTAGTTTAAATATAAACACTTTGATATATTATCCTTAGTTATATATTTAGTCCTATATTTAGTCCTGTATACTGTATTATATGTTGATAAAATTTAAAAAAATTAAATTATATATTTTAATGAAATTGCTAGCTCCTAAAACTTTCTCTAATAATAATATGATCATAATAATTAATATTCATTTGTTACGTTGCAACCAATCAATGACTATCTTTCTGTTATAGTATATATGAAGCTACATAATTGATTGTTCAAGTTTAGTTAATTACTTTAGGATTCTTAGAGAATGATTGTCAACCAAGTCATCGCTACTAAAACTTATTTTTCTTCTGTTCTCTCTCTTATCTGGGGCTGTAATAAATAACCTCCCTCAGTAATTCAACTTGTAATATACATATAAATTAAACTCATCTCTTAGATCTAATCCTATTTATTTGGCAAATAAATATGCATATATATGTCAAGAAATTAAAGTAGTGTCTTGTTGATAATCTTAGTACACATACTAATTAATATAAACATAATAGAGATGAAGCAGTTGAGAATATATAGATACAGGGTAGTCTTATGAGTGATGAAAGCCTAAGATGGCAACTACATATATATATTAATTAATGGTTAAATCCCATGCAATGCATCCTCATATATTTTGCTGCTTATATTACGTACTAGCCAGTTGGTAATAATTAGGTAGCTAGGGTGACAATCACAATCACAATGACATCAACTGCACAAACAAAGAAGAATATATAGTTAGTTAGATTAGTTATTAATTAGTTGATTCCATATAATTAATGAATGAATGAATGTTACTAGTACTTACTCTTAGACTAATTGAAGGGACATTTGGTCTTGGCGTGCATACTGACTATTGGGTTGTAAACCAGTGACTTGAAAGTAGCCACGAGAATCAAATTGCTGCTGCTGATGCTGATGCTGATGCTGATGTTGTTCATGAGATTGATGCATTGATTCATAGTTTGTGGGTCCAGCAGTTGGCAACACACTCATGTTGTTCCTCTCACTTTCTGCTATCTACCAACATCAACACCATATATAATTAGATGAAATTAATCAAAGACACATGATATATAGAGATAGAAAAAGAAACCTTAGCTCGAAGAAGCTGGTTGTTGTTGTGCAAGTCTATCTCCTGCACCAGTTAACATTAAGTTAGAGGATTCAAGTGAATGTCATCTTTAATTATGTGGATAAATATAATTCAAAAGTTCTTCAATCTATGTGTCTTCATTCCAAAACTAACCCTCTAGTTTCTAAAAAGAAAATGTTTAGTCAAAAGCCACTTTCAACTGAAGAACAAAAGGAGAAATTTACCCTCTTTTGCATGTATTCAATTTCAGCAAACAGCAGCTCGTTCTGTTGTATGTAAATAAAGGTTATTAGCAACATAATTAACAATGAAAAAATTAAGACCATATTCAATTTATTAAAAACATTATAATACCTTTTTGGAACGAATCTTGCTGATTCCTTTCTCTAATTTATTCTCCAGGTTTTTGAGGTCCCTCACATTCATACTGCTCAATGACTCACCTAGAATTTGCCTACAATTCAATTCAATTCAATTTTCTTTTCATAATATATATATGGGTATGGATGCTCAAATTGAACAATACAGATTCCAAACAACTAAATGCCTTGAAATTTTAATCCCTTCAAACTCTCTTGTACCACAAAACAGTTCAACTTAATTAATTACCTGTTGTTATTCTGCAGGTTACTAATTTGGGCACGCAGTTTTTCTGCTTCTTGCTGGTAATACTGCAAAATATAATGTAATTTAATTAATATAATGATAATTATGGTTATCATTGAATATATATAAAATAATATGTTCTATACATATACCTGAGCATTAATCTCGAAAGCAGATCTAGCACCAGATGAATCTGAACATGCTTTTTTATACCTATCAATAGTTGCTTTGACACTGCAATTTATAATAGTATTATTTGATTAATTGATGTACATTCTTGAATATCAGCATTCTAAAATCTAATAAATAATTATCAACTAATAAGAAGGGCATGACTTACACATTATCTGCATCCTACTAATCAAATCAAATATATGAGAATTAATTACTCAAATCATATAAGGAATTCTACAACTAGGTATGTATTTACTATTTTTCTTTTGAGAGTGTTATTGTAAACACTTGTAACTGAAAAGCCAAAACACTAACTAAAGCACAAGAACATGCATTTCATTATATATGTATGTTAATATAAATTCTTCAATTGCTTAACTGTTGAGATCATAACATTTCTTGAAATATATACCATGATAAGTTTGTTCTGATACAAGCTTTATGTGAGTCCCAAAATCATCACCATTTCATAGTGGACAAAAATGAAAGCCTAATTTCAATGACATATATAGTACTTAAATATAGGGTTTTGGAAGAATGAAAATATTGGGATAGATTGGACCTCAAGCTATATTTTTCTAATAACATTTTAAAAATATTAATTAGAATAAAAAATGGTTTTTGTTTCCAATGTTTATGATTTTTTTAAAAATACTTTTAATATTTGATTTGATTCAAGTTAGTTTTTAATATTTTTTATTTATATCAAAATTATCTCTAAATATTTATTCCATCTAAAATATTAGAAATAAAATTAAAAAATATCTAAAAATAAATTTTACACATATAAAAAATATTAAGAATAAAATTAAATAAATAAAAAATTTAAATTAAATTAAATCTAATTAAATATTAAAAATATTTTTTAAAAACAATTATAAATATTAAAAATAAAAAGTATACTTTATCCTCTTAATTATTAGTGACTTTCAGCTGTATAAGCCTCACAAATCAAATCATAATCGTCAGAAATGGCAAATCAATCAGCTTTTATTTTGAGTAATCAGCACAACTAATAAGGCATATATGGGAATGGTATATGCTTAATATATGTGGGTTCCGAGTGATCATTAATCAAATCAACTGAAGTTTATCAAAAAAAAAAAAAATCAAATAGTGCACAAACATAGAGGTAAAGAACTAAATTTTCTTCAATTCATATCTATCATAACTGATTTCAAAGATGAAACAATTGGTGAATTATATAGGTTAGGGCATATGGATATTGGATAAGATGAATTATACATTGCAAAACTCTCATCTTCTTATCTCTCCATTAAAATTTTCAAATTATTTTTTATATGGTTATTCAAGCTATTGCTTTTAGTCTAACAACCAAGTAAGGATCTAATTAGAAAAAGGGGAGAAGGAGTGGTTCAAAACTCTAGGAGGAGTATATAATAAACCAAATTGGAGGTTTCAAATCAGATTTAATGCCATGGTGAGGTCAGCATGCATGTCACCTCTAGAATGTTGCAACATTTCATACGCAAAGAAGAGCATATTGCCCAGAAATGAATACTAAACCAGAAAAAAAAAACTTTTTCATTTTCCTTAAACTTGTGAAGCTAAGTATAATTAACAAGCATTGAAATATGAGCCTGAAAACAATGCAGGGAAGCATTCAAAGTCAGTTCCATAAAAATATAATATTAAATTTTTTTTAAAATGTATCGATATACTAGTATTTTAATAATTTTTAACTATTGATTTTAATTATAAAAAATATATATAATATATATAATTAAGATTAACAGTTATATATAATATATATAACTGTTAATTATATATAATATATATAATATATATAATTAACAGTTATAAATCACTTAAACAACAGAATACTAATATACTTAAAAACTTTGCTATAGCATTATGTATACAACTCAAAAGTCACATCAACTCCTTGTAGTTGAGACCCTGAATTGAGTCTATTCCATATTACTGAGGAGTAATTACATATACTTTGAGAATGAGTCTGTGTTACATGTTAATTATGTTGAAAATCTTGAGATTGAAGTTTCCCTAGCTCATTTAGTTTATTTGAAAAGTGTGTTATTAAAATATGGTAATTAAAATAATGCATTTAAAACAGTTTAAAATATGGTAATTAAGTTTTCCTAGCTCATATTTATTTATTTTGGAGGGGGTGTCATTTTTATCTTTAATTGTTAATTATGAATGAAGCTAGCATCTTCCACAATCTCTCATTTAAAATATGGCAATTAAAAAAAGTAAAAAATAGAAGAATTTCTAAATTTTTTTGTCAAATTTTAATTTCAAATACCTTTTTAAGTATAAAATAAGAATATAGTAAACATTTTTTTTCTCATCGATATCAAACATATTAACTTTTTATTTAATATTAATAAAATTCTATTAGAACTAATATAAAAAATCATAAAAATGTTAAGTACCTACAAAAAATCAATCACTAGGTTAGACATTATATAAACATAAATAAATTAATTGTCTCTTTTATTTTTTAATTTTATTAAAAATAATAATGCATTTAAAACAAAAATGTATCTAAAAATATTAATTTTTGAATATATAGGAAAAAAGGGACTACTTTGAGGGGGAAAAACTAAAGGAAAAAAAATGGCAAATCCAACATATATGTAACCTTGTTATTTAGGACATAGAGGGGTTAATAGAAACGGTTTCGCTACGTTACCAATAGCATATCTGCCAACTTCTACCAACTCTTATTTATAATTGTGTTTCATAGAAGTGTGTTTGTGGATGTGTCTAATAAAAATGTCTTTTTATAACTGTGTTTAATAGAAGTTTCTTTATAGATATATTTTCTAGATGTGTCTTTTTATATATGTATTTAAAATATATTAATTATTAGACACATCTACGAACACACTTTCAAGAAATACAAATATAAATAAGAGTTGGCAGAAGTTGGCGGATAATATGTTGGTATCCTATACTTTTTCTAACAGAAAACACAGTAAAGTGCATGCAGTTGGGGTTGAATTGAATCATAGTTATGAAATTGAAAGATGAAATTGAACATTTAATTGGTGGTCAAATCATGCAGCTGCCTCAGTAAACTGAACCTTAAACGCAACTTCTTTAAAAAGCAACATCAAATGATCTCATTAGTCAGTCATCCGATTGGATGTGATGCAAAATAAATTATTATTAAAATAAAATAGTAAGAATTTGTTTGACCATGTTCTTCAGATACCTTAATTTCCTCGAGCCACGCTGGCACAGGTTGCCACTTTATGATTGGTTCAACCATTTCTAGGGCTAATTCCTCTGCCACTTGGAGGCAAAACCATTTGCTCAACGGTTAATACCCTCAACCCCATCCATATATCCACCTCGGTGAACCCAACAACATAAGACTCACACCACTCTTCCAAAATCCTAAGTAGCAATAACTAGGAGGTTACCAACCCCCATTCAATAACATTATTTTATTGAGTGAGAAGATCTCAGCCGTCCATTTTGCATGGAAGAAGCCAAATTAGTAATTACTCAGAACTCTTCCCTCATTGGCTACTTCAATTGTCGTACGTTGTCTCTGCTACAAAAATCATCACACTCACTACTCACTCATTTCAATCTCTTCCCTAGGAAAGCCTTTAACTTTCTTTTCTTTATCTTATTTTATTGGATTCAGTATTCACTTCTGATGGATGAGTCCATAACTTTCACCAATATATCAATGCAAAGATCTTGAGAAAATGCAAAACCCAGTCTGGGATACCCAACAGTGTGTGAAATTATGATAAGCTACTCTTATTGGCTTATCAATCTCTTCGCTGTCTTTTTTCTCTTCTCAAGCTAATATAAAAGAATTTTTACTGGGAAATAAACAAAGGGGAAAGAAAAGAAATTTGGGCCTGTTTGCACTATAGCAGATAAAATTTTAGGGTTCAGATGGAAGAGTGAAAATCAACCAAGTATGGGAATCATGACATAAAACTCTTTTGTCAGAAGTCAAGAACTGAAAAATCATGTGTGTGACGTGACCAAAGATTCTTTCAACCGAGACAAATCCTATGGACTAGTCCTTTGAACCCTAACCAGGATCACTACCCACCCCGCCCCAATTTCCCAAAATCGACCCCAAAACACTTTCAACTTTCACGCCCTTTTGACTATTGTCTAGTTCCCAACTTCCCCATTGCCTCAAAACAACAGAAAAAGTTCATTTTTTTACTTCGATTTCTTAAGCATGATTACCCAAATCACTCAATTGCTAATAAAACCCTAATCTTTACACTAGGGTTATATTTGACCTAACATGAGATCTGGCACGTGGGTGCAAGTAAGATTTGGGGAAAACTCAGCTCAAGTATTTGGATTGGAAAATCTTTATCTGGGTTTTAATGTTTCTGAGCTGATTCAGCAGAAGTGGGCTTCAAAAGAGAAGATTTCTGCAGAGTCTAACATAAAACCTAGCTTTGGGCTTTTACAAACCCTAAAGATCCTTTACTTTCCTTTCCTTTCCTTTCTTATTTTCCTAAAACAAAATTAATTTTTAAATTGTTGTTTATTTATTTCAATTTGACATATTGACAAAAAAATAAAAATTGAGAACTGTACTATACTTTTTCTTGATATCTAACTGACGTGTTATTAAGGAAGTGTCAAAGAGAAAGAAGGGTTTGGGCTTATTGAAGCATGACACCTTTTCCTTTTCTTCTTTTTTGTTTTTGTTTTTGTTTTGTTTTCCTTCTTAGGCCTTCTTCATAGCTCCATAGCCTTATAGATATGTGTAAGAGAAAGAAAGAAAGAAAGAAAGAAAGAAAGAAAGAGAGAGAAAAATTAAAGAGAGAGTAGAGTAGAATAATAATAATGGAAGGGGAAAGAAAGAAAGAGGAAAAAAGGAAACAGAAAAAAATGAACAAGAATGGAAGAGGGAGTTAGGGGGGTGTTGGAAGTGGCTGATCTCACAGGCCTGAAAATCCTTACAACAACCCCAATTGGCTTCTATTTCTATCTATTGCACCAGATCTATGTATCTAACAAACCAAGAGCTAAGAAAAATTATCATAAGCAGAAACAAAATATATAAACATAAATTAAAAAAAAAAAGGCTCATATAGAAAGGAAAAAGTCAAAATCAGAAGTAAAGAAAGACAAGTGGAACTTCTTGTTTGCAGAACAACAGAGATACAAAGAGGAAAAAGAAAACCTCTTATATCTCTAGAACTGAATCACAAAAAAAAAATATGATTGTGATTTTTCTTGTTCTCCAAAATCAAATCCTTCACAAGATCTATTTGCAGGAGCAAAAATCTAAGAACCCCAGAATCATAATTTTTAGCTGAACAAAAAAAAAAAAAAAGAAACTTTGGAAGAAAAAATGTCACAAAAAAAATTAATCTCTACCTGTTATTAGCATATTCATAAAGACGACCACGGCTGGAGAAAACTATAAGAGCAACCTCAGCATCACAAAGCACAGATAACTCATAAGCTTTCTTGAGAAGACCATTTCTGCGCTTGCAAAAGGTTACTTGGCGATTTGTAGTGTTCTCAATCCTCTTGATCTCAATCTTACCCCTTCCCATCTTTCTCTGTGGTGAACTTGCTCCTGACATGGATTCATTTGCTCCTGGAAAAGCCATCTTCTTTATTTCACCTATACCTACCCTGAAAAATCACAAAAATCTTCTCAACAATATGAAGAAAAATTCTGGTCTTGATCAGCTTCCAGATGGTGTTTGTGTTAGGGAAAAATCTGAAAAGAAAAAGACAATGAAATACTGAAACTTTTGGGGAATCTATCTTATCTCATTACAGCATACTTTTTCAACTTAGTTCACAACATTTATATTGTTAGCTTCTAAAATAGTTTCATTTGCTTCTAATATTATAGCATAGTATGCACTCTATGTCAAAGCTTGTTTTGCCAAATCTGAGGGCTTGAAGTGAAAGCAAAAGGAAAAAGAAGAAAAAAGTTTAATTAAGTCCAAAAGAGTTGAAGCATTAAAAATGGGAATTTCAAATGATGTTTCAGTATTTTGCTAACTAACCTGGGTGATTAGAAAAATAAATAAAAATAATAATAATAAGGGGGAGAATATACAAATTAAGACACAACAGAGGTTCTGAGCTCTTGCCCTTGATTTTCTTTTGGCTTTGATCTTTCTTGGCTTGTTTGTTCTTAGAAGAAGAAGAGGAAGGAGATAGCTTTATATATATAATTTCAGAAACAAAGTGACATGGATGAAGAGATGGGTATTTATAAAGTGATAAAACCACCTTTCATCCATCATGGTTTATGATTATGCATCAAAAACTCTATATCATAAACATACTCATATATATGCCATCTCTAATATATTTTATTTATTTATTTTTTTCCCCTCTCTAGTGCCATGTGTTTCAGATGAAATCAGATTCAAAGAAAAAAAAGGGATATATCTAGAAGATTATTTAAGTTATGCCTCATTAGCAACCTTTTTTTCTTTTTTTTGGGGCATTTAAAAAAAATAAAATACAAGTGACAGAAAAACACAACATAGAACAAAATTGAATTTTTATTTGAAATCAAAATAATAAATTAGATATATAAAATATAAAATTGTAGCAAAATTTAAATAATAAAATTTCTGTAGCTAATATAAATTTTGTAAAATTGATTAACTAATTTAAAATTGTGATATAAAAAAATTTAAGATTTAAATTGAGATTTTAAATAAGGAAAAGTATAAGTAAATAATGAAAATATTAAATAATGTAAACAATGAATATGTCGGATGTTCAATTTAATAGGTATGCGAATGGTTGATTATGTTAATTCTTAATTTGATGGTTATGTTTTTTATTCGATTTACTCATGCACAGTTAACAATGACTGTGTATTCAATTCACTAGATATACATATTGTTATCTTAATGTTAGAGTTTAGGAGGTAATTTGGGATAGAGTGTTTTTTTTATTTTATTAAGTCAATTCTAAAACTCATTGTTCACATTATTTACAAAAGTCATTGTCTATCTGACAAAATTCTTTAAATAATAAAATTGCTATATCTAATAAAAATTTTATAAAATCGATTAATTAATTTAAAATTATAGTATTAAAAAAATTTAAAATTTAAATTAAGATTCTAAATACTCTTCAAAGAAGGACATGTGTGTTTAGCCATAGGAGAGAGAGAATGCTCAGAAAACCATATTAATGGAATGAAAAGGACAATAAATTTACTTGCAAAAATTCAGAAAATAGGAACCAATTCTTTTTTGTTTTAAAAAAAATCTATATTATTTTGTTGGAGATAATTATATTCAAATTATATAAAATATTTGACAATAGAATTTTCTCTCTTTATTTTAATTCAATTACATCACTTATAAAACTTGAAATTAAGATTCATTAATTAATAATCTAACACAAATTTTGGCTAACTGATTATTTAGGTTCAAGTAATTTTTCACAGTAACATCATTTTAGAGGGACCTCTGTAGTTTTAATTTAACTCAACTGCCATTGACAATTGGAAGAGTAGATCATCAACTAGAGTTATTCATCTTAGGCATTTAATTTTCTAATAAATTTTCCATCTTAGGCATTCAAGCAAATAGCATTTTTTCCTTAATTGTACTAGCTTTTCTTACATAGTGACAATAGGCATTAAACAATACAGGTTAATCAAATTAATTAATCAGTAATAGTGGTCCTTTCTTACTATAATATATATTTTTTGTACAACAATTAACCCATGAAATTGATAAATAACTAAACAGTCAAATGGTATTGTTTAGCTATGTCCATCAATCATGATCACAGTGCCTATTTCATATTTCTTTTTAACTGTTAGCATTTTGTTTGTGTGGGATTCCATCACTGTGGGGACTTCCTTCTATCATTGACACCATATTTATTTATTTATAAATATAAATAATGTAACTGTTATTAACTATTAAGTGGTGACCCAAAATTGAAGGCTACTAGCGAGTGCCATGTGACATGCATCCATTTATTTATTATAACAATTATTAATTATTCCTTTTTTCATGATTATTTTTTTTTTTCTAGAAAAAAAGAGAGTATAAGAACTTATGAAGCAAAGTCTAATACTATATATATAACTTGGTCTTAGCTAAATACTTGAAACAATTATTGGACCAAAAACTAAGAGTTGAAGTCAAAATGAGAATTTCTAAACTCAAGTCATCACCACACAAATAATACATATTGATTTTATAAGAATGAGTAGTGAAATTGTCTGAGTCCAAAATAGTTTTCATATCCAGAACTAGAGAGTGGACAAAAGACAAGTGATGATGATTTGACCATAAAATTATAACCAAGTTCTATAAAGTCATAAAACCAAACATATGATATTGACTTGTTGTAAGAGCTTTACTTTGAATGGATAGAGTTTTGGGTAAAACAAAAATTACCATGTGAAATAAGAAGGATTACTTACATTTACCATGCATGCATGTCGAATTGGTAAGGTATGTAAATTAAGATTGATTGGACGGAGCAATGAGGAAATTGTCGAGTGGGTACAATTTGTTCTATTCATGGATTGTGGCTTATCACTCATTAAGGTATGTGTAGGACATGTCAAGTATCCATGCCTACCTTAGCAATACATGTTAAGCATAGCGTTGACAGGTCCTTCTATAGCAAGAAATTTTGTTACACATTATTCCACTTATTACTTAACTTAAAAGTACATATATCATGTCTATCTATGTGGTCAAATTTTCTTATTATTTATCGCCTTGGTGTGTTTTTTCTTGCTAATACTTTATTTGCTTTTTTAGGTCAATCTAAGGTATAGTCTAGGCTTAGAGTGATTGGTCTTGGTTGGTAGTGTTCAAGGGATTTATTAAATTACGGCGCATAAGATGATAATAACAAGTTCTTATTAATGATTACGGTCACCTCAAATTGTAGTTGAAGATGAAACTCATGAGAGGAAAATTGAGTAAATGGATAGTATTAAACATCACAATTTTGGAAATTCAACTAATTAACGAGACAACCCCATGTGACCTTGAATATAATCATCAATGTATATGAGATCGTTACTAGGTTATTCTTAACCACGGAAACTAAAGCATAATAAGGAACCTTTCTTTAATTTCTTTTCTCAAAAAGCTAATAAACTGTGAAATTTTAACATTTCTTTTCATTTTGTGACTTATATACACACGCATGTCAAATCAATAACACGAAACTCCTATTATCGGTATTCAAGTTGGGATATGACTTTGACAACCATAAATAAATAAATAAATAAATAAATAAAACACGCATATTACGTCATTAATTAGTTATACTAATATATTGAACGCTTACTAGTTTATATTGAGTTTTATATAATTTTTTTTTGTATTTTTTCTTTATTACGAAAATATTGAGAAAACAAGTTATTCCTAGGGTATATTTATGAGAGGAGGGGGAATTATTGAACATAACGCTCTAAATTCAAATAAAACATGAAGAAATAACTATTAATTAGGTTGTTTTATGATGTGAGCTCAATTATTAATCACAAAATAAAAATAAATTAAGTAAAAAATTAAAAAATAATAGAAAATCATCAGTTTAAAGTAGCTTAAATTATTTTATTTTATATTTTTTAATTCTTATTAAAATAATTAGATAATATTAGATATAATAAATATATAAATATAGATATTATATACATATAATTATAGATGTTAAATTGAAAAACAGTAACTTTGAGTTATTATCTCTAGAGTAAGTTAATCTCATTGTATTAATATTTAATACACATCTAAAATATGATTAATCTTAATTCAAGCTGTTGACTTTAATTATCCTCACAATTATATAGAACTTATTTGTTAATTTAACATACTATTAATACTAATATGTTTAATTTGTAGCTATTCTACTACTATGTATATTTATCAGTATTTTTTTAATAATCATACATGAATTCTTTTACTTTTTTAGTTAAAAAATAATTTAAATATATAACTAATTAGTAATAATTATATTTTTGTACAAGTATTAAGAGTGTTTGGTGCATATAGTCATTCAGTCATGAATATGGTATTAAATTATAAAATTTCTAATAGAGTAACCTTTTTATTTACGGTATAATAAAATGAATAATACAAGTAAACCTTAATAGACACTTCTTGTTATATTAGGAAAAAAAAAATTGATATTATTATCCAATTAAAAATTGTTACACCAATTATTATCATTATACTTTAACTATTACTATTTGAATAGTCATATAATTAAGCAAAGTGGAAACTCCAGTACAGTCGACTTCACGTGAAGTTGATAGTTGAGAGCCGTTAGATGATTTGACTGATTTGATTAAATTTTTATCTAACGACTCTCAACTATCAACTTCACGTGAAGTCGACTACACCTGAGTTTTAGTCTAAAAAATGGTGTACACAGTATGGTAAGTTGGTAACTAAGATCTAAGGTGTATTAATTGATGAACAGGAAGATTGCCTTGGTAGGTACCAACAAATCGTAGATGCAGATATATAAGCCCATAGCTTGTGGATGCAGGGGAATATATAAGCAGCTACTCCATCTATTAGGTGCTGTATTTTTGGCTTTTGGCACAACTCAAAATAGTCATCAACATCTATCTCTACCTCATGATTGGCCCAAATCAAATTTCAAACTTTGAAAACAAAATAACAAAAGGTGGAAACTCAACTGCACGTAAAGTTGATGAGTGAAAATCGATAAATAAAAATTTAGTCAAATTAATTAAATTATTTAACGATTTTCAACTATCAATTTTACGTGAAGTTGATTGCACTTAAGTTTTCACCTTCACTTCTTAAAAAATGAAAAATGCTATTTGTATACCAAAATCAGCCACTAAAACCAACTATCAATGTATTTATGTATAAATACATATGTGGTTTAATTTATTTTCAATATGTATTTATATTTCAATATAGATTTTATACTGATGACTGACTTTGGTGACTAATTTTAGTGTACACGTAATATTACCCAAAAAAAAATTCTGATTATGAAAGCAATCTACTTATGCTTAACCATCACTATCTAAATGACTAAATAATCCTATTAACACATATTCGATTAATTTGATCTGATTTGACAAAATTTATAAATTTTGAATATTATTTTAATTTATAATAATGAATATCATTATTTTTTAGAAAAAGTCAAGAATACAACGCATTCTAAATTCTAAATTCTAAATTCTAAATATAAATTATTGATATAAAATTATTGAAGAACATAATAGTTTAGTTATTGAAATCTTTCAACAAAAATATAATAAATAAAGAATTAAAATTTATTTAATTAACAAAGAATATAATATTTTTTATATAAGAAAAAATGTTTAAAGTTAAACCATTCTTGGATTTAAAACTACTTCTGAATAAAGAACTAAAAATACCATATATTTTGACGAGTTTGATGATATTGTTGATAGAAGGTTTATAAATTTGTAATAAATTAGAAGTTTGACGGCTGTGACATTTTAGAAGCATTTTCATTTGAGATTAAAAGTAGCTAGTGGGGGGCTGGTTTGGTAAACTAGCAGTATATTGATGGTGGCTTGATAAGTTGCACTATTACAACGGCTTCTTAATTATATTGTGTTTCCCTTTCTTTTCTCTCCTCTCCGGAACTCATACATTATTTCAAGAGAACCTTGGACAAAACTTTTCTTTATGTTTTTATATATCCTCTTTTTTAATTTGCATCTTTATGAATCTTTTATTTGATACTAGCTAGTCGTTTTCACTAGCTAGCTATGCCTATTTTATGTTTACACAAATCCTTTATTTTTTATTGGAAAGGTGACAATACTACTCGAACCTGCAATCTACAAGTATTTCTACAGTAGAGGTGACAATATTACTCGAACCTACGGGTATCTATTCTGTTTCTATCCGTTTGAAGTGGATAATTATTTGTTAGTTGTTACGGTGCGGATCGGAGCACATTTTCAGCGGGGCAAAATCTTGAGCGGAGCGAAATTAAGTTGGGTTTAAGTAATACATGTTCCTACCTGTCTCCGGTGTATATATAATATATAAAATTTTAATATATAATATATATAATATATGTAAAATAATTAATAATATTATATCACATTTAAATTTGTATCTTAATTTATGTTATGTATATGATGATAGTTATATAAATTTTAAAATTTTATTTTAATTTTGAATTTTAATAACTATAGAGACAAAGCAGATATCTGCAGGAACGAGTTAGGATTCAACTTTTTATTATTCACGAATAAGAGTGGAACAGATTCTATGCAAATTATTGTGAGGTGGGACGGAGTCGAATAGGACAATAACCTGCTCCTACCCGGCCCGCCCCATTGCCACCTTCACTTGTAGTCTCATAAATAATAATAATAATAATAATAATAATAATAATAATAATAATAATAATAATAATAGTTTATTTATCAAATAAAAAAATAAAAGGCAAATGTATTATCTCTTCCTTATTGATCATTATGACAAAGGGTTTCATGCATGATCAATGATTGATTAGTTACACTCTGCCTTTCTCCTAAAATCAATCTTTTTGGTCAAGTCTTGATAGAAAGTACGGACTAAATCTAATATATGCAAAAGTGATCTGAATCTAGATCAAGCACAAAGGAAATTGTCAACAATATTGGACAAAAAATAAATAAATAAATAAAAAAGGACAAAATAGTCCTTTAAAATTTGAAAAAAATATAATAAATTAAATTTGCCATTGATCAAACTTATTTATCAATCAATTTGCTCACAATACAACCCCTTATGAATAAAACAAAAATGGAATGTGATTTTGAAGGGAAGATTTTGCCTCTGATCTCATGTTCTCAAGGTTATTACACTAGCTAGTACATGGGACTAACAAATGTTCACCAATTACCTCATGGTAGTGGTAGAATGTTCCATGCAAGGCCTCTGTTTCTAGCTACCTTCTTAGGATTCAAAGCTACCATCATCACCATGACACCATTCCACAAATCCTTCTCAAGATTTCCCTCTCATCCACGTTATATATATTACTACTCATCTTTTTTTTTTTTTTTGTAAAATCACTCCTTCTAAAAGTTTAAACTGATATTTGTATAAGTTTTTTTAGGTAAAAACTCAAGTGCAATCGACTTCACGTGAAGTTGATAATTGAGAGCTGTTAGATGAAAATTTAGTCAGTCAAATCATCTAACAACTCTCAGTTATCAACTTTACGTGAAGTCGACTGCACCTGAGTTTTCACATTTTTTTAAACCACTTATTTTAAAAGCTTAATCTGAGAGAAAAAAATTAATGATTATGTTCTTAATATTTTTAAATAAAAAAATTAGAAGTTCTATTGTTTGTATTAGCTAATTAAATATGATATGGCTTAATCTTTTTCTAACTTTTGGACGACACATCTTCAAACTGAAATATAACTCTTAATACATTGACGATAAAATCAAATTGAAACAGGTTTAATACGAATTATGCTAATTATGGTTGTGAAATTAATGTGTGATAGTGGAGGGAGAGAGAGAGAAGAGGGATATTGTGATGGGTCAAACTGGTTATATTTAAGAACAAGAAAATCTTGGCCATATCTGCAATGAGGACCACAGGGAAGAGAGATAGGGTATGGAAGTGGTACCACATGCCTCTTGCTTCAACCATCCAAATGCTAAAGTTGAGAATTGCATGTGTCATCTATCGACTTATATTCACCTCTCAATTATTGCTTATGCATGGTTTTCAAATGTTTATGCAATACAAGTGGCTTCCCCTCCCCTGCCCTGCTGGAATCTATAAATATCAATTTAATTTTCAGGCTTAGTGCTCCATAACAACTCTCTTATTAAGGCCGTGTTTGGGTCGAACAGGAAATGGAAGACAAGGGAGGAGTCCCCCCCCCCCCCCTTTATTATATAGTCTCGAAATGTACTATAAGTCTATAACCCTACCTCTTAATTTTAATCCAACACTAGAGTTAAACTAAGTTGGGTTAGTTTAGTAATTAACTCACTAGTTAGTCTGCTTAAATAAGTAGTCGGGTTTAAATCTTGTTTTGTACATGCAGAGCAACTTATTAGTTGGCGACAAACTCTTTAATAGGAATTCCGCTAGGGAGTCAATGGAGTATCTGTACAATGTGTACAATAGGCTGTTTATTTGGTCCAATATGAGTTAAAAAATGAATATCTAGGTTAAAATAATACTAATTTCTCAAACACAATACACCCATACTATTTAGAATAACCATCCGAGTACTAGAGATAATAAACATTTGATATCCTACTGAATCGAGCATCCCTAAACCCCATTGTACACGTTGTACAGATACTTTATTGACTCTCTATACTTCCTCTTTTAATAGAGTTTCGATTCGTGTTGAATTAGTCTTTGAAAATTAAGTAGAGTTAGTCTAATAGTTAGCTCACTAGCTAGTCCGCTTAAACAAGTGATAGACTTCGAATTCTGCTTTATATATGCAGCAATTTATTGGGTAGCGACAAATTCTTAAATAAAACTCTGATTCGTGATGAATTTGGTCCAATATGAGTTAAAAAATGAATATCTAGGTTAAAATAATACTAATTTCTTAAACACAATACACTCATACTATCCAGAATAACCATCCGGGTATCAGGGATAATAAACATCTGATATCTTACTGAATCGAACATTCCTAAACCCCCATTGTACACTTTGTACGAATACTTATACTTCCTCCTTTAATAGAGTTTCGATTCGTGTTGAATTAGTCTTTGACAACTAAGTAGGTTTAGTTTAATAGTTAGCTTATTAGCTAGTCCGCTTAAATAAGTGGTAGAGTTCGAATTCTGCCTTATATATGCAGCAATTCATTGACTAATACCAAATTCTTAAATAGAATTCTAATTTGTGATGAATTAGTTTTTAATTTGCCAAATTTTTTTATATACAGTAAATTTGTCGGACTGACGATATCGTAAAAAATTAAAATTGAATAGCGAATTTGAGAGGATAAAATTGTAAGGGAAGCAAAGTAAAAGCTAAGAAATTGCTTTAATTTGAGGAAGAATATAATAATATGTATATAATATTGAATTTGGAGAAGAGAGAATGGAATGGAAGGGGACCACGCACAAAGCAATTAGATGATGATTCTGAAATGGGGATTGAAATGATGCTACGCGTTAAGTTGGAGTTCTTGAATGCAAAGACCTAATCTCATAAATGCATAGTATGTAGGGTTGTCACAATCTCACCTTCTTTGTCGCAAAGCTATTCTCTATCACCCCCCAACCCTTTCAAGCCAAGTACTTTGCTTTCACTACCCACATGCTTACTATTACAACTTCATTTTTCCAACACATTTCATTTTTTGCACATTAATTAATCCCAACATCATCCATTTTGAATTCCTCGTCCAGATGGTTCATATAATTTGTTACATCACATGTACATCACTTCATGCCATCAATTAATTAGGTATCAAATGCTAAGATTTCATACCAGGAATAATAAATTAAGAATGCATACTTAATGTTTAGAATTAATGGATCGGATAATCTCAGTATTGGGGTAGCGTACATACATATCTATACGAGTTTGGTATTTGGGAATATACGATCTGTCTTGTCTTTTAGAGCATTAGAGGTGGCCATGTCATGTAAAGAATATTGATATTTTTTTATACCATGTATTTATCATGTCACACAAAATTCTTACATTATTATTATTTTATCTTATCTGTTAGAAAAATTAAGGTTCAATAAGAATCTGTCATTAAAAATAATTTTTCACAATTTGTGCAATTAAATAGACAATACCAAATATACTCAAACCAGTAAATATAAATGACAGATATTAAATAATCAGACATTAAAATTTTAACGTGAAAAAATTCCTAAAAAAATTTAGTCCAGTAAAATCTTCCACTATCAAAATAATGGGTACACAATCAGTCTTCCTAGTAGTATTAGGGCATTTTAATAATCAACAAAATATATTATGAAAACCGATGAAATCAACATAAACCCTTTATAAAATAGGTATCTCAAATCAGGCATAAATTTAAAAATAATGTTTTGATCCTAATAATATATAGTAAGGTCCATAATTTAAAGTAAATCACTTAATTATTTTATAAACTTATAAAAGGATCCCGTTAGGAAGATAATGGACTATTGAGTTACAAAATGAACATCTTTCATACTATTTAGAATAACTATCTTCACCAAGAATCGAATTCTTGACCTTTCGAATCTAGCGCTCTAATACCATGTCATGATACCACTCATTCTAAAAACTTCAGCTGATGGAAAAATGTAACACTAATAGTTATATCTCTAATACTCCATAAACCTCTATTGTATACATTGTATAAATATTCTATTGGCTCCTTATACTTTCTCCTTATAAAAATATCAAAACCTGTTTTGGAAAAACAAAAACTACCAATGAATTGGAATTCATACTCCATTAAGAATGTTGTTAAGTTAAGCGTAATAAGAACTCATTAATTATATTATATTGGATGAGAATGAGTGTAATGGGAGTAATGAATAGCGGTGGAATATATAGTCATCATCCTTTAATTTGAGTTAAAGTGAATTGAAGTGTATGTTGTTTGTATCCGATTCCAAGAGTGATGATAATTAGTTTGTGCAAAACCAACTTATGAAAATGTCATACCACTTGTATAACAAAAGTAAGCATTATTACATATTAGTGTCTTTGGCACTCTTATAAAAAAAAAAGTCAAATAGGCCTTACTTTCCACTAATGCTTTGAGAACATTGAAGATCAACCAACAAAAAATACTCAAAGCCATATTAGGTAATATCTTTAAGTTCTCATCTCTCTCTACTTTAAGGGTGACTGATGTTTGGTCCCAACCCTTCCTTTTGCTAAAGAGAACCCACAATGGTAATTTCTTTGATGCTTGTAATTCCCAATTAAAGTATAAATCTGTAGTCAATTTTCCCACCCCTTGTTTCTTTGTTACCTTTGCTCCCTTTTTCCATGAGCTTATAAAATTGAGTTTGATGGGTCCAAATTCACTCCCCCAAAATATGTACAAGATATAAATTGAGGGTCCTCTGCCACCAATGTCCGGTTAGATCAACAGAATAAGAAAAAATTTAGTACTTCTTTCTCCTATGAATGAAAAGTTTATACTAGTATTTGCAATCTGATACTTACCTATGCTATTATGCTTTTCTGTAAAGTTTCCAAAGTGCTTCTAACCTTTAACAAAACTAATTTACTTCAAGTTTTTTTTTTTTTAATAAATATACAACATACATAAGTATTCATCAATTTAATTACCTTGATGAAAATATTTTTTTTTGTTCTAGTGATGCTTTTCTTGTGTCCGGAGACTCATTATAAAGGACAGTTTTTATGAAACATTTAATTAGGTGAAATATATTTATATTTACTAATAGAAATTTATTATTTTAATATCTAAAAAATATATATAAGTAATTACTAAATAATATTATTATAATATGTCAAAAAAATTAGTATAAGTACTTGATAATATGTTTAAACTTATAAGATTTTTTACGTATAAAGTGCCATAAAATCACTCGTACTAAAATTTTGAACTGATAGGAAAGGGTTGGATATAGAGTTTTGATACTATATCATGAAACCACTCATCTAAAAAATTTAACCTGATAAAAGAAGACAACATAAATAATTATAGGGTTATGTTAGGTAATCAATAATTTTTTTAAACAACATGAATAACCACCAATCAAATCAAAACACACTACACCTCTAAATTATCGACCTAAATCTTAATATTAGAATAAACATCCACACACCTAGTGAAATAAACATGCGATATATTTATTGTTCACATTGTTTAGTATTTTGATTGTCTACCTATACTTTTCCATAATTATATCACTAACCTAAAGTATTAAGAAAATTGTTACAATAATACAAAATAATTTGTTATGAAATTTAAATTTGTGAATTTTGATGGACAAAAACTAGTGATAGATATGAATAGTATTGATAACTCCTTTTGATATGGGGTGTATAAAGTGTACCTTTTTGTTAAAGGTTCCACTCATTCTCACAAAACCACTCTGATGGTTGAGCCTCCTTTCTCTTTTTTTCTCTCCCATTGGATTGATGATGCCAAACAAACTTTTGTCTTTGTAGTCACATGGAGCTGAATATAATTTTTGTTATTTATATATGACATATTTATTTTCACATTGATTAATAATAATAATAATCTATCTACAGTGGAGTAGTGATGTCCTGGGAATAAAAAGCACAAGGCAGTTGGAAGTTGGTACCTGTTATAACCATTTTTTCCATATACAATTACCATCTGAAGGAACACCCAATCCCACCCTCAAATAAACCCTAAGTGGTGTTGAAACTTCAACATGGGAATGAAATCAAATTGGAAAATAAATTGCTAGATCCCTTTTCTTGCTGACATAAAATCATTATGTTTATATTATGCTGGCATATATATATATATATATAAACCTAAAGAATGTACATAATGAATAATACTTTTTCTCAGTTTTCTCAAAATCAGCTACCATAATCAGTTATTAATAGAAAATGATGGAAACTCAGGTGTAGTCGACTTCACGTGAAATTGATAAGTGGGAACTGTTAGATGATTTGACTGATTTGACTAAATTTTTATCTAACAACTCTCAGCTATCAACTTCACGTGAAGTCAACTACACCTGAGTTTTCACCATATAAAATGGTACATGTTAAAATATCAATATAATTAAAAATAAATTCAACTACATATATATTTATTCATAAATATATTAATAACTAATTTTAATGACTAATTTTAGTGTACGAATAATATTTGTGTTTTTTTTTTTTTTCCTACAGCAAGATAATGGTTCATGTTATAGGCATAGTAGTATTCCAAGAATGCCCTCAACAACAACAACCATTTGGGGGGCCCAAACAAATGTGTAACTATTAACATTGCCATTTTGATCTTTACAAAATAAATTCACTGAGTAGGGCAATCTTATCAACAACATTTGAATACAACTCAAAGACTAAATGTGGTTACAAAATGTGCATTGATTCTCTAACATAAGACCCTCTTATTTAGGATTAGACCTAGACTTCCCCATCACATCCCCATTCTTCAATAATCACAGGAAATCGTAGCAGTAACTTCACCATGTGCCTGCAGGCCTGCACCCCTAGAACTTCTATAAATATTTTTTCTTTAAATTTTAATTAGTTTCAACTTTCAACATCAATCGATCTAGAAAAATAAAGCATGTTTCTATGTCAATATTTACGAAAGGTATTTGAATAAATTTCTATTTTTAACTAAAAAGGTTAAAGCATTTGTAATTTTAGTCATGAAAAAACGTAAATTAATTTAGTTAGTGTGACAAAATTATGTAAAATATTTAATAAAACAACTCAATAAATTATCTATTTTAATAGACATAGAGTTAATTTAAATCTTTTATATTTAGAACTGTTTGTGCTTAAATGTTACATTATTGATAATCTACTTTAAATATTTATTAAAAAAATCATCACAACAATCTAATAAAATAATATATTCTTAAGATACATTTTAAATTTTTATTAACGTATATAATATTTAAAGTCAAAAAATAAATTCAAAATATATAAAATTTTGTCATCATATCATATTATAAAAAGTTCTTAAGATATTTTCATAACAAAACTAGGCTCGATCGTTTCTTAGAAGATAAATTTGTGTTATTCGACTTTACTTAAAGTTAATACTTAAGAATCGTTAGATGATTTGATTAATTTGACTAAATTTTTATCTAAAAATATTAACTTTACGTGAAGCCAATTTTAACATAATTTATAATATTCTCTAAGCTAGATAACATGAAACGTTGAAGAAAAAAATGTCACTTAAAATGAATTATATTAGAGAAGAGAAATGATTACTTATTAGGCAAAGGATAAAATTGAAAATAAGGAGTGACACAATAAAAGTGCTTAGAAATGTCAGGTAATTAATTAACTGAACATTTTAAGTACTGGAGTTTGATCGAATGAAATATTGTGTCATCACCAACAAACAGCTTTTGACTTGGAATTTGGATTGATTGACAGAAATAAAGGTACGTACGTGTGAAGTGACAGAAATTTAGTGATCGGAGGAAACTAAGGAACGATGTTTGAAGCAAAATATATAATCAAATCAGTCAAATATGAGTGCTGATGTGTGTATGCACCATTCCCTTGATGGGATTCTAAGCATTAAATATACTTTTATTTTACAAACCTTATGCTATTAGATTTTGTAAACAATAATTTTTTATTGATTAATGAAATTAATGCCTACCCCAAAAGTTTGATGGGACTTTTGGGTTAAGTCGAACAGAGAGAGAGAGAGAGAGAGACGGGTAGTTTCCATCAAAATAATAACAGAAACTATTTCTAAGTATATTACTCTTGACACTTAAATTAAATTTGGCTTTGATATATACTCTTCTTGTTTTAAAATAAGTGTCTCATGGAGTTATTAAGAACAGCCATATGGGGCTAAAATTTTTTATTGCAGAAAATTTTACTTTTTTTTTTAAATGTTAAAATAATATTTTTTTATTTGTAAAATGTATATTATTTTTTTATAATTTTTATAATTTTTTAAATTTATTTTAAATTTTTTATGTTAATTAATATTAACTTTATTCATTTTTTAAAAATAAATAAATTATTTTTTACAAAAATATATTTTAACAAAAAATTTATTTTTTTATCATTAAATTTTGCTTACCAAAATTAAATATCCTTTAATAAAAATTTTTTATTGGTTAAATTGTACTTTTATCAAAATATTTTTTAAAAAATTAATAATTAAATTATAATTTTACCAAATTTTTTATTAACAATTATTTTTATATTTTATTATTAATTTTTTATATCAAGATATATTATTTTAACATTAAATAAAAAAATCTTACCACTATTAATATGTATAAAAATTAATATATATTGATATTAAAAAATAATCTTACCAAGATTTTTTTATTTAATGTTAAAATAATATATATTGATATCAAAAAATTAATAATAAAATATAACTATATTAACGAAAATTTTGGTAAAATCATAATTTAATAATTAAAAAATTATTGAAAAGTATCTTTAAAAAATTATTTAATTATTAATTTTTTTAATATTTTAGTAAAACTACAATTTAATCAATAAAAAATCATTTATTAAAAGATATTTTGATAAGTAAAATTTAATGACAACAAATAAAATTTTTATTAAAGGATATTTTTGTAAAAAATAATGTATTTTTTTTGAAAAATGAATAAAGTTAACATTAATTAACACTTAACACAAAAAATTTAAAATGGATTAAAGAAGAAGTTTTTTAAAAGCTATAAAGAAGAAGCATATATATTTTACAAATAGAGAGGAGAGAAGTGTCATTTTATTATTTCTTATGATGAGAGGGGAGTGAAATTTTTTCTTTTTATTATGGAAGAAAAATGTGTGCAATTCGATTCTATTAGTTATACATGTGTTTTTATTTTAGTATGAGAATTAGTAATTAAATCTATCGATTACTTTGCAAGTTAATTTTTAAAATTTATTTAATATCACTTTGTTGTGATTTTTTTAAAATTCATGAATCGGATGATTCAATTTTTTGTCCTAATAAATTGGATGGTTCGATTTTTGTTCTAAAAAATTGGAGGTCTGATTTTTACATTTTAAATAAAAAAATTTTACATTTGAAAATAACACCCTTATAATTCATGATCCTAAAAAATATTATTTTCACCCTAATATAAAAAACAGAGTAAAGTATCATTTTTATTCCGAACGTTTGGGGTAAGTTCTATTTGTGTTCTTAACATTTAAATTTCTCTATTTGTATCTTTAACGTTTATAAAAGTGATTTAATATTATCCTACTATTAATTATATGAATAGATCAAATTGTATTTTTTTTAATTATTCTCATTTGAATGTATTTATTCTTAATTAGGTCTCATTTAAATGTGTTCGATTTTAATATTGTACATTGTGTTCAGGTTTAATTATGTCTCTAAAAAATTAAATTATGTAAATGTTGCAAGGATTAGTTTTAATATTAACCAAAATAGATCATCGATTCTGACCCAAACATTTATATTCTAACTTCAAAAAGAGATTTTTAAAACTCCAATTAAAATTCATGATGTGTAATTAACGGCAAGATAATATTAAATCACTTTTACAAACATTAAAAATACAAATAAAATAATTTAAACATTAAAAATACAAATAAAACTTATCTCAAATATTAAAAACAAAAATAATACTTTACTCAAAAATAATTTGCGGCCGTATGGATAGAAATGATATCTTTTCGCACCAAATACTATATTTTGTTAGTATATGACTTACACTAATCCAGTCGATCATATTTTAAAGAACATGATTTAATTCGTTTTAAAATCATTATATTAGCTATATTTTTCTACCTAATTTTAATATTGACTAAATTTTTATCGTATCAAATAATAGGTGAAGTTTGACTAACTTTATTGAAATACAAAGGATATAACATACGCACAAAATTTGTCCAATTTAAAAAATGGACTGATTGTTAATATGTACCTATTATTTTTTTATATATAGATTATGCAAATGATATAACAAAAAGCAGATAAATTAGCAAAACAATAAAAGGAATAATTATAAGTTAATATAAATTTCAAATATGTAGTACTTGAACTTTCAATATTTGCTTTTTTATTTATAAAAATACTATTTATTTTAAAAAATAATAACATTATGCTCCATGTTTATATTTTGCAAAATATGATACTAATCTAACAAAAATCTTATATGATAAAAAAATATAATAAGGAGTAAAGTATTAAATTGATCTTCTACGTTTGGGCATAACCCTGTTTTGGTCTTTAAAGTTTAAAATATCTTATTTGAATTAAAAAAAGTTTCATTTAGTTTCAATTTAGTTCCATCGTGAGGTTAAAGTTAAATAATTAACAAAATGTCATACATCACAACAGTACACGAACAATGTCGATAATATGGAAAACAAGCACAAGCTCCAAAGACACAAAATCAACCATGGATGCTTTAATATATTTATTTATTATCATTCTTCTTACAATTTAAATAAAATATTTTCTATAGAACTAAGAAGAATATTAAATAAATGTATTGATGCATCCATAGTTGATTTTGTGCCTTTTGAATTTGTATTTATTCTCCAAATTATCAATTTTGTTCTTGTATTGCTGTGATGTAAGACATTTCGTTAATTATTTAACACAGCGGGACTAAATTGAAGCTAAATAATTTTTTTTAAATCAAATAAAATACTTTAAATCTTAAGAATTAAAATAGAATTACACTCAAGGACTAAATTAATGCTTTACCCTATAATAAAAATCTTAATATAAATATGATAACTCAAGAAATATTTATCTGAGATTAGGCCATAGGAGTTAGGCCATAGGAGTATGTAATTCAACTCATTAAATTGTAAACTCCAAAACGAGAGATATGTGACAACAAACAAGGAAGCAAGTGATGTGATGTAACCAAAATAAACAAATAAAAAGAAACTTATCCTGAATTTGCAAGGTCAAATTTCAACATCAACAATTTATAGTCATCATTATTAGCCTGAAGACAATTATTTGTTAGAAGATTAAAATACAATAAAATGAAAAGCAAAAAAAGAAAAAACAAAAAAGAAAAAGAAATATGAATAGTGTAATTCCCGGTCACAATTTGCAGGTGTAAGTACGATGTATAATCATTAAAAAAGCAGGTGAATTATTAAGAGTTATTCGACACTAAATAAACAAATTAAATTCAACATGCTCCCATGTTCTTCAATTTCAACATAGCAGGCTGTCAAATAATAATGTTTCCGTACGAATACTAGAAAGCTACCTATATATATAGTATATACCAATTCCAAGAGTAAAAAATTGGAAGCTGAAAAAAAAACACTAATAAGATGGAAGTGAAAGCTTTTCTCATCCATTATTATTTTATGTAAATCTTTCTCAAAATAACATGGTAGAATTGTAGTCTAAGGTTGATATGGTTCAACACTAATTGGCAAATTCATGTTAACAACACCCAAATTTTGTGTGCTGTTTAAGCTATATACTAGTTTAGAATTATTAAAAGGTTCTCTATATGTATGAAATTTTTGTGTTCTGTGCCCAATGCCTTATGGCACACGGTGTGTTCTAAAACAAGAAAAAAGGTAGAACCGCCATAATTTGTTGCCGCATTCCAAACTCTCCAATAAGGGAAACGTTGCTTCTACACACACACACATTCTGTTATCTCTTCAAACAAATATTAAACATTTGCTTAACCATCTTGAGCTTAGAATATTAAAGGGGTTTCTCTTGACCATAGGACTAACTAGAAATATGGATTTGAACTTTATCTATTTTGTAGGCACCAAAATAAACTTAGCAATATTCATAAGGACCACAAAGATACTTAAACTGAAATTATGTAAAGATAATTCAGCTACTATGAAATCACTCATTATATAGGCATCAAATTTACCTATATACCTCTACTTTGAACTTGTCAGATCGTTACGTTACGTTATGTATACTATCCAAATTCCTCTAGTTTAGCTATTTTGTCTGAATTGTTAAACTTTTTTCTTTTTTAAAAAAAATTCTCTTTTTTTTTTTAATTCCTTAACTTGTATTTAGCGGTGTTCATGGATGGAATCAGATCCGCATATCCGCGGTGTTTATCCGAATTCGATCCGAAAATTGCTAGATCCGATTCGCACACTAATAGGATCAGATTGAGAATTTTGTATAGGTATCTACATATCCGCATATCCGCGTATTTGCAAAAATAAAAAAAAAAATAAGTAAATATTCTTTGTGTGTTTTATTTCAACCAATAATGATCATATATGTTGTATTATTTTAATTTATTTTTTAAGAAAAATATGTTTAATATTATTTTAAGAGTAAACATATTTAAAAGAATCGAAAAAATGAATTTTATTGATATTTTTTAATAAAAATAAATTTTCAAAAAATATTTTTTGTGTTTTGCATCTGATATCTGATCCGATCCACAAATGTGCAAACTAGATCGAATCCAAGCATACAAAATGTGGATATTGAATCCGATCCGATAATTTTAGTGCGAATCCAATTGAAATTTTTGCCATATCCGATCCGCCTCCACCGCTAGTTGTATTCATTTCATTCACTACTTTTTTTGGTTGATTATTACCTTTTTATAAAAATATTAATTTTATAACAAAACCGAAACTAGGCAAATCATTTAGGAGAGTTAGTTATGAAAGATTCACATCACTTGGGATTGGGAAGATCTAGCATGATTTTTTCCCCCCCAAAATACAAAATTTGGATATCTAATATTTTTGCAAAATGTAAACTTCACGTTGGGCCTTAGCCCATTCACGCGTAAAATGTAAACTTCACGTTGGGCCTTAGCCCATTCATGCGTAACAGGCTTCATTATTATTCCTATTGAAATTCTCTTATATCCGATCCCAAATAAAATAAAGATAATCATAAGTTCATAACTCAAAAAAAAAAAAAAAAGAAAGCTGACCCGGAAAGAAACAAAAGAATAGATGCTGAATTTTATAAAATAGTAGACTTTTCAATTTAATTCGTTAAAGTTCTTAATCTAAATTTAAAAGAAAAAGAAAAACAGTTTTGATACAAATTACATACATAATGTACATGACAAAGGAGCAAATCTAATCTTATGTTACATCTTAGATGCAATTCTATTGCCGCAAATAATGCAGTTGGAAATAAATAAATCTTTAAGAACTAATCAAGAATCTTAGAAAATCTGAAAACATAATAGCCAAACTGGTAATGAACACATCAAAAGTAGCCAAATGAATCTGCTTGCTATCTTAATCTTTAAGCTAATGTAATTTGCATCACAGGACTTGTGTTGTTCATATCCGGCTGGACCTTGAACGCGATGAACTGCCTCGGCTGCTAAAATTCGAACGATCCCTCTTCAACAAGGCCTCCAGATTCTGGAAGCATTTCAACGGTTTAACCTGGAAATAGTGTCAGCATTACAATATCAATGTAGTCGATTGGTGAACTAGAGCCTTATATTTTTACCAATTACAGTCCGTTCGGTTACGTGGATTAAACGATGTCATAAAATCCAATAATAAAAACTAGTTTCTTTTGGTATCTTTTTTACTTCTAGAAACTAGTAGATAACCGGAAACGCGAGGTGGCAAATACCTTCCAACGTCCTTTTTGACCAATAGTGTTGTAGATGGATTCCAGCCTTGGTATTATTTGTCTAAATGTTGGTCTCTTTGCTGGATTTTCATTCCAGCAATCTTCAATCAATCTATAAACAAATTCCATTGTAAACTTCAGCAAATATAAGTAACACCATGAAACATGCAAACTTTGAAGATTAGTAATATACAAAGCATATTATAGGCTATGAACAATAGTTAGATTAAGTTACATACATCAACATATTTAACAATTTTCAAATTTGTCTGGGAAAAATTTCTTGAACCTGATTTAAAAACTAATTTATTAGCAACAGAAAAGAATATCATCAATACACATTGAAGACTTACTCTCTTATCCCATGGGCATAACGCTTGGCTGGAGCTCGAAAAGGTGGACGCTCTTTTGCGGCATATACCTTAGGAACTTCGTCTTCTTTCTTTGCAGAAAATGGTGGACAACCTTCAATCATCTAATGCATAGCAAATAAGAAATATCATGACAGTAGGATGTGAAATTGTAGGAATTTGACTAGAAGGAAGTGAAATTATCCAACTAAATGATTTTGAAAGATTTCAAAGCTGATTTATGAGAAGAACAATGTAGTTTAAAATGATACTTAGGCAGATGATTACTTGAGGTCAGTTCAACACTTTCAACTTTCACAAGGAATAGTTTTTGAAGTATTTAAAAATAGATACCTCTTGCAGGATTAATGCAAATGAGAATACATCTACTTTGGTGTCATATTCTTCTTGTTTGAAAACTTCAGGAGCAACATAGCGGCCTACCAACAAAATCAACAAATTCCTAATGAGTCCATGAAAGGGAATGTCTATGTTTACCAAAAATATATAAAGCATGGCATTATTTTCTTATGTGCTAAGAATAAGAAATATAGCATTTTTCATATATAGATAGTTCATGTGTGCACTAATATCAATTCTGAAGAAAAGCAGCACCCACAAGATGTATCTTGGCAAGTTAGAGGTCTGTCTTCTTTAACTGCCAGCAACTTGCTAACCCCAAAGTCTGCAACTTTTAGGTGTCCCGAATCATCCCGCAATATGTTACTGTTAGCTTACTCATAAACAACATTATAAAAAGTGTAGACTATATCAGACTATTAAACCAGACACATGGACATCACATAAAAGAACAGAGGTTAAGATGAAAATAATTGGAAAAAGAAACTCACGAAGGCTCTAGATCACGGTGAATGATTGGTGACGGCTTATTCTCATGTAAATAACCCACTCCCCTGCATATTCAAGGAAAAATAAAAATGTAGCAAGTAACACTTTTAACAGGCCAAAGGGCAAATACAGTGAATGGAGATATCATTATTCATTTAACAGGTAACTTAACTTTTCTATGGCAAGTATTGGACAATGAATGATAATGTAAAAGCCTTAAAAGTATACAACTTTTCAGTGCTCACGCAAATATATAAGAGAAGAAAATTAGGACAAAATATTGAGAAAACTCATAATTTGAAAAATGTCCTAAGGTCTATGAATGCTTTGTCCATATAACTAGAAATAATAACATATAAGCACCACCCAAAATCAAACCACAGAGTACCAGCCCCCTCTCTAGAACCAATATCAAGCCACATGAGTGTCAAATACCTGGCAATATCAAGTGCAAATTTCACAGCTGTTGAAGGTTTCAAAGCTCCTTTTCTTCCCAAGAATGCACGGAGATCTCCCTGACCAATACATACAGAACGTAAGATCACCAAATGTATATTTAATTCCACATAAGTTTTAGCCTTCATCAAACAACACCAAAAACCGCTCAAGAAATCATTTTCAAACAATTGAAGGATAAAAGACCTTGGGAAGATATTCTGTCACGATCATCATCGGGCTACTCTGTGTCACAGCACCCAGAAACTGAACTACATTTGGATGCCGGATCTTCAGGAATAGTGCAAGCTCGTCTCTAAAGGCCTTCCTGTAAAAATCCAAGCATATTAACTACGGTGAAAATAAGAAAGAAGGGGAAAAAAAGATTCAAGGTTTTTGAGCAACTCACACTTTCTCCTCATCAGTAATTACGTCCTCCCCAAGTTTTTTTACTGCAACCTCTGTCCCACGCCAGAATGCACTACAGAAAGTGCCCTGCCATTTAAGACTAGATTGTGAGATGCAATAATTATTTACATGTTAATTGAAGCCTTGTGCTCTTAGGTAGTGCATACCCAGGATTTCTTAAGAAAACAGCATTTCTTAAGAAACATAGACTAACTAGTTTCTTAAAAGTTCTGTTCCAAGAACATGGCTACAGATAAACAAAATTATCATAAAAGTTCATTACTGCTAATTGCAGCTTACAGCTATTTGAATACTGAAGAAAAACATTAGCTAAAGCTTAATAAAAGAGATGTAACAAAATATTATTATTTAGTACCAGTTTTGGTCACTTGGGGGAAGGGGTTTTTTGTTTGGCGGGGCGGGGGCGCCGGAAGGGGGGGGGGGGGATGATGAAACAAATTGACTGTTGATCAGAAAGCAGTAAATCATAATGACTTTACCTTTGTTATCTCCACACTATTGGTAAAATCAAGTTCTTTAGGATTGATTTCATATTCTGGTACTTCACGTGCATGATGAACATGCATAGGGGCCATCTGAGACAGTATAATTATATGTATAAGCAACGGTGAGTAGAATACCAAATATACATTAAAGACCAGGACAAATACAATCCTCAATTAACACATACCAGAGGCTTTGCTCCATTCTGCTCCAATAGTTTGATCACATCATTGTTTTTATAAAATATAGCATCTGCAAGTGGCTGTTTGGAAGATATGAGGTTAATTAGTCCAGCAATTATACTAAGACGAGAAACTTAATTCTAAGATGCAATCCATATAGAAGACCCAGAGATTTAACTGTATTTCCACTGTTTCTCATTACTTACACCCTCTTATGTTTCCTCCCATTGTAAAAGCAGGCCAATACTTAGCTAATGCCTAACAAAAGCAGTGGAAAAAAACAAAGAATCTTAACAAGAACTTGATCCAACAAACTCAGGCCTTGAATGACACTACATATCAATCATGTATCCGGGCTTCTAGTATGAGTGCCAAACAGAATGGATATATGCTACAAAGTAAAGCATTTGTGATTTGATTAGTCAAGCAATCCAAAACCAGTCTAGCTAAAAAAAACCCTAAATCTGAATTTTGGTCTTTTGAAGCTAACTAAAACTTATAATACTATTGTCATTGCCATTTTCTAATACACAATAATTTCGTTATGAAAATGCGCAGCTTCTGTTGATGCTATATTCAGTTTCAGGCCAAAAGATAGTTCACACTTAAAACCTACAAAACTAAGTTGCATCATGCATAAACACCCAGATCAATCATGGAAACCAGAGTCATTTTAGTTAGTTAGTTAGTTATAGTTAGTTACCGTGCTCCCCCAGCGATCTTTGGCGTCGACTTCAGCTCCTTTCTCGAGCAACAAAGAAACCACATCGGTTAATCCCTGACACGCAGCAACGTGAAGTGCAGTGCGGTCATCAATGTCTCTGAAATTGACGCTCACACCCGAATCCAAAACTTCACGAATACCCTCAAGATCGTTCTCGTTCGCCGAATACATCAACCTCACACCCGGATGGATACCTTCCTCGCCATTACCATCGTTGTGGAGCTCTGATCCTTCTTCTCTGCGGTGTTCTGGTGCCAATGATGACTGCTTCATCAGCGTAAACCTCGAAGGGTTTTTCGTCTCCATAGTCAAAAAGAAGAGAAAGGCTCAAGCTTGAAATGCTGAAAGTGAAGATCAATGAGCTGAAAAAGATGCGATTTTGTTTAATGGGTAGTGGAGAATTGAACCGTGGAGGACTAAAGTTTAGAAATTTATTTTTGGGGAGTTTGTGATGAGGTGGTTGAAGTTTAAGCGGAGTCCACCGTTGACATGTCTATGATGTTCGGAGAAGGAGGAAGAAGAGGGTGGATCTACGCGTTGAGCTAAGCGCGTGACGCGTCTCCTGAGACGCCAGCGCAAGTTGAGCCAGTGGAAGGAAGGTGGCGCACGATAAGTCGATAACATACAGTTCACTAACGTGCGCCCAAATGCAAATAGATATTGCTTGCCGCGCCGACATCGTACCGTGTCCATGTCACCGTGTGTATGATTGTTTTTACATGTCCAAAAATCTACGGATCAATAACTCATAATTTTAAGAATTTAGTTTTTTATGTAATTTTTATATTTTCATAAAATCAAATTTATTCATTAAATAGGACATATATAATATTAAGGTGGAAATTCAGTCACGAAGTTAATACTGACAATTGTTAGATAATTTGATTAATTTGACTAAATTTTTATCTAACAGTTCTTTGATATCAACTTCATATAAAGTCGACTTCACTTGAGTTTCACCTAATATTAAAATTAAATATTTTATATGAATTAATTTTTTTATCGTATGATTATTTTTATATAATTAAAAAATTTGACGTAAAAAATAATAAAAGTAATCTTATGTTGGTTATATATATTATTTTCTATGATATTATATTATTATAAAAATATTATATAAATAAATATTATTTTTTATATTGCTAAGAGTTAAACTTAATATTAACACGACAAATTTATTAAAGAAGTTTAAAAATTTAACTATTTAAGTGTCACTAACTTCTTTTTTTTTTAAATATGGAGTGCCACTTACTTATAATACTATTTTAATTGAGTAATGTTAAAAGATAATAATAATAATAATAATATAAAATTAGTTTATTTAATTAACATTTAAAATTTTTAATATAATATATATAATTATAGGATTTTTTTCTATAAAAAAATAAAAAAAAAATTATTTCTCCAAACATGATTTTTGCATTTACACAAGTTTACCAGACCTAGCGAATTCTATAAAAATTGACAAGCTCGCCTTACATCCGGGAACTCTATAAATTTTATAAAGTGACGAACTCCATTCAAGTTTTTTGAAATACGCATTTTTAATCTATATTATCGTCTAGGAAATAGAATATTAATCTACAAACAGTATATAAGAATACACAAAAATACATAGATACACCAGAATAAATTATATTTAACAACAATTTTTTTAATTACAAATTAAAAAAAAAATTATTTTCCAAAAATAACAAGGATTGTTATTTCTGTGTATTTTTGTGTACTCTTGTGTACTTTGGAAACTATGATAATGGTTACCATTGTTAACTTTTTAATCTGATATATTTGAAGTGGATTATTTTTGGAAAATAGTTATTTTTTTAAATTATAATTAATTTTTTTTGTTAAATATAGCTTATTCCAGTGTACCTATGTATTTTTAGAGATGATAATAATGGTTGCCATTATTAAATATGACTTATTTTTTTAATTTATAAATAAAAAAATCTTTGAAGAAGTCATGCTTGTTGTCCGTTTATTTTTGTGCACTCATATATACTATTTGTAGATCTATATACTATTTTCTAGACAATGATATAGATTAGAAGTGTGTGTTTCAAAAAACTTGAGTGTAGTTCGCCGGGTTAGGCAATTTATAGAGTTCGCCGGAAGTAAGGTGAACTTGCTAATTTTTATAGAGTTCGTCAGGGCAGGCGAACTTACTTAAATGCAAAAAAAAAATCGTATTTGAGAAATTAATGTTCAAAAATTATGTTTGGAGAAATAATAATTTTTTTATTTTATTATTGAAAAAAATCCTATCATTATATATTTATTATATCTAAAATTATTTATTATTTTAATAATAATAAATAAATATAAATTTTTTTTACTTATTTCAAAATTAATTTTTATTATCTCTCAAATACTTTTATTTAATCTCTCTCCTTAATAAATCCTTTTGTGTTAAATTTCCCAAAAACAAGGCATTAATAATTAGTGTTAATTTTACATTTAATGTCTTTTTTAAATAAAAATGTTATTTTAATAGTAAAATCAATCAATCAATATTTCTATAAATATATATAATTATATATTTTATATTTTAATACAAAAATATTATTTATATATTAAAATTAATCATTATATAATTATGTATAAATATAGTGTTATTTAATTTATTTCTAATGTATGTTTTATATTTTAATATATATTTTATATTAATAATTAATTTTAATATATATTTAATATGATTAATTGTAATATCTAATATGTATTATACATTAATTATTAAATTTAATAAATAATTTTAATATATATCTAATGTAATTGGTATTGACTATTGAGGACTCAATTATAAAGGGCAGAGCTTGGGAGCTTGGGAAGAGGCAGAATGAGAGAAGAGAATAGAGAGATGGCAAAAATGTGTGAAACAAGGTCGAAAGTGACAACACTACTACTCTTATGCGTTCTTCTTGTCTTAAGCTCACTCCCTCCTTCTCTCTCTATTCGTTATCCTTTCTATGATGACCCTTCACAGCCACACCCACCATCTTCACATTTTAGGACATTCCGGTCAGGACCCTATCGTGGTCCTCCTCTTTATTTGCGTTCTCCTCCTCCACCGCGCCGCATCCCTCCCGGCTCTCATCGTTAATACAGCTCCAATACTTTGTAATAATAATAATAATAATAATAATAATAATAATAATATCTAGTTATCTATGGCTCTTTATCATTTTATTCTAGAGATGCAAACACACCTAATCACCATTTCTCCATGATGAACACTAGATAACATTACATATTTTACGCCTATTGCTGTTTCAACAACGCTCGGGGTGGCAACCTAGCGGGTATGGACGAATTTTTGCTATACCCAACCCGTTTCAGTCTACAATAATCTACATAAAATTCGACCCGCTTCTACTGTGAATAGAAAAAAGTTGAACCATAATCCGTCCGTCTTACCCGCCCTTATAATTATTAAAATTTAATAAATAAAATTAAATTTTAAAATTTATATAACTATCATCGTATATATAATATAAATTAAAGTAAAATTTTAAATATAATATAATATTATCAATAATTTTACTAATTATTTTATATATATTAGACATATTATATATTAGAATAATATATTATATATATACCGGAGCGAATAGTACCAAAATCCAACCTCGTCCCATTCCGTCCCGCTAAATACCTACCCCAAACAGGTAGGAATGGAGTGAGTACTGACAAATTTGGATAGTGTTGCCATCCCTGAACAACGCATACAAACACAACTTAAAACAACATACACAAGAAGAAGAAAAAAAAGGGAAAACTAATTACTATGGTACACACTTTATGGTTGTCGTCTCAGTTTGTTTCCAATCCAAACCTGCGTTTCGCACGAACCATATTAACAGCAATAAAGACCAGTAACTTATCTCTCATGTCATAGACAAAATTAAAATAGGCGTGTCTCCAAGACCTCTTCAATATCAAACTGCCGCATACCACCCAGAAGCCCGTGATGTACCCAAAAGCAATGCTTCCATATAACCAGAACCTTTCACGCTTGTCTTCACTTTCATTTGCATCTTCTTCTTCATCTCTTGGTGGCAACATTAATGAGGAGCAGTTAGTTGGCAGTGGTGTTCCACAAAGATGTGGGTTGCCCTCATAAATTGATGGATCAGTGAATGTCCCAAATTGATTAGCTACAGGAATCTGTCCTGAGAAGTTGTTGTATGACAAGTTCAAATGACTCAAGAAAGTCATTGAAGTCATGCTTGGTGGGATTGAACCTGAAAGATGGTTGTGGGAAAGATCAAGGCTTTCCAAGTCAGTCAATGATCCAATGTTGCTTGGTATGTTACCAGTGAGATGATTCCATGACAAATTCAAGGCACCCAAGTGAACTAGCTCACTCAACTTTTCTGGTATCTCTCCAGTAAGATCATTTTTAGAAAGATCAATGGTTGAATGCACTACCATCTGGTTGATATAGTCCACTATTCTGCCATCGAAGACCAACTCTATATGCCTCGTGTATGGTACATGGTCTTCAAAAACAAATGAATACATCAGATATTTGAAAGATGTTTGAGGCAGTTTGTAACCGTGCACATCTCCTAAACATGCAGGAATAGAACCTGATATTCTGTTTTCTGCAAGATCTAACAAATGAAGAAAAGGTAGATGACATAGGTCTTCAGGGATGTTTCCAGTTAGTGTGTTACCTCGTAATAGTAACTCCGCAAGTAAAGGAAGATTTTTGGTGACATCTTTCGGAATGGACCCAAAAAACCTATTGTATTTTAGCACAAGAGTTTTCAGGTTACTACAATTTTGAAAAGCTGAAGACAAATCTGCGGAGAGGTTATTGTTGCTCAAGTCTAAGATAAAAAGTGAAGGCAGTGAGCATATTGAGGTTGGAATTCCACCTGAGAAACTGTTATTGGATAGATCAATAATTCCCAACCTCTGCAAACCCATCCAAAATATGGGTATTTCTCCCACCAAATGGTTGTTGGACAGATCAAGATAACTAAGACTTTGCATCTTATTAATAATAGAGGAATGCTCCCACTCAAGTAGTTATTTGAGAGGTCCAACTCTGTCAATTGTGACATCTCTTTGCCAATATCAACTGGTATTTCTCCGGAAAGGAAATTGTTCCTTAGGTAGAGTGCAGACACACCAGACCAAAGTGGGAGAGAACCCTTCAACTGGTTGAAAGCTAAGTTAACAGTGGGTGAATATGAGGAAGAGAAGTTCAATGCTTTGGGAAGGTAACCAAATATATTGTTGTGAGAAAGATCAAGCTGCCAAATTTGGGAGGATATGTTGAAAAGCCAAAGGGGTATCTCCTCCGAAATTCCAACATTTTCTAGGACTAAAACTATGTCATTAAACAGGGACTTCAGGTTTCTGAGCCAGTTAGGAAATGCTGGGCCAACTTGACAGTCATGAATTTCTACATCATGTAAGTGGTGAAAACGGGGAACCCAGTCATGCGTCACTTTCAAAGCCAGTGACTTATTTTTGGATGATACAGAGAAAGATATGAGATTTGTCAGATTATGGAAATGAATATTGGTCATTGTACCTTCCCAAAAGTTTTGGAGCAGATTTAGAGTTGACAACTTGGTTAGTTGACCAATACTTTCTGGAATTTCACCATTCATCATGTTGCCTTGCAGGTTCAGTGAACCTAGACTGGATATATTGCCTACAGATGCTGGTATTGGACCTGAAAGTGAGTTGTTTGACAGATCAAGTTCCAACAGAGAGTTAAACTGCCATAAAGAATTAGGCAATTTCCCAGTTAGTTGATTTGAACTCAGTAAGAGCCACTCTAGAGTTTGGTTGCTACAAGACAAGGCCTCCAACAATTCAGATATATCCCCAGTAAGCTGGTAATTGTTTGACAGTTGTATCTGCTGAAGTTTGCAGAGTTTCCCTCTCCCAAACTTACTACTAAGGGGGCCACTGAGATATGAAAAATAAAGATTTATTTCTGTGAGTGTGCTTATATTAAACAACCAAGAAGGTATTATTGTGGAACTGAAATCATTGAAAGAGAGGTCAAGAATGGAAAGTGATGTAATGTTTTGAAATGGAAGTGATGGAGGGAGAGTATCAAGATTGCAAAAAGACAAATGTAACTCTAGCAGCGACGGAATCATATTTACAGCTCGAAACAACTCAGTTGATGGGGAGCTAATGTTAACAAAATTCATGTTTAGATATTGAAGGTTAGACAAAAGAGAAAGCCAGCTTATATCTCTAACCCATATTGATGATGCTGTTAGACTTGAGATATCTAAATAATGCAAATTTGACAAATTTCCAACTTGAGAAGGGACCATTCCAGAAAAGTTTGCCCAAGATAGGTCAAGGTAACTCAACATACCAAGAGATCCTATAAATTTTGGAATGGGGACTCCTTGGAAATTATTATGACTAAGGTCCAAGTGAATCAGACGTTTTAGGTATGTAAATGAAGGATTTAACTGACCACTTAAGGGAGACCATTCCATGCCACAGATGTGTGAGTTCTGAAGGTTAAGCCTTAGGATGTGACCAGTTTGATTGTCACATTCTATACCCTTCCAATTACAGCACTCTTTCCCAATCCATGAAGAAAGGCAATTGCCAGGATCTTTAAGATCTTTCCTGATTTTGAGGAGGACAATTCTCTCTTCCTTGATGCAAAGAGTGCTAACATTAAGGCTTGTAGCTACATAGGATAATGATATAAGCAGGAGAATAGAAAAGGTAGCATATTCAAAGATGATTTTTGTGCTTGCCATCCTCCTAAAACCGGACATCATACGTTTCCAAATTTAACTGTGTGAGGCTGTGAGCTCCGTTTGATGAACTAGAGCTATATAGAACAGAATATGTATCTTGATAACATAGTCAGATTAAAGATATTTTAAAAATTGATATACACCATCTTCTGGGGAGTTCACCAAGTCAAAATCTGGATAATGCTTATGCTAACACTTGAAAATTGAAATAGAAACAATTATTATATAAGGTATTAACAAGTTTGAAGATGTCAGCTGCTACTGCTGAAGTCCATGCAATTTTCTATAAGCTACACTGCATGGATTTGCGTTGGACTACTTGCTCTTTTTAAAATATTTATGTCCTAATTAATTTGTAAACAAATATATTATAAGCACTTGATTAGTAATGTGAGTGTGACAATGGTGCATACCTGTTATTGACAATGCGGGTCCTTGACTGAGTAATGCAGTGAATCCATTATAAATTGATCTCTCAATATGACATATTAGTATAAAATTGATCATTCATCAAATTATCATATAATTATCCATTACCTTCCTTCGCGTCTCTTTCAAGCTCATCTTCATGGTTCCTTCTCTGCAATTAATTAAAGCAGCAGCTTCAAATAAATTGTCTCCGACCTGGAGTGAAAATACAGGGAAAGAACCAAAGACTTACTTGTAAATTATAAAGGACAATTTCCTAATTCAAAATTACTAACATCTATAATTAAAATCTTATTACATCTAATCCGATGTATTTATTCTAGCGATAATTAATAAATACAAATAAAAGTCAAAAAGACAAATCATGACTATTTTGACTCCCAAACATTTTTTAATATTGTGTGTAAAAATATACAATAAGCTCAACAATGACTATTGCAGGGTATTATTGTAATAAATCGGATTCAGTTATCGCAGTTAGTGATAGTTGGTGGCTACTAGATGTTTATAGCAAGTTGGCACTCTTAGTTGAAGCTAGCTATTTATACTATTAATTGTAACTAAAGCAATATGTGATCTCTCATTCTATTCTATTGAATAAGCAATAGTAAGTTCTCTGTTGGATTTGAATCTTCTAAAGTTTGAATTTCACTTTAGATATAATCTTTTACCTTGAATAATTTCTCTTTCATATTTATTATTAGACTCACCTATGAAATTAATGGTTAAAATTCATACTTTACTCTCTAATGTGAAATTCAAACTCAAACTTCAGAATTAAAATCATTCATATTATATATAATGCTGATTGACGATAGATTAAATTAACGGCTATATTTACTATGAGGATTCAGGTGTCATATGAGGAATCAATACAACAAATTCATTTTACATGAACAGAACCCAACTCACTCCTAACGTAATTATTAATTGACAAGCACTTAGATAATAGCTAAACACTTGAGACAATCCACTATTACATTTCATCACTTTAGATTTGTTCCCTCATCAAGGAAAAGGTGCCCTGAGTATCATCTCAGTATCCACAATGTCAATGGCAAACCCTTTGCCATGCTGCTTCCAATAATCAGCGAAAGGGCTAATCATCTCAGGCTCAGGGATCTCAAGCCTTGAGGTCTTATAGCTGTCTGAGGCAACATGATACTTTGCATCCCTCTGATGCACCAGATCTGGCCTCACCAGCCCAGGCCTCACCCCTTGTGGTGACATCATTAGTGCTGGTGCACCCAGTGGAACCCTATCTCCTGCACCAATAATAACACATAAAACTAAGCTTAATTAAACTCCAACAATATAATAACACAAAGATTGTTAACCTCTATCGGCCTGCCAAGTACACCAGAATTTTCCATAGGATTTAGCAAGGTTTTCAAGCTCAGGCATGGCAATCATCTCTGGAACTCTTGGGCTTATTAATAGACCCAACTTGACCTGCACCATCCAAATCAGTCTAAGATAAAATATTTATGACACAAGAAAAAAAAAAAAAAACAGAGAATAAAGTGAAAAACCTCATAAGCATGAGAGTGCCAAAGCTTCTTTTCCTCGTCAGGCAGATCTTCAAAGATTCTATCAGAAATAATGTACTCCACACCTGGCACAAATTCATATGGAGTGAGCGAGTTAGTTTTAATAACAAGAAGAAACACGCATGGGAAGTGAGGGAATAATTAGACCAAGGAGGCGGGCGTTGGCGTCGTCGGAGTCGTAGACGGCGCACTGGAGGAAGTCCTGGTTGAGGCGGGAGCAGTAGTGGTGAGTCTCGATCTGGCGAGACATGTCGTGGCTGTAGATGGCGAAGGAGCAGACATGCTGGCTGAACTGTTTCACGGGTTTGAGGGACTGAAGCATCATGGCGCCCTTGTCTAACATGTGCTGTCCCACGCTCATGGATTGCCCCGGTGGTGTGGGGCCCGCTGACTTGTCCGCCGAAGCCATTATTGTTGTGTTGGAAGAGATGAGAGTGAATTGGAAGTGATATAGAGGAAGGAGAAGGGGACGTGGTAGGCATGCAAGGTGCATTACGTGGCTTAGACTTGTTAATTACTTGTCAGGTTATGTTGCCATTTGTGAAGCTTTGGGAACTTGGAGACCTTTACATAACCACAAAAAACTTTATCAACTTTGAAAATAAAGTGTCTCATTCTTTTATCTTTAATTTTATAAATAGGATCAAAAATAAATATAAAAGAAATAATAAAAAATTAGATTTAACACTAAATATCATCTAATATTTTTACTTACACTTGTCAATAGTTTTTTTTTTCTCTTTACCAATAGGTTTAAGTATGTGATTTATAAAAAAAAATTAACTTTCACAAATTTCAAAATGAATAATATATACATAATATGAAGACAAAATCATAACAAAAAAACACTGAATGTAGATAGAAAAAAGATTAGAATGGAGATTAATTTCTCTCAAAAGGTATGGAGTGGATAGTAAGATCCATATGTGGATTGTGAAAATCTTGAGACAAAAAGCCTCCAAATTGTGAGGAATAGAAAGAGGCTCAGAAAGCAACCAACAATTATTTACTCCTTATGATAACCCATCTTTATTACTTTTTTTTTCTTCTTCCTTGAAAACAATAATCATTCCTTTGATTTTGCATTGTCATCTGGCACTATAGGTTGTTGAGGCCGGTACTTGTACATCTTTGAAACAAACAAATAGATTATGAAGTTGATGAAGCTCACCACAGATAGGAACAAGTAGAAAAGGTTTAGATGGTTTCTGTTAATGTTGTTCCCTGCTAACCATCCCCTACTATTAGTGTGATGCTTGGTTGCACCATTCACACATTTCACCACAATAGTACTTAGAAAATACCCGAGTGCCATTGAAGTCCAGAGGAAGCATGTTGATGTAGATTTAAGCCCTTTTGGTGCTTCTGAATAGAAAAACTGAAGCAACCCCACATAGGTAAACATGTCAGCTATGCCAAATATGAAGTATTGAAAAGAAAGCCAGAATGTGCTTATTGGCAATGGCTGAAGTACTGGTATAGCATCAAGCATGTTATGGTCTCTTGCGACTTGTTTTCTCTTCACTTCCATTATTGAAGCCGCTGCCATTGATATGCAAGAGAGTACTAGACCTACTCCTATGCGCTGCAAGTGCGTGACTCCAGTGGGAATACCGGTGAATCTGCGCAGAAGAGGCACAAAGATGCGGTCGTAGATTGGAACAATTATGATTAAGAACGTGACTGGGATGATTGGGAGGGATGCTGGTGGGATGTGGAAATTATTGATGAATCTGGTGTCCATTGTATAGCCTTGTTGGATAGAAAATGTTTGGAGTTGAGCCAGGCAAAGGGTCATTATGATTGTGCAGCAGAAAATCGGGACCATGCTAAGAAGGATTTTTGCATTTTCTACTTGTGTAACTCTGCAAAGCTTCCATGGGCTTTGAGCCTGTGGTTTCTCAGATTGATCATTAGGTTTTGTTTGGATGGCTGCTTTGTCCAAAAACCTGTGAAAAAAGAAGCTTCTGTTCAGAACTACAAAACCAAAGACATTGGAATTGGAATTGGAATGATATATACTGTGAAAATTAGTAAAGCTAATTTTAGAAAATAAATAAATAAATAAATAATAACTAAATAAAATGAAAGGTAATAAACAATCCTAGTTTATAACCTTAGGATTTTAATGGTTGAAAAAGAAAAGAATTATATACCTCTAATTGATGGATGGTTCATATTGAAGAGACTCACCTATAAATTGAGTTTTTCTTTAATTCATTTCAATCAAGTCATCCAAAGAGAATAACATAATATTTCTTTGAGTAGTTTTCTTCTATATATATAGAGAGAAGTGTGTTCTCCTTTTGTCAAGAGAGAGTGTTATTGTAGTCTCCTTGTGAGAGAGAGAAGTAGTAATTCTCAAAGAAAGTTATTCAATTGTTTCCATATTTTATACAAATTTCTAATTTTTCATCTCTATATTTTGCTGTGTCATTTGTCTGGTACCTAACAGTGGTATCAGAGCCAAAGGTTGCTGATTAAGATTTTTTTTTCCGCTGCGAGTTACCGTCTAAAAAAAAAAAATGGCAGCAAAGTATGAAATTCCAAAATTCAGTGGGAGTAATTTTTCCATATGGAAATTGAAGATAAAAGCCATTATGAGAAAAGACAATTGCGTGACAGCAATTGAAGGTAGACCCACTGGAATTACAGATGAAAAATGGAAGGAGATGGACAACAATGCTGTTGCAAACTTACACTTGGCACTAGCTGACTCAGTTTTATCAAGTGTAGCAGAGAAAAAGACAGCAAAGGAAATTTGGGATGCTCTCACAAAATTATATGAAGTCAAGTCACTTCACAACAAGATATTCTTGAAGAGAAGACTTTATACTCTTCGAATGAGTGAGTCCACATCGGCAACGGATCACATCAACAATCTAAATACGCTATTTTCCCAACTCTCATCGTTGGAATATACCATAGCGGAAAATGAACGTGCAGAGCTCTTACTTCAAAGTCTACCAGATTCATATGATCAGCTAATCATTAACTTAACTAATAATGTTTTGACTGATTATCTTTCTTTTGATGACATGGCTGCTACGGTTCTTGAAGAAGAATCTAGGCGCAAGAATAAGGAAGATAGATTAGAGAGCTCAAAACAAGCAGAGGCTTTGTTGATGACAAGAGGAAGATCAATGGAGCGTGGTTCCAGTGGGAGTCAAAGTAGACCAAAGTCACAAAGTAAGAAGCAGATCAAATGCTACAATTGTGGTAAGAGAGGGCACTTCAAGAAAGATTGTTGGAATAAGAAGAGTATAGAGAAGGTTACAGAAGGATCAAGTTCTCAAGGATGTGTTGCAAGTACCTCTGATGATGGAGAAATCCTGTATGGCGAAGCAACAATTGGTTCTAAAGGCAGCAAACAGCTCACTGATGTTTGGATTGTTGATTCAGGAGCAACATGGCACATGACTCCTCATCGTGATTGGTTTTGTACATATGAACCTGTCTTAGAAGGATCTGTGTTTATGGGAAACGATCATGCCTTAGAAATTGTTGGAATAGGTACTGTCAAAATAAAAATGTTTGATGGTTCTATTCGTTCACTTCAAGGGGTAAGACATGTGAAGGGCTTGAAGAAGAACTTGTTGTCGATTGGGCAACTGGATGAACTTGGCTGCAAGACCCATATTGAAGGTGGGATCTTGAAAGTTGTTAAAGGAGCTCTTGTGGTAATAAAAGCAGAAAAGATTGCAGCAAATCTATATATGCTTGTGGGAGATACTTTGCAAGAAGCAGAGGCATCAGTTGCTTCAACAAGCCAAGAAGAAATGACGATGATATGGCATTGCAAACTAGGCCACATGTCAGAACGAGGTTTGAAGATTCTTGTAGAACGTAATCTCATTCCCGGGCTCAAATCGGTAAACTTACCGTTTTGTAAGCACTGCGTTACAAGCAAACAACATAGATTGACGTTTGGTAGATCAACTGCTCGGAGCAAGCACATATTGGAGTTGATTCATTCTGATGTGTGGGAATCGCCGGAGATGTCCCTAGGAGGAGCAAAATATCTTGTATCATTTATTGATGATTACTCTAGGAGGCTATGGGTGTTCCCGATCAAGAAGAAGTCAGACGTGTTTGCGATGTTCAAAGAGTTTAAAGCAAAGTTAGAACTTGAATCTGGAAAGAAGATCAAGTGTTTAAGGACAGATAATGGAGGAGAATATGTCGATGGCGATTTTCTAACATTTTGCAAGCAAGCAGGTATTCAACGGCAATTCACAGTTGCATATACGCCTCAGCAAAATGGTGTAGCAGAGCGAATGAATCGGACTCTCCTAGAAAGAGCACGAGCTATGTTGCAAACTACAGGTTTAGCTAAGTCTTTTTGGGCAGAAGCTGTTAAAACTGCCTGTTATGTGATAAATCGGTCACCATCAACTGCAATTGGGTTGAAGACACCAATGGAGATGTGGCAAGGTAAGCCACCTAATTATTCTTCTTTACATATATTTGGTTGTCCTGTGTACGTAATGTACAATTCCCAGGAAAGAACAAAGCTGGACCCAAAGTCTAGAAAATGTATATTCTTGGGTTATACTGACGGAGTTAAGGGGTATCGCCTGTGGGATCCCACTGCCCGCAAGGTAGTTGTCAGTAGAGATGTGATATTTGCAGAAGATGAATTGCAAAAAGAACAAGAAAATGACAGCACTATTAAAGAGATAACCACTGTTCAAATAGATGAAAAATGCAGAGAAGGTGATCTTTCTGAAGCAGAACCACAGCACGAAGAACAAGAAGCAGAGGCTAATGACATAGAAGTTCGTCGATCCACTCGACAAAGAAGAACACCATCATGGCACTCAAATTATGTTTTGACAAACCATGATGCATATTGTCTTTTGACAGAAGATGGAGAGCCAACAACTTTTATGGAGGCTATGCGCAATCCAGACGCTTCTATGTGGATGACAGCAATGCAAGAAGAAATTGAGGCATTATATAGGAACCATACCTGGAAACTTGTTGAACTTCCAGCAGGTCGGAAAGCCATTGGTAACAAATGGGTTTACAAGATCAAACGAGATAGTAATGATCAGGTGGAACGATATCGTGCGAGATTGGTTGTCAAGGGATATGCTCAGAAAGAAGGTATTGACTTCAATGAAATATTTTCTCCGGTGGTGAGACTAACTACTATTAGAGTAGTTTTGGCTATGTGTGCTGCATTTGATTTACATCTAGAGCAATTAGATGTAAAGACTGCTTTTCTTCATGGAGAACTTGAAGAAGAGATATATATGCTCCAACCAGAAGGTTTTGAAGAACAAGGAAAAGAAAACTTGGTTTGCAGGTTAACTAAATCTCTGTACGGTCTAAAGCAGGCGCCAAGGTGTTGGTACAAGAGATTTGATTCTTTCATTATTAGCCTTGGATACAACAGACTTAGTTCAGATCATTGTACTTATTACAAGAGGTCTGGTGATAATGATTTCATCATTCTGCTGTTGTATGTGGATGACATGTTGGTGGTAGGTCCCAACAAAGATCAAATCCAAGAATTGAAGGCACAGTTGGCTAGGGAGTTTGATATGAAAGACTTGGGACCAGCAAACAAGATTTTAGGGATGCAAATTCACCGAGACAAAAAAGATAGGAAGATTTGGCTATCGCAAAAGAATTATTTGAAGAAAATATTGCAACGCTTCAATATGCAAGAATGTAAGCCAATTTCAACCCCACTTCCTATGAATTTCAAATTATCCTCAAGTATGTGCCCTAGTAGTGAAGCAGAGAGGATGGAAATGTCTCGAGTACCGTATGCATCAGCGGTGGGAAGCCTTATGTATGCCATGATCTGTACAAGACCAGATATTGCTCAAGCAGTTGCGGTAGTAAGTCAATTTATGGCAGATCCAGGTAAAGAGCATTGGAATGTTGTTAAGAGGATCTTGAGATACATCAAAGGAACCTCGAATGTTGCATTATGTTTTGGAGGATCAGAATTCATTGTCAATGGATATGTCGATTCAGACTTTGCAGGTGATCTTGATAAACGAAAATCTACTACAGGCTATGTGTTTACACTTGCAGGAGGAGCTGTAAGCTGGCTATCTAAATTACAGACTGTTGTGGCTTTATCTACTACAGAAGCTGAATATATGGCAGCTACACAAGCATGCAAGGAAGCTATTTGGATCCAAAGGTTGATAGACGAACTCGGGCACAAACAACAGAAGATTTCTGTGTATTGTGACAGTCAGAGTGCCTTGCACATTGCAAGGAATCCTGCCTTTCATTCAAGAACAAAACACATTGGAGTACAATATCACTTTGTTCGGGAAGTAGTAGAAGAAGGAAGTATTGATATGCAGAAGATTCACACTAAAGACAACCTAGCAGATGCCATGACAAAACCAATCAACACAGAAAAGTTTGAATGGTGTAGATCCTCATACGGCCTATGGAATACATAAGCAACATGAATTTTGAAAATTTATCAAAATTAGCTTTAAGTGGGAGATTGTGAAAATTAGTAAAGCTAATTTTAGAAAATAAATAAATAAATAAATAATAACTAAATAAAATGAAAGGTAATAAACAATCCTAGTTTATAACCTTAGGATTTTAATGGTTGAAAAAGAAAAGAATTATATACCTCTAATTGATGGATGGTTCATATTGAAGAGACTCACCTATAAATTGAGTTTTTCTTTAATTCATTTCAATCAAGTCATCCAAAGAGAATAACATAATATTTCTTTGAGTAGTTTTCTTCTATATATATAGAGAGAAGTGTGTTCTCCTTTTGTCAAGAGAGAGTGTTATTGTAGTCTCCTTGTGAGAGAGAGAAGTAGTAATTCTCAAAGAAAGTTATTCAATTGTTTCCATATTTTATACAAATTTCTAATTTTTCATCTCTATATTTTGCTGTGTCATTTGTCTGGTACCTAACATATACTAATTGCAAATGCTGAGTTCTTTGACCAATATGGCACATTTTTCATAGCCAAGATCTTTTAGGGTTCATCAAAGTGTAGACTATCCAAATCCACATGTTTTAATTAATTTACAAAATATAGATATTATTAGACCTTTTACTCTAGCCTTGTATCAATTTTACTTCTTTATTATGGCAAAGAGGCATGCAATAGAACTATATGTGTGCTTTAACAGTTACAAGAAGGAAAATTGAACCTGTAAATATCTCTATGAGGTAGAAACTCTGTTTCCAAAGCAGCTTCCTTGTCCTGCTCAATCTCATATAGTTCTGCAGGATCTTCAGGAAGGGTAAGTCTTCTATTCCGGATTGCAGCAACATAGACCTGGAAATTAAAACACATGAATAAGTACAATAAGGAGTTTGCAACTATTATAGACGTCATCGTCTGGGGTATTAAGCTTATCGAAATTCGAGAGTAATACTGATTAAGTTAAAACCAACACCACTGAGGCATGTATACAACAGATACCTGCACGATCTCAAGTAAAGCACTTGTTCCTTTAGCAGGATGAATTCTGTATAGTGGCAATGCAACAGCAAAGATAATGATGCCAAGTAACATAGCAATGGTGCCAATCCCAAATCCCCAATCCCATCCTTTATGGATTTGTATCCACACAATGAAGGTTAAGCTGACAGCACCACCAAGGCACACTGCAAGCAAGAGTGTGTTGAAGAATGTTGACATCAGCCTTGATTCTTTTGGGTCTGTTTCATCAAACTGGTCAGCACCATGTGATGGCAAAGAAGCTTTGACCCCTGCACTTCCAAATGCCAACAAGTATAAGCCAATGTAGAGAAATGCTTCTTGGCCTCTTTTGAGTTTCTCACAGTGGAATCTTGGATCAAACACATTGCAAGGGGGCGGCTTAAGGCTAGAATAGTGCGCTTGTACCGTGATCAATGCAAGTCCCTGCATAACATAGTTCACATTTCATAATATCACCTCAACTTTTCATTCAGACATTATTACAAGCAGTTGATAGTCATAGACTCATAGTTACTACCGTACATGTTATCATAAACTAGAAAATATATGCTTATTTGTTTTTTTCTTTTTTTGGAAAAAAGTGAATTAAAGATAAAATTCTATTCGTTATAAGAAAAATTAAAATATATAACCACGAGGATAAAGGTTTAATTATGTGATGCTATAAAATACAGTATATGGCAATAAATTTGTTGTCTACAATCCAAATGTACAATTTGGTCAGCTTGTTTTAAATTTTAATATGATTTTGCGCGTCTGTGTCTGAGGATAAAAAAACTACATTGAGAGTACAGACACACCCAATTTTGCTGATCTACACATAAAACTATGTTAATTTTAAAAAATACTAATAACTATATATATCCATAATTATGTTTGACCACAATGATAAATTGATAATCAAGTGCTTATGTGTATATATATATATATATATAATTAAAGGCGAGAGGAAGTTTAATTAAGCTAACTTGAGTCTATTCTGTCTATATGGTAGCGTTTGGTGGAGAGATAGAGACAGAAAGACTGAGACTAAGAGACAGAGACTAGGAGACAAGGATTGAAACAAATTTCAGTATTCTGTTTGGTGCAAAATGGGAGACAGGAATTGAAACAAGAATTAAACTCTAATTTAATTTGCACAAAAGGTAAAATTAGAATTAATTAATTGAAATGAAAGTATTTTAGGTATAAAATGTTATTAAAGTTTCAGTTTTCATCTCTAAAAATTTCAGTCCTCTTTGTCCCTACTTTTTGGAGGTACTGAAATACTGAAATTTTGGAGACAGAAACAGAAATTTTAGTACCAGTCTCTGAACTAACAAACACGATATTGAGTCTCAGTCTCTCGGTCTCTGTCTCAGTACCTGAAAACAAACACTATATGAACTCTATAATTTGTGGCTAATTTGAGTGTGGTTATTATTTAGGGTTAAATTTCAATATCATAATAATGAAATATTCTTTTTAAACTATCACTGTATTTTTAGACATAAATACATATATTTTGTATAATACGAAAACGTAATGTATAGGTGCTAATTTAACTCACTGTACCAGAAAGTCGAGGGAGCCAGAAATAAGAACGGATTTGTATCTGCCAAGCCAGGTGTCAGCAACGACGGCGACCAAAAGGGCGAGGATGTAGCTTACACCCAGATAGGTGGTGAGCATGTTAGCCGCATCTGCCAGATCATAGTGCATTTCTCCGTTGAAGTATGGCACCCCGTTCACCGCCAGCGAGAATGTCGCCAAGTTCTCGAAACCAAGCGTCACTGCATCCATCCATTCCATGCATATCCCACGTAACCATATCAAATTCATTTTACTATTCACCAATAATAGTCGGTGAAAATTCACGAATAATTATTTTTATATAAAATTATTTATTAAAAATTATTAAATAATTTGATATATTTAATTAAATTATTATTTAATAAATTTTAACTATTAATTTTATATAAAAATAACCGGATATGAACTGAAATAATTAGGTGACATACAGATACTTAACCCTAAAATCTTAGGATGTACCTAGCATGGGGATTGCAGCTATCATTCCACCATGTTTATTTTTGAGAGCTCTTCTCCCTTTCCAATCAACCTTTCCATCTACCGCCACCAGCTGCTCCAGCTCCACCGCCTCCACCTTCCAATTCCCATCAACCACTTCAGAAGTTTCCTGCATGTATATATGGTAACGAATGAATGTGTATATAACAAGTAACAAGAAAAAAGTCAAAGGTGAAAACTCAAGTGCATTCAATTTCACGGTGAAGTTGATAGTTGAAAGCCGTTAGATGAAAATTGAGTCAAATTAATCAAATTATCTAATGACTCTCAATTATTAACTTCACGTGAAGTCGACTGCACTTAAGTTTCCACCAAAGTCAAAACTAGAAAACTTATTAACTGATGAGTTCTTTCTAGCCAATATAAAAGATACCATTTCCAATACAAATAATGAATATGCTGAACTTGTGCAGAATGAAGATACAAATTTAGAAACGCAGCAAGCAAGACCAACTCCCTCTCCTTATATAATGTGAAAAATGCTTATCAAAAAGTATATTTCTTAATCATAAAGATAATATAATGATTCCCTTTAATAGACAATAATAACGAGCACATCAAGTGCCTCACTCGACAAAGATGGACAAGGTTGTAGCTGATTCTTCAAGTCAGAATGTACACTCTTCTTGGTTGGTAGCAAATTGCATTACATTGAAAAAGCCGACTTTACAATATAATAGCTATATATTTAGTGGCGGTTCTACATGGTTACATCCGTCACAATATCCTTAGTTTAGTTTCCTCTTCTTTCATATATTTTTAATTTAATCCCATGCCTTAGTTTATGAGCATTTAGCTAACGATATGATCACAATCTCGCTTAGTTATTCTCTAGAAAAATTCTCGTGGATTTGTAACAACAACAAAACCAGCCTGTTTGGGATATACCAAGTTACGTTCTTTTTGTTTTTTATTGTTTGATTTTACGAGGTTTATTAATAATTATCGTGGTGTTTGTTCGAAAATGTTAATAGAGAAGTATAATCAATTAGCTTAACATTAGCCATGGAAAATAATGAGAGACTAATATGGATTTTAGGCTGCCTTTGTTTCCAGAGACGGGACTGAGACAAGGACACGGAAATACAAAATCGTGTTTAACAGATGAGACATGGACAGAAATATTGTGTTCAGGACACTGAATTAGTGTATTTTGTGTTCATCCTCATAGGAAGGACACAGAAACACTAACAAGAGATACAACTTATTTTTTTATATTTTTTTCATTATTCTTGTTAATTTTTTATAATTATATTTTTTATTATTATATTTTTTTCTCAAATTTGTTGAATAAAAAAAAAGAATAAATTAGATGTTCATAATTTGTTCTAGATTACCATTAAACAGAATATAAGAACACAAAATTTTGTGTTTTTGTCCTTTGTATCTTATTTTGAGTGTTTTATCTTGTCCTCTTCTCAAAAACAAACGCAGCCTTAGCTATTATTATTGTTGTCACACTATGAGTGCAATATGTATCCAAAGCATCTCTTTAGAAATCTTGAGAAATGATATCTTTTAGTGGTAAGAATTAAATAAACTGAATAATACAGTCAATGAAGTACTAAAAAAATGTCACTGAAAAGAGCATTTTGTTGTTATGTTTTCCTTTCCATATTAATTATGTCAACGGTTCACACCATAATATACACATATAAGTTAAGATGATGGAGAAAATTGTACTATATATGATATGATATGATGCATTATTGTACTCCTGGTTGCTTCTACTTCTGTCTCTCATCAACTTGACTCAGCAAATGTCTCAAATTATCTGATAGAAAATTTCAAGTAACAACTGTATAATCATTTTTGTTGGGGCTGGGTTGAGTTGTTGAGTTCATTTTGATTCAATTTACTCTCCTTCACCTTTTCAAATAGTATAGAAAAATGAATAAACTGATGTAGCAAAGAGAGTTACATTTCTTATTTTAGTTTATGGTTCCATGTGAATTGTGAAATCCGAATTCCTCAAGATAAGTATATTGGTGTGTAAACATAGCTTGATTGTTGAATCCTGTCACTGTTAGTTAACTAAAATAATCTTGAGTTTATCTCTAGATGCAAATGTTGAATATAAAACAAATGGTAACTGTCTTTATGTAATGATGTCGCTGTAAACAAAATTGAATTCAAAATCATTAGCATAATCAATGATTTGCATGACCATCATCATCTAAACTAATAAGGCAAAAGTACACCAAAAAAATATCTCAACCGGTTTCCTGTGCAAAGAATGCTTGACCTTGACTATTGTTTCTAGTGTGAAGGGAAAAAAAAAATAAAAAATAACACATTTTTGGGGAGAAGAGGGGGTGGGGGATATGAATCAGTAGTTTAGCAAAGAGTACTTTATCCTCAGTACAATTTTTCCTTTGTCAACTCCAAGCTTAGCACCAGTAACTAACCAATGACCAGGAATATCTTGGGGCCCTTTTGACATTTCTGTCATGTCCACAATTTTGGCTAATTTTCCAATATGAATTGAACTATCTTCCTTCTTATCTTCAGAGGCTTTCTTTGCTACTGATGATGATGCGCCATCGGATCTTTGTGCTGCGGGAGTAGAGGGGTTATGATCCCATACAGATCGCCGTATCGTGCATCCTGGAACCTTGGAGAAGAGGAGCTTGAGGTGCAAAACATTTTTGGCACCAAAGTCCCAAACACCAAGCTGTGCTCCTGTGACAATGTGGACACCAGAGAGGTCGCCAATGCTAGTCTCAGTGTACTCGATTGGAGCGGTGCTTACGTGGGAGAAGTTCTTCCATTTAATTGGCTCAAACCACCGGCTGTCCTGCTCTTCAGGACCATGCCACTTGGGAGCACCTATGGCCATGTGTGTGTCCCAATGAGGTTGAAGGTTTTTCGGGAGCGAGACTAAATGCTGCAAATGAATCGCGAGACGATTCAGTTTGGTGCCTTCTAAGCTAAGTCTTAGCCCAGTGACAGGTTTTCGTCCAACAGTTACCTGCACACCAAGTCTTGTTATTGGCTAGGAAGAAATATACCAAAGGTTTGTGATGTATAATTTACAATGCCACCAACAATGTGATTGTGGAATCATAAGCTTAGTTCAACAGTTTTATAACTTGGTTGCAACATATTAAAGATTAATGCTGATACATCTATCCAAAAGAACATGAATAAGGTAGTTAGCAATACAGAATAAAATGACAGTTTTAGCACCTATCCTATGTTCTTAAAATGTGCATGATCCTTTTCGTCATAATTTGATTGCGATGTTCAATCAAGTAGGATTTTAGTAAACATTAACAATACCTGATCTGGACTGACATAAAGCTTTGGTCCCATCAAGCTGAAATGGAGGGTCGGACAGACGGGCTCCTTTCTTTGTAGATTGTTCTGCTCCGGTGCCCAAGCGCGAGTAATTTGGAAATCCAAGAAATACTGTAGATCTTCAATGGGTGGTTTGTCTGGTGGATATAGAAGAGTGGTGAATTACAATAACATATGGTTCTACTTCTAAGTACTGCTAATCACACTTGTCGAGCAAACTGTCCATAACCAATGCATTTAACAACAGAGTAATCATTGTATCAATAATTTGATTAAGACTTACACTCAAGATATAGATCAATAGCACGGCTCAAATGCTTTACACCGGGCACTCCTTCAAGAAGGGAAACAATTGGAGTAAATGTCATGTTAATGATATCGGGTGCCGATTTAACAGTCTCCACCCATTTAGTGTGACTTTGCTCAAGATCATCACCTCCTCTCCTCCTAAAAATCACAGTAACATCCTGTAGCAACAAAATGAAAGATCACTTCACTCAGATTCCTATATTTTCTACATTACATCAGTGACTCAATGATTTTCAAAGGGAGAATGAAATAGGAAGAAAATAACAAAATTAGTGCAACAAAGCTAGGCAGCAATGTATTTGCATAAGAAAAATGTGAGTAATAATGGGAACATGGCATTTCTTAAAACTAACCTTCTCCTTGTACTTTAAAGGACCAGAACCAGATGTGTTTTTGACATCAAGAAACCTATCATTTCCAATGTCATTTAAGTAGTTCTCAATGTCTGAGGCAGACAAACTAGATGAATGGTGCTGCCTGATATACACTACGTCTCTTCCGCCAACTGTTGCAGATGTAACAATGTGGGTACCATAATTCTCAATAAAACTGAGAAGAATAAAGGGCAGAGGTTTCTGATTAGAACTTGAATATATAACTCTTCCTTTTTGGATTTTTGAGGGAAAAGGAACCAAGTATTTTGGACAATAAATTTAAGTCATGACAAAAATGCCTTGTAATATCTACTGTCATAATACTGCAACCAAGAAAAATTCCACTGCCTTTTGTACAATATAATGGGACGACATCCGCGGCATACAACATTTTGTCATTGTCAGACCTAACAAGCCAAAACCATTGCCTAGAGCAAAAGTAACTAGATTTTATCTACAGGAAAAGATAAGAGTTTGGTTTACCTTGCCAAGGAAGCTGGATCCCAAGAGTAAGGAACAGCGCGTTTGACTTGATCATTCAAATCCAAACTTAGTTTGGTTAATTTAACTTCAACCAGTGGAATGAAATATCCAATCATGGCAAGGGATTTGGTGGCTGCAGCATCAACCGTCCAGGAGCCAGTAAAATTGAACATGGAATTAAAACTTCCAAGTGGAATTTGTCCTTTAACGCCTGATTTCTCATTGAAATATTTCGCCATCTGAAAAATTCAGTCATCAAATAAGGCCACCACAACTTCTAAATTGGTTATACAACAAGCCTGCATCTTTCATTTCTAAGAAAACAAGAACAATTGTTATAGGAAAAATAATACATTACGATAACTAGGCATTATTTTCTATTTATATGGAAAGATTATATTATCAGGACAATGTAACAAAACAGTCTCAACCATCACTTGTCAAAACAAAGTTCCTCATTATTATCATCACTCGTGCACATTAATGTATCATAGTCTCATGCCATGTCTTTTTCAGGTCCCTCTTCCCCTTTTTGTTTGGCATCACACTTGGATTCCACATCTTACCAGGGCCTGCAAATTCCTGTTACATATTATGAACTACTACACTTCAATACTTCTAAAGAATTTGGGAACTTGCTGCTCCATTTGCCAGATTCATGGATACTTATAAATAAATCCAATTTTTCAATCCTTAAAAGAATTCAACATTCTACTCCCAGAATAATATTCAAACAAATTTCTACATCCTCTCAGGCCGATATACTGGTTCGAGATTAGGACAAACAACAGAACCATATTTGGTAGAAATTTTGCTATAAATTTGCAATGCTTGTAAGACAAAATGAAGTTTTGTCAGAGCTTGAGAAAAACAATTTACAGTTGTCAAGTGCCAACCAACTTAAGATGATAGGGTCTAATTCAAATAAGTGTATTGCTTCAGGTCCATCATTTGGCAAGAATAAAAAATGCAACTTGGGAGGCCACATAAAGATTTCACTTTAACTATCCGGTTCTTATTTCAGGAAATCAATGACATAGAGCCACTTTAATTGCTACAAACCACATCTTCATATGTCATAAACCCCCACCCTATTCCAAGTGATATATCCAGCAAATGCAGCAAGGAACAGAAGATTCCATATTAGATTGAGTTGGGTAACGAATCAAGAAAACACAGTCCAACACATTGACCAACCCACCAACCAACCAAAAAACAGTAACAATAGAGAACAGGGAAAAATGAGCCAAAAAAAGGGGAAATTCTTATATGCCCAGGTTGCCCTTTTCCTTCATTTCTAAGAAGAAATTCCCCAGAAGCAAAACAAATCAAAATCAAAATCTAGAAACCATATAAAAATAATTCACCTCATGGAAGCTACACACAGGGGTCTTGTTTATATCACCCTTGCCATTCCCATAGGAGCAATCAATGTCCACAGAAACATTGGGAACAAGAACACCATGGGAAACAGCAAGATCCCTTGTATTCCCCTCATCAAGATGAACAAGCCTCGACCCTGGTGCCCCTTTGCAGTATAGAAGCCTAATATCAGATGTTACATCAAAGCCACGACCCAAAGCTTGGATTGAATTTGCAAGTGTGGCTGCCAGTGAATCAGAGCTCCTCAATGAAACCGATGGGTCTTCCATCATCATGGTCAAAGAACATAAGAAGAGAAAGAAGGAGGTGTTGGAATTGGTGAAGCGGTGATGATGATGAAGTAGTAGAAGAATATGAGCAATAACAACAGCATTTGATGTTATGTGCTCACAAGAAGAAGAAGAAGAACATGGCTTTGTTTTTTTCTTTGAAGGTTGGACCTTGTAGTTGTTGTTGGTGAGCTTCGAAGGTTGTTCTTTCTTCTAAAAGAAAACTGTTTGAGTTTGACTGTTAATCATCTACTGTCTGAAAACGCGTTTTTTTTTTCCATCCTTTCCCTTTGCCTATTTTTTTTTTTTCACTTTTAGATTCTGAGTTGACTATTTTTTTGGTTTATGACTTTATGTTATTAGATATTTTCACTCTTAAAATGGTGATTTTTTTTTGCCTACGGCATCTCATAATTCGACAGGTTAAGGATTAATTTGTCGCGGATCTGAACTTTATTTAAGGGTCTTTTGCTAGCCAATGGATTGTTACATGCACAAAGCAGAATTCGAACCTTGGACACTTGCTTAAACAGACGAATGAACTGACTACTCGACCAATCCAAGTTGGTTGATTTTTTTTATTACTAGGCTTTGAATAAGGCAATAACATAACATCACTTTCTAAAATTTGGAACAATCTCGTTACGTTACTAACAATATTTCTGTTAACATCTGCAACTTTATTTATAACTGTGTTTAATAAAAGTATTTTTGTAAATGTGTCTAATAAAAATATCTTTTTTATAATTATATTTAATAAAAATATCTTTATAAATATATTTTCTGAATATATCTCTTTATATATATATATTTAAAATATAATAATTAATTATTATTAATAATAAATTGATTGATAATATGTTGGTCCCTATACTTTTTTAATTTAAAAATATCTTTGGATGCGATTATGTTTTTACATAAAGTAGTATTATTTGACCGCTTGATTTTTCAACAATAAAAATGAAATAAAGCATTAGAAAAATGATTGATTCCAAGTTTCCAACTCGTACATAAAAATGGAGAATGTAGCTGACCATTCGAGTATGATTTTAATATTCCTCGTTGATTTTAATCCCTTCTCTTATCTCTATATCTTATACATGAAGTTGGGATGTACTACACGCAATAAAAGGAAAATGAATTTGACTAGTCATACTAATATCATTTAATCAACAAAACAAAAATAACAAGGGGTTATATTTTTATCTTATAGTAACCAAAAATATTTCCATGTGTTTAATAACAAGTATTGACTTACACAAGCAAAGAGTTGAGTGCAGATCAATAAATAATTAAGAGATAGGTTTCTAAAAATTATACCATCTATATTTAATAAATTAAATTAAAAATAATTTCAATAATTATAATGACAATAATTATACTTAATAAAATAATTTTTAAAATTTAAAAATATTATAATAGATATAAATATAAGAATTAAATTTAACAATTAAATAATATGTAAAATTATATTAGACTTTTTTCAAATTGGTAATTGAAAAAAGAGTCTACAAGTTAGAACAACTTAACAAGTACGACTTATACGGCGTTTCTAACCATAAAAAAGCTCTATTGATTTGGTAATTTTGTCAAAAGTTTTTGTTTAGTAGTTTTACAAAGTCTTTCTTAGTTCTTTAATGTTCCTTTTTCTTTTATTTTTGTATATATTTCTATTTTTTCGAGCACTCTTTTCTATCCGGATAACAACGAAAGATTTTAATGAGGTTTACCCTTCAATAAAAGTCATTTTTTCTATTGTAAATAATTTCTACCCAAACAAAACAGTACGAACAAAAAAACATTTCATTCGCGTTCTAACCAAGCAAGCAGTACAAACAGAATAAACTAGACGGCTAACCCAAGGCCCGATCACCCCCAAATCCAACAAACGGATATCCACAAATAAACAGATGTACTTAAAACGGCCCACCAAGGGCCCGCTATTCATACAAAACGGCACACTAAATCAGATCACCAAAAAGCAGTTCAACGAGCCGAAAAACGGCTTACAAATTTCATAAGATAAATTGTTCCATAAAGTAACAGTATGAAATGATGAACAGACGGCTTACAAACTTATAAAATGAAATAAGAAATAGCAACAAACTACTCCAAATCCACGATTTGACCATCCTTCACGGTCTGGAATGCTTCCATTACAGACACATCCACATCCAAGGACAGAACCTAGACTTGGGCTTTCAAAGCCTCCTCGGTAGTTGCAACGGCTTCCCAAGCATCAGCCAGAAGGATGACATTTTACTTTGTAATAACTAAAAAAAAGAGAAAGATATGCAAATAAATAAAACAAAATTGTAGGCCACTCTTCTTTTTCTTTTTTTTCCCTAACCCTAATCACACACAAACACTCTCTCTCAACATTCAGTCCCTCACTAGCCGTCACCCTCCCCAAACCCCCTTCCTCACTCACACACGGACACAAACTCACAACACACATACAAATCACATGAACAAAGAAGAGAAGAATGGAGGGAGAGCTGCGCTGCGAGGGAGAAGAGAGAGGACCGCCACTACGTGTCCTGCCACTGCCCTCCCCACCGATCCGCCGAACCCACCATACCTCGTTGCCAATTGCCGCCGTCGTCAACAACGATGGAGGAGAGAGAAAGAGGCGAACACGAGGAGTGAGAGGGAAGCCTTTGTGTTGTTGTCATCGTGCTAAAGGGCTGGTTGTTGTGGAGCTGCTGCGACGAGCTCACCGCCGGCTAAGGCCCGTCGCTGTCCGTGGAGAGTCATCGTCGTTTGGGTCGCTGCCGGAGGAAGAGAGCTTGCACAAGGGATTGCTGGAGTGGCTCACCGCTGCCTCTGGCCGCCGGGAAGTCACATTGAGGTCGCCATTCTTCTGCCTCGCCGCTGCCGGGGTTTCTGGTTAATGGGTATGGCGCTGTTGTTGCCGGAACCACCACCGGTGCTGCTGCTACTTGTTTCCCTTAAGTCCGAGTCGTTTGTGGTTGCTGAGAAAGTGGTTTGGAGTTGAGGTTGCGGCTGCTGCTGTTTCGGGTTGAGAGGAAAAGTTCCATTGACGCGTTTGGATTATAGTTTCAACAATCGAGAACTATCGCCAGCTCCATCTTATCGCTACTCTGGTCCAAATTCTACGCTTATTCGTTCCATTCCACTTCAATCCTCTTTACCTTGAATTTGGCACTCTGGGCTTGGTATCTTCGGTCCCTTGGGACCACGTTGTGAGTAGGCTTTAAATTTATAATTGTTTGATTGTGCATCTATAATTATTTTGACATATATCTATTATGATCTTTGAATTATACTCATTATATTTGCTTTGAACGATTTTAAATTGATTAGAATAATTAATTTATTAAAATTAAATAATTCAGTTTTATGAAGTTTATACTTTCGGAACTATACATGAGACTATATATATTTTTGATGAAGTTTTGCATTATTTCAAAATGTTTGATTTTACTTGAATATCTGTTTTTGAAGTATTTGTTGGTACTCACTTACTTTAAAAATTGTGAAATATATTTGAAATCTCTTATGATTGAAAAAGATTTCTGATGAGAAAGTATTATCTAATTTGATTTGATTCGATATCTTATATATTTGAAAGATAAAATATTTGTTGTATTTGAAATTATATGTTTTGAATTGGTTTGGGAGGCTCGTATTAGAAAATCGTAGTTAACGGCGGTTATGACGTTAACTTAGATGCATCTAACTCAGACTCCAACGAGCAGGGGTGTTGCTAGCCTAACGTGTAGGCCACACGTTAGATCTGTTATTCTGTTAGGACACACAAGAGGAAAAGACTACCCATAGAGGTGGAGCCGCCCAAGTGTAGACTTTTGATTTGATTTTTGTATGAGAACTCCTTTATTGATTCACTTATTATAATCAACTATTGTTTTCTAATTAAAATTATTTTGATGATAATGTTTGTATAGTCTCATGTCAATTATAGATGTATTGTCTAGTCACTGAGTTGCAAAACTCACCCCTTTTTTTCTAAAAATATTTTTCAGGAACAAATATTTGACTATGTGAGACTTTCTATTCAAGAATAACGGTCTGCAATGAGTACTTATTCTTTGTCGAATTCCTAGAAGTGTATGCTCCATATGTCACAGGCAGGATCCAACCATTCTTAGTTATTTTAATTTTTGTTAAATATATATAACTATTTATTTTAGAACTTGTAAAATATTTGTAACTTGCTTATTCAACTTATATTTGACTATGTTAGGCTTGCTATAGGATTATTTTCCTGAGCGTCGGTCATGACTCATTTTGGGCTATGACATTCTTCTTTAAATTCTCCACCTCAGCCTTCGCCTCAGCACGGGCAGCGGCAGCGGCATTCTCAACATCAGCAGCCAGTTTTTGGGCCTTAGCCGCCTGGATTGACAGCTCAGTCTCCCGCTCTGACAATCTCATGATCCCGACACCAAAACTTGGCATCCTTGGCCGCCTTTATCCTGGCAACCTCAGCCGCCTCCAACTGTCCCTTCAAAATGCCCAAATCTTCCTGAGCCTACTTCAGCTTCCCTTCCAAATGAAAAGTTTGCGAAAGCGCAGGCTAGGCTTTTCAGATGATGGCAGTAGAGCACAGGAGGGCACCGTACACCGACTTAGCTTGGCCAGAAAAACCACAGTCCTTGAAAAACTCATTAGTCTCAGGCAGCAGGTGCCGGTCAATAAAGTCGGGAGCATCAAAAGAGCGGCCCATCACACAGGGAGTGACCACCCTTATGCTAACTCCCCCCTGACTAGCGCCTTCACCCGCTTGCACTTGCTATCAGTCTCGGAAATAGGGATCTCCCGGAGGTCATCATCCATGGCGACCCCTTTGTTGGATGATCTCCTGTGAGACCATTTGCGAACTAGGGATAGAGGTCGCCAGAGGAGTTTATTGAGACCACCAACTTCTGGAGTGCGACAAAAGCAGCCTTCGAATGCTACAGAGTCGACAATCCATCAGCCATGCCAACTATAAAAGCAAAGAAGACAGGAGAAATAACAAGTTATAAGATCTACCAACAGAAGACCTGCTCGCCTTGGGATCCCCCATCACGTCGTGATGATTCAAAGGTCGGTCTCCGAAAAGTGCCAACAAGACGTCGGCAATTTTCCTATTCTCGGAAGAGATTCCCTTATAAGTCACTCTCTCATATAAGAATCCCTGGCCCCAACGTTCTAATGTAGGAAAATCCGGCGATCCCCCTCAGGCAAAAGCCAAAAGGGATGACAACCCTTGACGGGACGAACTTTGAAATACTCCTCCTTGAAACCATGAAATGAATCTTCGAACAAGTCGAAGAGTCAACGATTCGTCTGAGCTTGGAAAGAAATGTATCATTTTCTGATGTTTTCCCTCCTTATGCAGAATGGTAAACAAGAAGAGTTCGATTCGAGCCGGCAACTCTAAAATCTCACAAACCAACTCAAAGGTTCGAATAGCCGCCCATCTGTTCAGGTGCAGTTGAAATGGCACTGCCGAAATCCGGTTCAGAAGAACCATCTGGAATTCAAAAAAAAAAGGTAGCCGAACTCCTAACTTAGTAAATAGAGATTCGTGCACCCAAATCCAGTCCGGGACATGAGGAGAATGTAAGTTGAGATAACAAACCCTCTCATTTTCGTCAGCAAGCACCAACTTGTACTGCCCCCCTCGCCTCGAAGTTACCCAATGGTAATGATTTGACACACCCCCCACTGCAAAGATAGGACCCATGTTCCCCTAAGCTCCCCTCTATCGCACCATACCTATATCCAAATAGAAATTTTCACTGTCAGCCCACTACCCAAAAACGCAAACATACAAGGAGTTCCTAAACCATACTAAAACCACAATCGAAGCATCCTACCAAAATCCTTAAAACTACACCAAACACAATACCACCAATCAACATTTCTCCATTGATAAGCACAGAAGCATGCAAAAACATAGAAATAGTAAACAAAACAAAAATGCAGAAGAAAAATAAAGCGATCAAAGTGACAGAACACACCAACCTGGTTCTCAGAAAGCGAGTGAAAGAAATGAAACAACAATGAGCAAAGAGGCACAACACCAAAAGCCCACCGAATGTTCAAGCAGAGCACAATACCAAAGAAATTCGTGGAGACCGTTTTTAAGAAAGTGAAAGAAGAAAAAGGAAAAGAAACAATTACAAATGAAAAATAAAACCTCCGGCGTTTAAAAAAAATACGAAAGGGTGGAGGGTAAAAAGGAAAAAACAAGGAAATTTTTATCTTCTCACTAAGCCTCGCTATGACGCCTTGGGAACTACAACGGACAAAAATCCTTTAGAAGAAACGCGACTACCAAGCGACCTAGACATGTGCGAACCCCCGATCTTGGCTGCAAAACATGAGACCTCGTCATCCCATTTTCGATAGACACGAGAAACATCCAAACCTAAAAGAGTGGCCCCCAAAACGGTCAAAAACTCGGCCCGGTTCGCCGACCTTGGCTAGATAAGTCGAACGGCACTCCATGGCAGACTCACGACAAGACGAATCCTTCTGAGCAATGAGATTGAGCAAGAACGCTCTCTCACTCTGGGGGCAACTGTTCCAGACCATAAGGAGATTCGAATCTGCAACTTCTCAGATAAGTATGAGAAGATTATGCCATTTAAATTATAACTCATTCACATTTATTTATCTATACAATTGATTGTTACGAGTTTTCAATTAGAATTATTTGACCCAAAATAGTTATATACTATTTGATTGTTGTTAAATTAAACTAATTAGATTAACAACAAACACAATTTTTCAATGGTTTACACGAGATTAAAATAACAAACAGATCAAACATGAAAATTCATTGATTCACATTGTTTTTCCTTATTCTTCAATTCAAAAGAACAATAAATGTTAAATTTTAATTTAACAAAATTTGAATTTTAGAAATCAAATTAATTGAAATTGTTTACATCAACCTCATAATCGTATTCATAGATTAGAATTAACGTCACCATTTTACTTCTTTACAACTTCTAATTGTTAATGATATAGTTGTGAAAATAAGACAGAGAATAAATGATAAAATAATATATAAAGAGTTTATTAATAAATAAAATTTAAAAACTATTATTTGGTAATTATTAAAAATTTAAAAAATAAATTTTGTTACTAAAATTATTTAATAATTTAAATGTTATTTGGATCATCTAATCCTTTGTTATGAAATCACCTCTTATCATTTAAAGCTAATGTTTTCAATCCAGTTTGTGAAGACTACTCTGGTTGAGAATTTTTCCGTAGACACTACGTATTCTTAAATAAATTCAGTTTGTGGAGCACGCCGGAAATCTGCCGGACACAGAATCGCCGAGGTCCGAGAGGCAAATAAGGAGAGATGAGCAGAGGGCAGAGTAGAGGCAAGACCAAACAGCGACGCCGGAACTTCGATTTGGTGAGGACTGACGAGAATCGAGATGAGACAAGGACCAGTGACGGGGAGACCGACGGGCGACGACGATAAGCTGCTGAAGGCTGAAGCCGAGGGTCAGGGTCTCAGGATCAGGGAAGGGTTCTTGGGTTAGGGCCGACTGTTGACTGTTGTTGGTGGGACTGGGAAGGAAAACGGAAAGCTATTTATATTATACGTAAATTTACAAAAGTACCCTTTAAAAAAATGATAGTTCGCTGGGCAGCCTGCCCCGCTCTGTTTTGGCCCGCGGTTTTAACGGTGCGGTTTAGGCTGATTTTTAAAATTTAGCAGGCTCAAAATTTCGCTCCGACCCATTTTTTGTCGATTTTGGCAGTTTGACCCGATGGATTCGATTCGTTTTGCCACCCCTACTTCTATTATCCCGCTATGAGGATTTACAACGTTAGTTTAAAATTTTTTACTAAAGTTTGTACTATGAGAAGAGTAAATGAATGTGATGAATATGTCATGAAGGTGTGGCTTCCGGCTTCCGCACCATCATGTAGGGCACAACAATAGTAGCCTTATGATTAGAAGTGAAAAAAGACCAGACGGTTAGAGGCTATAATTTGATTTATGTTTAGCTTAATTTGTTTTAGTCTTGTTATAAAATATATACAAATTCAGATTTTTATAAAAATTTTAATATGTTAATAAGTCATATTCAAATTTACTAATTAATTTTTTTGGTTTATCAAATCTGTTTAGATCTGTTAAAATACAATTAAATATATAAATAATTTTTATTATTAATAAAATTATGAGATATTGTAAATTTATTATATTTTATTATAAATATTTATGAAATGGTCATTTTAATAGATATGCAGATGATTATTTTAATTCTTATATGGATGGTTATTTGATCGAGTTGAATTTAGTTATATATAATTAAAATATAGTAGATGTTCAATTAACTAGGTATGCGAATGATTATTTTTATCCTTAAGTGGATGATTATTTTCACTAGGAGTGAGCGACACCAATAACGGTGTGTGGCGATGCCAGTGATGGTGTGTGGCAAGCCAAGCAACGATGGCAAAGAGGAGCCCAACAGCGACAATAGAAGATTTGGGAAAAAAATTGATGCTTTGATAAATTAGAGTATAATGAATGATTAACATTTTTAAATTATTGAATGAGATTTTTTGGTTGAATAATTTGGATGGAGTGTTTTTTTTTTAAACTTTGTTCGGCTAAATTTCTAGTTTATTATTCACATTATTTACCTAGCAGAGCCAATTTTAAAAACACTAAAACGTATCTTGTTGCCATTTTTTTTGGCTTTTATCTAGGGATGTAATTGATTCGGTTTGGTTCGATTTTAGACCAAAAATCAACCGAACCGACCTGATCAATTCTACAATGATATCAACTATTCGGTTGGCTGCTGTTTAAACAACCAAACCGAACCAAACCAAACCAACAGTAGTTTGGTTCAGTCGATTTTTTCGGTTTTTTACACCTAATAATCAGAATTTAAATTACAATAAAATGAAGTTTAAAACCGTCAATAAACAAAAATAAACTAAATAAACTAAAATAACAAGAGTATATCGCATCCAAATTCAATATAAATTCATCTTAATTAAACATAAAACAAAGGCAATTAAAAATGTCTAACAAAACAACAAAAATAAACACACTTTAAACCGAAACAGTCACTTTAAAACAAATAAAAACCAAACAGCCACCATGCTTAATTTGAATCAACACCAGACTCATCATCATCTTTCCCCAGTTGGTGCAATTTCTACAAAATAAAACAAAAAAAATCAATATAGATTATAAACATAAACATAATATAGATTATAAAAAATTATAAACATAAACCATGAAGGAACTACAATTCATTATTCAACTCCCTTAGGTTCATAGTTATTAGTTAATTACAATTCATTATTCATCTACAATATATTTATCTATCAATCAATCTATCAATATATGCACAGAGAGAGTAAGCAAGTAAATGATAAGAAGAACCAAAGCAGAAGTCATTTGATTAACAGCTCATAAGCAGAATCAAAGCAGCTCATAAACAGAACCATAATTAATTCATTTTTAAAGCCAATCAACAGAATTTAAATGATCATAAACAATCAGATATAGCAACATAAAATTAATGAAATGAGGGACATGTATGTTCTATATATAAATTGAAAATTTCTCAATGATGATGATGATGACCTTTAATTCCAATGCGAGTTGTAACTTTTCCCAGTATTTTTAGATTTACAATTACTTACACACATTCATCCAAAACAAGAGCAAAAAGACGCCAAAATTAATTACATAATATTCAAAACTCATCCAACAAGATTGCTGAAATCATTTAGTTTTTTTATTTTCTGTGATGGTATTAAATTTTATTTTAATTTATAGAGAGATGATGTTATCACTCTTTTTCTACAAATTCATATAAAATATAATGTAAACAAATTATGTAAGGAATGATTATTAAAAATAAAACTGGCATTATTATTTTTCCAATTTAAATATGCATTTAAGTTTCGCGCATTGCCGAGGTCTAAATCTAGATTTTAATAAATTGAGACAGCAACAATGCGTTAGAAAAATATTTTTGCTTTAAAATTAATAAAATATTTTTAAACTGCACTCGATACTAATTAATTATTATTAATTAAAATTGTTTAAAATTGACTGAGTTGTTTATCTATCATTTTTCTTTTCAATTTGTATAGAATAAATTCTCAAACAAAGAAATTATAGGAATAGCCGAATAGAATGAAGAACGAGTTTTATTTTTTTTAAATGAAGAATGAGAGCAATATATACAACTAGTCCTACCCTCCACAAAAAAGGGCCCAAATAAAAGTAGGCCAAATACTTGAAACTTAAAAGCTATAGCTATATATATAATTTTTGTTAAAATTGCCTATAATCTTAATATTGAACAAGCCAAACTAACAATTAACATTTAAACTTAGAGCAACTGAAACTAAGCTGAAGGGAAATCAAAATTGAAAGATTGTCAAATTGGTTTTTTGTGAGTTGGGTTTTGGTGAACAAGTGTGGAAGAAAGGTTTGCAGCCTAAATCTTTACTAAAAGCCCTCCATTTTGCTTCCCTTAAACACACAATTTTTGAATGAATGGAGATAAATATATATCATAAAATACTAAAATGCCATGAACCTAAACGTACCAAAATAAAATCAAAATGCCAGAATCCAAGATATAATATACCTAGGAGGATAAGGAGCTATTTACTTGATATATTAACTGAGCCTGTTCTGCATAGAATTCAGCTATCTCCGCATGCAATTTTTTTTCAGCATCTTCGAACTTCCTCCACCTAGCCTCGATCTCTTCCCTCTTTGAGACTCCAAGCAACTCTATTCCCTTTCTAATATAACCTTCACCGTAAGGCTCACCAAAAGTCCCATCGTACCTCAACATTTTAGTCAAAGCTAAACCTTCATTTGAATGAGGCACTAGTGCCTTCTTCGGGGTACTCTTCCCAGCCTTCTCATCTTTCTCACTGAAAACCTTCTCAAAGATGGATTTGGACTCGTCACGTGATTTATTTGGATCCTCTTCATCGGAGCCGGCGACGTCATCGTCCTGTGCCTTCTTCCCACGCTTTGGTTGGTTCGAGTGGTTGATACTGTTCTTGGCTGCGCGCTTTGACCCAGATTTGGCTTCACTGACAGCAGACGAACATTGAGACTTCAACTTTGAAGAGGCTTTAGCGTTTTCCAGTAGAGACTCAGGCTCAGGCTCGGGTTCGGGCTCCGAATCCGACTCGACTTCAGATGAAGAAGACGAGGGTTTGGAAACCGTTTGCGGTTGAGGCTTCCTGGGAAGCAGCACGTGCTTGTCACGTTCATCTTCGCCTTCATCTTCATCTGTGTCTTCGTCTTCGTTGGATAAAGCAACTTCATCCTCTCCCTCGCTGCTATCTTCTTCTTCTTCTTCATGGTCAGAGTCTTCAAGAGGAGCCACATGCTTCTGCTTCGCCATGGAAAGTCGGAGATTCAGGAAGGAAAGTGTGAATTTAGGATTAGGGTTTGAGTTAGGTTCACTCTGTGGACTGTATTGGCAGTGATGTGGTGACTGGTGAATTTTATAGGCATGATTAGTAAAGTATAATTAAATATTTTATGGGCCTTGATTGTGTAGGAATGTTTCGGCCCAGAAGCTGAAAATGATTTGGGTCACCCAATATCCAAAATAGTCAAAACAATTTTAGTAAGATAAAAATAATGAGAGCTGGCAGCAGAGGCCCAGCACAGATAATAAAAGTAACACTACTCTTACTTTTTATACCAAAAATAAAAATGTTATACACCTAAATTTTTTATAAATTAAGTCTAATTAAATTAAATAATAAAATTAAAAAAATATTAATTATAAATAATTTTTATTATAATAAATTAATTTAATTAAATTTAATTAACCAAAAAATTTTGTATATAACATTGTTAAAACAAAACCTACTTTTACTCCGAGTGAAAAATAGATTTTTTATTTTAATAAATAAAATAATTATAGTAGTTACTAAAATAAATATTTGTATCAATATTTACTGATTTAAATAACTGTACTATATTTCGTTTACATTTTGAACGAGATTATTTTTCACGTATTTTTTTTATAGTTTTAACGAGATATAGCAAGTATGGCTAACACATGTATATCTCATTTATACTATAAATGAGATATAGATAAGGTAAATACTCAGCATCTATAAAAGGATATGTAACTCTTAGTATTCTTCACAATTATCGTATGAGAAATGGCGACAACGGAATGACATTTGAGTGTCAGGATTTGATATTGTTTCGTACTCAGCCGGCGGCGCATTAAATTTATAAACCCTAACAACATAGGACGGGAATAACAGAGTTCCAAACTGATAACATTTATGTCATACGAACCTAGCACAAGCGAATAGAGTTCTAAATTAAGCCTACAGACCTAACTCCTAGATCTACATGACTACTCTAACAATGGCAACATCATTAAATTTAACAACCATAACGAAACTAACCTCAAAGTCGGCCGTCCCGGCGTAATGTGTCGTCTCATTCAACTTGTTTATATCCCAGTCATTCTCCATTTGGCGCGCCATCACCGCTTGAGTCAAAAGTATGGTCAGAAAAAATTAAAAGATCGGAGAAAGACGTTGAAAAAGTGAAACTGGGGTCTGAAAATCTTCTGTAAACAACTTCTATATATAGGGACGTACCAGCTATATCTTGCTTAGAGTGTAAACGAAATGACAATGCGCATATCTCCTTTACACCGAGATATACACGTGTCACGCTAACGTATCATAATTATAAATGAGATATGCGCATTGCCATCTGGTTTACATTATAAACAAGATATAATAATAAAATTCAAATCGATAATTTCTTTAAAAAATATTTATTTTAGTAAATATTACATTTATTTTATTTATAAAAATAAAAAATCCACTTAAAAATGGCATGCGTAATGTTAGCATTCAAACATCCGACAAGAGATTAAAAAAAAAAAGAAAAAGAAAAGAAAACAGCCAATAAGTGAGAGTCCTTAGCTATGAAGGAGCCGCTGAAAAGCTAATATCAAAAGCCTAGTAGAAGAGGCTCATATTATTTGTAAACTAAAATTAGATAATTAATTACTTTTATATATTAAATTGTGGGCTTTTATTTTTTACTCATCCAAACTTAAAATAGATACTAACACTGGATAATTAAGTGAGAGTCAAATAACAAAAGTCAAATAATATAAAATCAATTCGAAATATTTCTAAATATATTTTAACCATTAAAAATTAGTTTGCCTATTATTAAGTATTAACTAGAAAATAATATTGGAATGAATCATTGAATTCACTAGTGAGTGAATTTTGCTTTGTTTGTAAAAGTCACACTTTTTTATTTTTAATATTGGATTAATAATGATATTTTTTTAAATTATGATCAATTGTTATATTTTTTTAAAATGTGGGATGATTTAATGTACGGAGTATAAATCGGACCGTCCGATTTTTAATAGGTACAGAAATCGGATCGTCCAATTTTTAGGTACACAAATTGGACCGTCTGATTTCTGTACTTGGACCGTCCGATTTGTGTTTAAAAAAAATTAAAAAATTTGAAGTACAGAAATTGGACCCTCCGATTTATATACTTCCACATATTTAAAAAACGCCAAAAATTATAATGTTAAAGTATATCACCACTCCTACTTCCATAACAACAAAAATTAGTCTAAAAGTCAACCCAACTTGGTTATGGAGGAAGTTACCGACACCAAACCAATCAGCTTCATGGTTGCTACCTCGCAGCTTCCCCAAAACGCTGAAAATCACATCAACCATTCTTAAGTTTCCAATATTCTCACAATTTCACGTTATATATAAACACATAACGCGTCTCAGCCACACTACTTGAGTGTTTATCAATGGCAACAAGTTCAAGTTCAAGTTCAAGATCAAGCAACAATGGCAAAGCCATAGGAATTGATCTTGGCACAACCTACAGCTGTGTTGCAGTGTGGCAAAACAACCACGTTGACGTCATTCCAAACGAACAAGGCAACCGCACCACTCCTTCTTGCGTTTCATTCACTGACACTCAAAGATTACTAGGCGATGCCGCCATTAACCAACTCTCCTTGAATCCACTCAACACTGTCTTCGATGCCAAACGCTTGATCGGTCGCAGGTTCAACGACCACTCAGTTCAAGAGGACATGAAGCTGTGGCCTTTTAAGGTTGTCCCTGATCCTAACAACAACAACAAACCACTCATTCTTGTTAACTATAAGTGTGAAGAGAGATACCTTGCACCTGAAGAGGTGTCTTCCATGGTGCTCTTCAAGATGAAGGAGGTTGCTGAAGCTTACTTAGGCCATTCTGTGAAGAATGCAGTCATCACTGTCCCTGCTTACTTCAACAACTCTCAGAGACAAGCCACCAAAGACGCCGGAAAAATCGCGGGCCTTAACGTTATGAGGATCATAAACGAGCCTACTGCTGCTGCCATTGCTTATGGCTTCGACAAGAAGAGTTGGAGGGAAGGTGAGTGGCTACAATGCAAGAATTGTTATGATTTTCTTTCTTATGGAATATGATGCTTGTTTTTGTGGATCATAGGTGAGAAGAATGTGCTTGTGTTTGATCTTGGTGGTGGCACTTTCGATGTTTCATTGGTAACAATTGATGAAGGGATGTTCAAGGTGAAGGCCACTTTGGGAGACACACATTTGGGAGGTGAAGATTTTGATAACAAAATGGTGAACCATTGTGTTGAATTGGTGAAAGGAAGGTACAAGAAGGACATTAGTGGGAATGCGAAAGCTTTGAGGAGGTTAAGGTCACATTGTGAGAGGGCCAAGAGGAATCTCTCTTCCATTTCACAAACAAGAATCGAAATCGATGCTTTGCACGAAGGGATTGATCTTTACCTCACTGTTACTAGAGCTGCATTTGAGGAATTGAACAAGGACTTGTTCAAGAAGTGCATGGAGACAGTGGAAAAATGCCTAATTGAGGCTAAGGTACTATCATTGAACAAATAATTTAAGTTTCTGACTAATCTTATCACAAAGTTTTGTATGTTTTTCTAATACTTATATGTTCATGTTTTTGTGCAACATACAAGGTTGACAAAAGCCAAGTACACGAGATTGTTCTTGTTGGTGGCTCTACTAGAATTCCGAAAGTTCAGCAACTCTTGAAGGAGATGTTCTGTGTCAATGGTATGGTTAAAGAGCTTTGCAAAAGCATCAATGCCGATGAGGCCGTGGCGTATGGTGCTGCGGTTCAGGCAGCCATATTGAGTGGTGAAAGAGACAAGAACGTGGAGGAGCTCTTGTTGCTTGATGTGTTGCCGCTAAGCCTTGGAATTGAAGCTTCCGGTGGAGCCATGTCGGTTTTGATTCCTAAGAATACCATGATTCCCACCAAAAAAGAGAGGGTTTTTTATCCTTCATATGAGGATCAAAGCAGTGTTATGATCAAAGTGTTTGAAGGAGAAGAACCAAAAACAAAAGATAATGTCTTCCTCGGGAAGCTTGAGCTCCAAGCACCAAGAGGAACCTCACAGATCAATGTTTGCTTCGATATAAACATCGATGGCATTCTTGAGGTCACGGCTGAAGACAAAAGTTCGAGGGTGAAGAAAACGATCAAGATCAACCACAGGAATGGAAGGTTGAGGCCAGACGAGTTGAAGAGAATGGTGAGAGATGCAGAGAAGTTTAAGGAAGATGATGAGGAAGTAAAGAAGAAGGAGAAGGCAAAGAACTCGCTTGAAAACTATGCATATGAAATGAAGCAAAAATTGAAGAATCTAGAGAAGAAAATTGAGGAGGCAATAGAATGGTTAGAGAGGAACCAGTTAGCAGAAGCAGAGGAATTTGATTTCAGGAAGCAAGAACTGGAAGATGATCTGAAATCAGATTTTGTATCTAATGTTGTTCCAAACCCTGATGAGTCCAAGGTTCCAATATGGTGTACTTGGAGGGTTCCACCAAGTGGTTGGGTTTGTCTCAACACCGATGGTTCAGTGTTTCAGAACAGAAACAATAACAACAAAGCAGCATGTGGGGGTCTAGTTCGAGATTCCTCGGGTAGTTTCCTAGGTGGTTTTTCTGTTAAGCTAGATCATGCCACGTCAGTTACAATGGCAGAGTTGTGGGGTGTTGTTCATGGACTCAATCTGGCTTGGGATCTTGGGTGTAGAAAAGTGAAGGTGGATATTGATTCTGGAAATGCTCTTGCATTGGTGAGGAATTGTCCTGTGGCTAATGATCCTGCATTTGGGTTGGTTTCTGAGATTAATGCACTTGTGAGAAGGGATTGGTTGGTGGAATTCTCTCATATACTTAGAGAATCTAATCGTGCTGCTGATAAAATGGCTCATTTGGGACTCACTTTGGATTCGGGTCTTAGTGTGAAGCGATTCATGGAGGCACCCACTGCTGTTATTGACATTCTTAATGATGATGTTGCTGGTGTTCCTTTACAACGTGGTGTTCATGCCCGTTAGCATAATTTTCTTCTTCTTGTCTTGTTTCCTGAAGAAAAAAGAAACGAATAATATATATTTTAAGAACAAAGTTAGTGTCGAGTGAGTTGGAAGAATGTAACATAGGATTCTCTCCACTTTATATGCTTCTAAAAATGTGTATATACCTTGGTTGATGTTATCAAATGTTTATGAATTATTTGCATTTATGGAAAAGTGCAAAGTTCCTCAATAACAAAGCAACGAAGAGATCCTATCTATGAGAATCAGTTACCCTACTTAACTGTCTCAAGTCAAGTATGAGTCTCCAACACTTCACTCCCTCTTTTTAATTCTATTGATTTTTTCTCATCATGCATTAAAAACAATCATTCATCCACATAGAAAGTTACCGCACTTGCTGGAAAATGGGAGATGAAAACCACATTCCTCACAACAATGATTACAAAACCATCTCAGTTGAAGCAGGAGCTCATGATGCTAACTTCCGTGCGCCTCTCGTTTCCTCTTACAATGATCGAATTCGTCCAATTCTTGATGCTTTTGAGGACCTAAGGCGTCTCAACATCACCAAACAAGGCATACAACTCCCAACCATTGTCGTCGTTGGCGACCAATCTTCCGGCAAGTCTAGTGTCCTTGAATCTCTTGCCGAAATTACCTTGCCCCGTGGACAAGGTATCTGCACTAGAGTACCCTTGATCATGAGGCTCCAACACCATCCACTCCCAAAACCAGAGCTTGTGCTGGAGTACAATGGGAAAAGTGTTTCCACGGATGAGTCCCGTGTCTCCGACGCTATTAGAATAGCCACTGATGTGCTTGCAGGTGAAGGCAAAGGGATTTCCAATTCTCCATTAACTTTGCTGGTCAAGAAGAACGGTGTTCCTGATCTCACAATGGTTGGTCTCTTTGATGCATAAACACTTCAATTTTAGTCACATATGATTATTGTTTGTGTATTAAATGCATGTAAAGGTTATTCTAATCTCAAAATTTTGACTATGATTGTTCAACATAGGTTGATCTTCCTGGTATAACTCGGGTCCCGGTTCATGGCCAACCTGAGAATATCTATGACCAGATAGTGAACATCATAATGGAGTATATAAGACCAGAGGAATCCATCATCCTCAATGTCTTGTCTGCAACTGTTGATTTTTCTACTTGTGAATCCATTAGGATGTCACAGAGTGTTGACAAGAAAGGAGTCAGGACTCTTGCTGTGGTCACAAAGGTTGATAAGGCTCCAGAAGGTCTTCTAGAGAAGGTTATGGCTGATGATGTCAACATTGGTCTTGGCTATGTTTGTGTCAGAAACCGCATTGGCAATGAGTCCTATGAAGAAGCAAGAATGGCAGAAGAAACACTGTTCCGAACTCATCCATTGCTATCCAATATTGATAAGTCCATAGTTGGTGTCCCAGTTTTGGCACAGAAGCTGGTTCAAATCCAAGCCAATAGCATTTCCAAATTATTCCCCGAGATTGTTAAGAAGATCAATGACAAACTCAGTTCTCATGTCTCTGAACTGGAGAAACTTCCCAAGAGTTTGACATCTGTGGCTGAAGCTATGTCTGCATTCATGCATATTATTGGATCAGCCAAAGAGTCGCTAAGGAAGATTCTCCTAAGAGGAGAATTCGACGAATACCCTGATGACAAACGCATGCATTGCACTGCTCGGCTGGTTCAGATGCTTGATCAGTATTCAAATGATCTCCACAACTATCAGGAAAGTGATTCAACCAAGAAGAACTTCTTGATGGAGGAAATCAAGGTGCTGGAAGAAGCCAAATGGATTGGACTCCCAAACTTCGTGCCACGCAGCACTTTTCTTACTCTGCTACAAAACAGAGTGAAGGCAATATCAAGAATCCCGGTTGAGTTCATTGAGAGGGTTTGGGACTACCTACAAGAAGTGGTGGTTACTGTTTTGGTAAACCATTCAGAACACTATCACCAACTTCAAGTGGCTGTGCGAAGATCAGTGCAGAATGTTATTTCCAGCATGAAGGATAAGTCTATGAAGCATGTGATGGAGGTTGTTGAAATGGAAAAGATAACAGATTACACTTGTAACCCCGAATACATTCGCGATTACAAGAAGCTCATGGCTAATGAGATTGAATTCACAGAAGATGTTTTGCATTGCAAGGGTAATACTAAAAACCCATGTTGGGTGAATCTTGAAGGTTTTGGAGAAGTTGAAGTTAGTCATCTGAGGCAGTATCCATGTTTGATTTCTCAGGCTTTTGACTTGAGAATGAGGCTAATTTCCTATTGGAAGATCGTGCTGAGAAGGATTATTGATAGCACTGCATTGCATTTGCAGTTCAATATTAACAGCCTTGTGAACAAAGATCTTGGAGAGAAAATTGTGAATGAGATGGTGAATCCATATGCTGGTGGAATTGAGAGGTTGTTGGAGGAAAGTCCGTCGATTGCGAGTAAGCGTGAAAGGCTTAAAAAGAGTGTAGAAGTGCTCAGGGAAAGCAAGGATGTTGTGGCTCGAATCATGGATAGAATTTCTGCTGATGCAGATTAGAATTTGCAGCAAGTCTGGTTTGATGTCTGTGAATTTGTGTTACTTACAGTACAAAAATTCTATTTGTACAGTGTCTACGTCTATGTGAATCCCAATCTTTAGATACAAAAATGCTTTTGTACACAAATTTATGTATTGTACCACTATGCTATTTGCTAAGACTAATCAACTAAGGATGAATATTTAACTTGATAAAGGGGAAATCTCAGAATGAGCTAATTCCTCAATAGAACTTGTGTAATTATTATCACCAGATATTGAGCTGAATGTATGTGGTGTTGCTGAATTTGGGGTCTGGTTTACACTCAAACCCAGTTTTGGTTTATGTTGATGGAAGTCTCTTAAAGCTTTAAACCTCAAATCCTCATTGCAGGAACTTGGATCTGGAACCATATCCGGAATAGCTGCACGACCTTCAAGCATATTCACAACCTCAGACATTGTAGGTCTGAGTGATGGTGATGCATTTGTGCATAGTAGTGATACTTTTACCACCATTTCTGCTTCTGTTATAATGTCCTCTGGCCCCAAGCTTTCATCAATCAGTTTAACCAAGTTCTGTTTTTTGTGCAATTGGCAAGCCTACAATATGAATAGTTGTTGTTGTTTACTTGTTTTAAGGACAAAGTGACTAAATAATTATACTGCATAATTGTGTTTAACTATGAGATAAGTAATTAAACAAAAATGAAGCATTATTTATAATTGAATAACAAAACTAGGAGATTTGAACATACCCAATCCAAAAGGCAAACGCTTTCATCATCTGGTAAATAATTGTTGTTGCTTTTTCCGCTAACAATTTCTAAGGCCACAACCCCAAAGCTGTAAACATCAGCTTTGTATGTAAGATAGCCCCATAGTGCATATTCTGGTGCCATATATCCACTGCAAAGAAAAAAGAGAATTATATCTAGACCCAGGTAAACTAATATCATTTAGATCTTTATGATAATGCAAAGACAACGTACATAGTGCCGGCAACTCGGGTACTTATATGTGTCTTCTCATCTTCATGAAGCTTAGCCAATCCAAAGTCAGATATCTTAGGATTTAGTTCACCATCAAGTAACACATTAGAAGCCTTGATATCTCTGTGAACTATCTTGAATCTTGATTCTTCATGGAGAAATGCCAGACCCTTTGCTATGCCAATGCAGATCCTAAACCTTGTTGGCCAGTCTATCTTAAGATGATTGGTTTCACTACCTACAAATCAATAATTTTAAACACTTCTAAGACAAATGAATGAATCAGAAGCCTAACATGTTCAATCTCTAATTTAGTTCTTTAAATTCATGGCAAAGTCATACTCACCAAATAAAGCACGGGAAAGACTATTATTTTCCAGGTACTCATATACTAATAGAAGTTGTTCCCCTTCTGTGCAGTATCCATAAAGCTTTACAAGGTTGGGATGTTGCAAACAAGATATCAAGCCTATTTCATTTAAGAATTCGCGATTTCCTTGCCTTGACTTTGATGATAGTTGCTTAACTGCTATAACAGTACCATCAGGCAGTTGACCCTGACATTCAAATTGTCAGAAACCACTTATATCAAACATATAAGCAGATTTCATTTTGACAAAATAAGCATCTAGAAGTTATCTAAAAACCTTGTATACAGGACCGAAACCGCCTTCTCCAATCTTGTTAACAGAAGAAAAGTCATCAGTGGCTGCTCTCAGCTGCTCTAAGCTAAAAGTTCCTGACTGAATATCTCCACCTTTTGTACCTATCAATTGGAGCAAGATAAATTTATAAGCATATTAGTTTGAGATTGTTGCAACTTTTGAAGTTTTAAGATTAAGAGACTGGGTTCACCACCTTTCCGTCGCAATTTTCTTCTGAAAAAGCCTTTCCACCAAATGAATCCAAACAAAAGAAGAATGAAGCATAGAGCCCCAGCTACACTTGCAATTATTACAGAAACAGGAACCTTCTTTCCATCGTTTGAGCAAGTTCTAGAGTCTGTTCAAACCACAGATAGATATCATATTATGTTTATGACAGTACTGGACATCATGCAGATTAGTGTTGAAAATAACATCCCTTCTTTTAACAACTAGTTTGCATGTGATGAGAACAGACACTGCACTTCATCTTATTGATAAGATTGAGAAAGCCTTAGAAAGAATCCTAGTGAACTGTACCACAACAGAATCGAGTACAAAAGTATTATTACATGAGGTTCTTTTTCTTTAGGTCAACCATTTTTTAATTGTCAGCTGATTTACATGGAGATAAATGAAGAATGTTAGATGAAAGTACTCACCAGAAACAACAGACAATGCTGATACAAGGGGACCATAAACTCCATAATCAGGTATTCGAGTTGTTCCTTTCCCGGCCCAGTAGAATCTAATCTCCAAAACATTATTTGTGATGCTGACATTGTATATAGGCACTACCAGTGGTTTTACAGCAGCATGTGTCTCATTTTCTATATCAAAATCCTTTCTAATCAATTTTTCCTGAGACAAAATCACTGCATTAGTTCACAATGCAGAAAGAAGAGCTAAATTCATGATTTTGACCATTTACCTGAACATAGATATCAAATATACGCTTCCCAAGGCTTTTATATGTGTTATCATTTGAAAACTGTATTTCAGCAAAGTGAAGATTTACAGTATAGTTCCCATTTTCCATGCAATTATGGAAGTAAGTGAGTGAAATTGGAGATATGCGTGCTGTTGTGTACAATTCAGACATATTTGAAGATGATAGAGATACAGTGTAACGTATGTTCTGAGCTTCGAAATCATCCAGAAAGTCCCCAGTGCTACTAAATCCCCATTGACCACTGGAGCTATAGAAATATGTTGCAGTACCACCTGCAACTTCTCCATCTCCAAAATAGAGGCTGTTTCCTTTATTATCTTTTACTTGTATATCCTTTCCACCACAATTGACATGTAAGCAACTTGAATCTGAAGAATTTAAGAAGATGGATGAGTTTCTCTCAAGTGAGTTTGTGTAATGAGAAACATTTTCCTTTAGAGTAGTATATACTTACATCGTGGACAATTGAAGTTAATTTGGCAAGGCACATATTCCTCTCTGTCAAAAGCAAAGGTGCAACTTTCAGTTTTCTGCTTGTTTCTAACTCAAGAAATTAGAGATGAGGATCTTACAACTTATTCTTCATCATTGAGCTTCTGAACAAATTCACATTTAAGTTCCTACTAAGTGAATCAGCATGAAAAATATTTTAGTTTTAAGGGAAGAGAATAAAAAAGTACTCCACTAATAATAAAGGAATGATAATCTCAGTTTCTCACATGTCTTCCTGACAAGCAGGTTGCTCAGGCCCTTGCCAAGTAAAGTTGTTGTAAGAGAGATCACTGTATCAAAAAATGCCAGGGTAGTTGTAAGTTGTAACAGAAACAAATCGCAGATGAATCCAAAGATGTTCATAAAAGAAGCAACTTACATGCTACTTCCATCCTTCAGTATTGACTTTGGTACATTTCCACTGAGCATGTTACCTGTTAGGTAGCTAGCAAAAACAATGCCAAATTGTTTAATTCATGGTGTTAATACTTGAATGTAGAAGCATTTATTCAATGTTCACATAACTTGCCTAATCATAAAATTAGTTGCATATTATCTTACTTCAGCAGAACTATTTGATTTCATTTGTGTAAATATGCTATCTCTTGTGTCAAATCAAAGTGTCAAAAAGCAATGTAGAGTAAGATACTTACATGTATCTCATACGCTTTACATTAATGACTTCGGGAATTTTCCCAACTAGCTTGTTAAAACTGACATCCCTGACAAAATTTTCAAAAACAAAGAACTTCATTGTTTAAACTTACAATGTTGTTTTAACAGAAACAAATCGTACGATCGTTTAAGCATATTGTAAAACCAAAGGAAGTCAATAAATAGAATAGTATAATGACTCATATCAGATGAAGTAAAGCTTAATACAAAGGTAATTCATAACTTCTTCACTGACAAGTAAGGCTTATCATATTTATTGATGTAATCTAAAGCTCTTAACTTTCTCATGTACAAAAATCCAAAGAAAGCATTTCTTTTAACATTTTCATAGTAAACAATTTCAAGTGTATAAATTGATTATTATTAATACAGATGCAGAGCATGCTTAACTTACAAAGTTGCTAGATTTGTCAAGGTCCATATGTATGAAGGTATCTCCCCAGACAGGTTACAGTTCCTTAAAACCCTTGAGTGCAAAAACTGAATCACATTAAACTTATGGAAAACAATTCGAAGAAATCAAGTGAATCATATTTCACAAAAATAATAAAAGGAACTATTATATTCTCAATAGTAGCAGCCTACATACAATGTAGTTAGTGCTGTCATGCTCTGCAGTGAAGGAAAAACCTGGCTAGGACTTTTTATATCACTGATTCTTCTGTAGAAAGATGTGCTACCATGAGGACAGACAAAATTGAAGTAAAATATCATCAAATGTTTTATAGAAAGATAGTTATACTCACAACTGAAGTAAGTTCTTCAATAGAGATATACTCGAAGGAATCGGTCCTTCTAGTCCACTTCCATGCATTTCTCTTAATTAATTTACATTGATAAGAATATAGAATTAGAAAACAATATAAATATTTAGTATTGTGAATATATTAGCAAGGAAAGGAATTAGAATCTCACAGTCTTTGGAGAAATTGCCAGTTCTTTATGAAATCAGGTATGGTTCCTGTAAAGTTGTTACTACTTATCCTACTGCATTGTTACAAAACAATGGCAAACATCAGTATGGCAGTATCATTAGTATTTGAGTTCTGATGAGAAGAAACAACAGAAAAGCTCACAAGTCTGTTAAATTTTGCAGCCCAGCAAGTGCCGATGGTAAGTTCTCGGTCAACTGATTTGATGACAGTACCCTTCAATGGTAATATTTCAGAAATATATTTTAAGAAATAATTAAAATCAAGAAAAAATCATATCATTAAAAAGTAGTCTTACAAGGTCTGCAAGTTGATCAGCTTCCCAAGTTCAGGTGGAACAACTCCAGAAAAATTGTTTGCTTCCAGCATCCTAATTAATGTTTCAAAACTACCATTTCAGTGAATATTGAAAAAGGCACACTATATGAATGAATAGACTTAAAAGCTCAAAACATACAGGTATGTGAGAGTAGTAATATTTCCTAGATGCTTTGGAATTTCCCCTGACAAGCGATTCACAAGAAGAGAGCTGCATCATGTTATATGAAATATGTAATCAAATATAAGAACAATATAATGACAAATTATGTTCAGAGATTCAGTAGTTCAAGGTGACTCACATGGAAGTTAAATTCATTGAAGCCCATTCCTTTGGAATTGTGCCATTTAAACAATTGTATGCAAAATCTCTGTTGATAGAAGGAAAACTATCAGTAAAAAAAATGAAAGTCAAGAAGCATAGAACATTTAGAAAGAATATAAAAGGAACAAAGCAAAGAAGTTAAGCTGCTCATACATATCTTGAAGAAAAGGTAGCTTGACCAGTTGAGGTGGGAGTGCTCCAGGTAGACTAAGGCGCTTGAGGGTTCTAAAGCATAGAGACAATGCTCAGTGTTCTTACTGAGGATGCATAAAATGCTGATAAGATTTTTGTAGAAAATGTGGCCAAGCACACAAAAAATCTTAAGCCACATTTGATCTCAGGATAGAAATACAAAGAAACCAGAAACACAAACTTGTTCAGAGAAGAAACCACATAAAATGTCTGTCTTGGATAAAATCTGCCCAATTTTCATGAGACACAACTCTGCATTTCCATCATGAGACACCAAATACAGCTTCAAGGAACTAAAAAAAAAGGGTAATTATGTAGTCATACATCTTAGTAACATGACAGACAGTACTATTTTCAAAACTGCAGTCACAAACAATGCTTCTCTCCGATTCGTCAGGAGGTTCTTGCGTTAGTCCAACCCTTATAATGTCACAGGAATCATTATCGAACTCCCAATAGACCGCCCCCATTGTACTGGTAATTTCTTTGAGAGCTTCAACTGAATAGAAATCATAATCATGTTAAGGCAATCATTCTAAAATATTAGAATGCTCATTTCAGTAACTAAAGAAATTTGAAGCTTTACCCACTACAAGTGAGTCCAATATCAACTTGATGGCTATCATTAAAAGAATTCCTCTATATGTCACATAACTATTAATTAGGCAAGTGAAAGCAAGTAGAAAATAATCAAAAAAAAAAAAATTATAAGTCTGTAGGGTCTGCCAAGATCCTGATGTACTCTCTATAATTTCAAATACTGGAGTTTCCAAATTGAATGAGACAACATCAATTTCATTTGTTTTTCATTTTGGTCATTTTCTTCCCAGAAATCTCTCAAAGGGAAGCTAAGGAAATGAGGAGCTAGGTCACTAAAACCCACAATTAATGAAATGTTTTGAACTAAGAATTTCATCACCTGGAAAGATGAGTTTCAGAGTTACCTTCTTCTTTTGGCAATTTTGATTCGGATATTCTCAGCAACTGGAAGCAACAAAGTGTAACAAGTAAGAAGCCAAAGAAGTTGAGAAGTTGCATGTTGCTCTGACAAGTATTAAGAAACTCTGATCTTTGCTACAAAGCTGAGTTTGGTTTCAAAGTATCATCAACTTAATAGTGTTTGCCTTGCAGGAACCTAGATTAGTGAATAATAGAGATTATGCATATTGCACTGCTATGGTCAAATACCAAACAGTGACAATTTTTATTGCATTATTGCACGGTACAATAATAAGGGACACAATGAATGTGACAAACATGAAAATTGGATTAACTAGATAGTGAGATCCAGAAACCCTCTGAATGAGAATAGTTGAATTTCTTTGCAGAATTTTATATTATTGCTTGTTTAACAAACATTTCTGCTGTCAGTTTAGACTTTTAAGGCAGCAGGTAGATTAATGTCATACTATTATTTTACATTAATGTCATACCTGTGTATAGTTTAAAATAAATAAAGCTGAAACAATGGAAAAATATTCATACTATGAGCACGTAAAGTTTCGGTCAATTTGCATATGCATACATTGCGTTAGTGTGTTGTGGTCAAAGACTCCCCTTTAAGGTATTAGTATATTAGTGGACTTACTTTAGTCTTATCTATAATAGTAATAAACTAATAACAATAATAATTCAGGCAAGTTTACAAAGATTCCTAAATTAAATTTTACAATTAATTTATACAAGAAAACTATTTAGATAAAGACATTTAAAATATTTTTTTAAATATTTTTAATAATTAAAATTCAATACATATAATTGATTAAATTGTGTTATTTTTATCAAAATTAGATTAGATAAATTGATTTAGCTAAAAAATTGGTGAACTACACTTTAAACCGATTTAAATTAATATTTTTATAAAAATTACTATAATATATTTATTATAAAAAATAACTAAAATACTCTTATTCTTATTATTTTATATATAAAATTTGAGATTTCTAATAAATTCTAATTCTATGACACTGCAGAGTGTAGAGAGAAGAGAAGGATTAGTATTTAGAGTTTTCAATATATATAAAATAATAAGAATAAGAGTATTTTAGTTATTTTTTATAATAAGATTATTGTAGTCATTTTTTATAAAAAAATATTAATTTAGACCGGTTCAAAATTTAGTTTACTAATTTTTCGGCCAAATTAATTTATCTGATCTAATTTTAATAAAAACAACATGATTTAATCGATTATATATATTGAATTTTAATTATTAAAAAATATCTTTAAAAAAAATGTTTTAAGCGTTTTTATTTGGGTAGCTATGTTGATACAATAAAACGATTATTAGGGGTGGCAAAACGGGTCGAGCCCGTTGGGCCGATCTGCAAAACTCGCTAAAAAATGCGAGTCAGGCTAGGATTTCGAGCCCGCCAAATTAAAAAAATTCGCCAAACCCGCACCGCCAAATTGGCGGGTTTTGGCGAGGCGGGGCGGGCCGGTCCGTCGGGCCGAAGCTTTATATTTTTCTTTTTTTTATTAAATAAAATAGTGGTTACTATTATAAAATTAATAATTATAAAAATTTTAAACACTTTTTTTTCATTTTTTATTTTTATTCTTCTTTTAGTTATTAACTTTATTTATTTTATTTTACAATTTCGTATATATGCTCAAATTATGTGACTTATTTTTTAAAATAAAGATGATTTTATTGACAAATATTATTTTGAACAATTTTATTGAAGTTAAAAATTAAAAAAATAATAAATAAATTATATTATAATTTGATTATTTTTTATTTGTATTTTATTTTTTAATTATTATTTTTTTATTAATTTTAATGAATTTTATTTTTCAAAAAAAAAAAGAGTCAAGGGAGCTAGCCCGCCAACCCGCCATAAAATGGGGCGGACTAACATTTTGAACCCATTTTACTTGGTCCGTCCCGTTTATGAGACGGATCTAGGCGGGACGGTCCGCTTTGCCACCCCTAACGATTATTTTTTTTCATTGATTCATTCTCACAATGCCAAAAATGTCTCCTCAGGTTGACAGCCCTTGTCATCACTTTGTTCTCCTAAGTCAATATTTTAATTAATTTCGACGTGGATGATTTGAACTACTGTATGTGCTAGATTTTTCAGGTAACAATATTTCTCAAGTGAAATAAAATAATAATTAAGGTTAGAATATTTCTTAAACCCATTCTGTATGTGCAAATCCATCAAATTAAGGCTAAAAATGTGTCATGAATGGAAGTATCACTATCAAACAAAATTCGAAACAACCACTATCTCATAAATATAAGAGAAATGCGTGTATGATTGTTGTCTAGGTTAAACAGAGCTCTTCTTATACCACATTTGGAGATTGAGTTTGTAAAAATTTGTGTTCCATATTCATAGAGAGATTATATTGTACGACTCATTTAGTTTTTTCTTTTTCTTTTAAAATAAAATTGTGCTTAAACATTGTTTCATATGCTTTTAACTAATATCTACTTAATCATATTTATTATAGGTAATCTTTGTTTAGGTAAAAAAATCTTTTTTTTTTTACTTTTTAGTATGTTTGACAAATTTTTAATAATAGAAATAAAAATATTAAAAAATAAATAAAAAATATTTTTTTTGAAAAATTATAATTTATATCTTTTAAAAAAAATAAAAAAATTTTTTCACATAATAAATGAACCAAAAAATACTTTTATCTTATTTTATCTAAACATAATTGATAAATAAAAAGATTTGTTTACATGAGATATCTAAATATAAAATCACTTTTATTTTTATAAAAGATCTTTTTAAAAAATATTATTAAAAAATATTTTTTTCGAAAATGATGTCCAAACAAATCCTTACAAACAAATTTATAAATTATACTATGAAAAAGGATAAATTAATACCTAATTTTTTAGTCTACAAATATTTTAAGTCTTTAAAAATTTAAAAATACATTTAAATTTTTAACTTTTTTAAAATTTAAACAGATTCGTCTAATTTGACACAAATTAAAAATTCTTCCACAAGTATGTATCTGTAATGATTAAATCAATATAATAAAAACTATATTTAATTATCTATTAAATCTGATTGACCCAAATAAACATAAAAAATTAAAGATCAATATATCTAAACTTTAAAAATTTGACCCTTTTTCTTATACTATAACTCATGATATATCAAATCCTTTAAATTCTATATCCTAAGACCCATGATCTAGCTTGGAAACGAAGGTCAAAGTTGAGTTTCTTATTTGCTCACAGAACTAAATAGATACTATTTTGAACCGAATTTGAGAGTTCCAAAAATGAAAGTGGCAGGAGAAAGAAGTTGAGGAAAGCCTAAATTTGAAAATAAAAATAGCATGACACCGCTACAGAATAAAATTATTTAATAATGATAAATAATTAGTTTTTTTTTTATTATATAAATGATTAGATATTGTTACTTAATAAAAATTTACAATTTACTCGTAATTTAAAAAATATTATTCTTAAAAGGGTGATAATCTGTGGTTAAAAGGATAAAATTTCATGGCATTCCTGTGCTAAGCTACAAATTCAGCTTCAAGACTTCAACTTTCGCTGAGATCAAAGACTTAAAACACAAGCTTTCAAGTCCAAATCAATTGAGATCTGAAAAGAAGAGAGAATCTCGAGAGAGTTGAGAATCATGGAGCGGCTTCAGAGAATGTTTGCAGGTGCAGGAGGGGCGCTAGGGCACCCACCACCAGATTCCCCCACACTCGATTCTTCCGAGCAGGTCTATATCTCTTCGCTCGCCCTCCTCAAGATGCTCAAGCACGGTAAAAAGTTTCAACCTTTAACCCAATCAAATCTCTGCTTTTCCTTTTTTTGTTTCAGCTCAATTTCAAAGTTAGGTTTTTTTTTTCTTAAGAAAAATATTATTTTAGCTGAATTCGGGTGCTATTTACTATAGGAAGAGCTGGGGTTCCAATGGAAGTGATGGGTTTGATGCTTGGGGAATTCGTGGATGAGTATACCGTACGCGTTGTTGATGTGTTTGCGATGCCACAGAGTGGAACTGGTGTTAGTGTTGAAGCTGTTGATCATGTCTTCCAAACTAACATGCTTGATATGCTCAAACAGACTGGACGGTATTTAATATATATTTTGAAAAAAAAAAAACTTTTTTAACTATTTGTGTTGGGTTTAATTCATGAATGAATGAATTCATCAATGTCAGTTAGTTTGTTTGTGTTGGCAGACCAGAGATGGTTGTTGGGTGGTACCATTCACATCCTGGATTTGGATGTTGGCTTTCTGGTGTGGACATCAATACACAACAGGTTCAAGTTTATCTTTTTTCTTCGGTTATTTTTGTCTGGATCGTGCATTGGTTCATCCTTGTGTTTTAATACCATGTTTCTGAGTATACTAGCTTATCCAGAGGATTAATGTTGCAGTTAACCAAGTTATTATAGTTTTAATCACCTGGGAAATTGTGGACTAAAGTTGGATGCCCTACTTTCATTTAGGCTGGTTGATTGGTTCATGATGTTATGTTGGGGTGAATAAAGTTAATGTTTCTGTTTTTCAGATTCCCTGAGAAGGGTACTCTTCATTTTGAGATAGAATATTTCTAGATTATCAATGGAAGCAGACTATTTTCTTGTGATTGAAATACTGTGGTGGACTGCACTGCCAAGTGCCAACTATTGTCTATTTTATTAAATGTGAAATTTGAGTTGCTGATGATTTTAGTTCAGGATGTATCCCAGCATAACAATTAAGTGCAGTAATTGTACTAACTATTATCAATTCTTATTAGTATGGTGCTGCAGACATTTGCTATTGGATAACTTTGCTCTTGAATTTGGTGTTTTGCAGAGTTTTGAGGCTTTGAATCAGCGTGCCGTGGCCGTTGTCGTAGATCCAATACAAAGTGTTAAAGGAAAAGTAGTGATCGACGCTTTCAGATTGATCAATCCACAGACTATGATGCTTGGCCAAGAACCGAGGCAGACGACTTCCAATCTGGGGCACCTGAACAAACCATCCATTCAAGTGCGTTATTCAATGCCTCTCATTTTTCTATTCTTCATTTTTATTTTTGCCATCAATGTGATCACTGTCTTTTTTTTCTCCCAACTCGTGGTAGCAGCTTCTGACTAATATTTGCCCTCTTTAGGCGTTGATCCATGGATTGAACAGGCATTACTATTCCATAGCCATTAACTACAGGAAGAATGAACTTGAGGAGAAGATGTTGCTAAATCTTCACAAGAAGAAATGGACCGATGGTTTGACACTTCAGCACTTTGATACACATTCTAAGACTAATGAGCAGACTGTTCAGGTAAATTCAAGGAATTCAGCGTGTAAGGTTGAATGCCGCCCGGGTTTTATTTTACTCAAATAAAGTGTTTGATTTTGCAATTATGCTGCTGTTTAAACTTTCTAAGATTTGAAAGCCAGTCCGGTTTATTTTTTAGATTAGATTTAGATGGTGATATATCTCAACTAATTTGGAATTGCAGGAGATGCTGAACCTTGCCGTGAAATACAACAAGGCAGTCCAAGAGGAAGATGAGCTGCCCCCGGAAAAGCTTGCGATAGCAAATGTGGGAAGACAAGATGCGAAGAAGCACCTTGAAGAGCATGTCTCGAATTTGATGTCTTCCAACATCATTCAAACTCTAGGAATGATGCTTGATACCGTTGTCTTCTAGAGTTGTTATTTTCGGATCTTTCAATTTCTCTATTGTGATTACTAATTAGTTAGAAAACTGGTAATTTATTCACTAGTAGTTTTACAATTATCCCAAAACCATATTTGAAGACAGATGTATTCCTTGGACGAGCTGAAGAGGTCAAGAAATTAAAACAGTTCATATTTTTTCTGGTGACCCCCCATAGCATTACTATTTACTGTGTGTCCTTGGAGTTACGATACCTGAACTCATCAATCATCATTGTTACATAAAGGAAAGATTGCTATTGTTAGGAAAAAAAACGTTTAATATTACATGTACGATATACTCAAGCATCCACCAAGATCAGTAGTTTCTTACTAAGCAAAAGTGCAAGGTATGAAGTTTATTCACTGATTATATCATATGATCTTAATTCTTAAAGCTTGAAACAGGAACATGAACCATGAAGGGCTAAAGCTTGGTAGATTGAGGGCACACTTGTTCACAACTAAAGTGGAGCGTAGTCGAACGTATCCTGTGGTTCGTCATGAATGGTAGACCAGAAAAGTTTGATGTATAGTGGAAAGTGAGACAAGGCAAAATATGTCAGAGGAAGACATGACAGGGCATATATAGGAACAGTAATATTCCTGAGTTTGCTGCTGGTTCCAAGGAAATGGGCAGCACAAAAAGAAGCCAGCATGGAAATAATGGACAAGAACATGGATGTCAAACCCAAGATAAGTTTCCTGGGCAGACTCTTTTCGAAATCAGACGGATGACATCGAGATGCAAGTATTGAAAGGAACAAGACGAGTGAGTTGATAGAACTGCCAAGAGCAATGAGTGATGAGATGGAAAAGACCTTGTACGCTGTCCTGTCTATAAAGTTTGGAATTCCAGCATCCTCTCCATCGCCCACACCACCTGGAACGGTGGTAGAAGTGGCAAAGGCCACCGTGGCAATCAGCGATGCCAAAAGGGAGCAAGATCCAGAGGTTATCTGCAGCCAGTCACAACCTACCCAGCCAAGCTCCCGGTGAGTTTCGGCGAAGATCTGTGCTGGAGTTTGCTTAGCATTGTTGTATCTAAGAAAGAAGCGTGGCGGCCCGGATCTTAAAATAAACTGCATCACATCATGATCAGGATTTTACATGACATGTTTTGGAAAACATGTAGAATAAGAGTTTGTTACCTTGTACCATTTGATTTCCCAGTGCATTTGCAGAGCGGCGATGGGATTGCGGCGAGAGAGATCAGTATAGCCTGGAGCTCCCAACTTGGCTGCCAAGTGCAGGGCAGTGTTTCCTCGGTAATCCAATTTTGCCAGTAGGCTGTCCTTCACCATATTTCTCTTGAGAAGGAGCTGATACAAGTGGATATGCCTATTCTCTATGGCCAATAGTACTATGTTTTTCCCTTCAGAATCCAACTCATGAATAGCCGTCGGAAACATTTCCAGGATTTTATCTACCATTTCTGTTACCCCATTCTTTGCTGCTGTTATTATCACTGCCTCCGTCTTCTCCATCTCCACCTTCCGTTCTTCTAACATTTCAGATAATATGTTAATGCCAAAAAACTAAACAATTAAGTGGCCTAACAGGAATCTTGTTACAATATACCCTCATGTATCCGTTGATCTTGTTCTATCAGTTGGTCCCATGGGTCTGTTGTCACTTGGATATTATCATACTCATACATAGAGAATCGCTTCAAAAGTTCATTCATTATTTGAACGGACCACAAATGTTTTTTCTTCTTTTCACGTATCACTTCGAGTGTACCTTTATACATGTGTAGTTTTAAATAATAATTCAGTAAAATATGGGAATCCGTAAATTTAGTAAGCTCAAATAATATTGAAGATCAAAGATGTTTACGACGAGGACCAACCTTTTCCAAATACTATCACCAGCATAATCATAAATACCAACTTGAGAAAATCAGCAAAGCATTTGTAATTGGCGGGAAATAACGACGGAAGCGTCCAAGCTTCGGCTTCTTGTCCTAAAAAATTAATTATAGATCCATATTACAAAATCATCAAAATTTATCTACAGATTAGTATCATAATATATGGTATTTTTTCTGCATGCACTAAAATGCAGCCTCACCTAAAAAGTTTGTCCCGGAAGCAATTCTTTCTTGTGCTTCTAGGTTCCCTAAAAGTAAATATATATCAAAATTAAACTTAACATGTTTTCCGAGAGAGAGAGAGAGAGAGAGAGAGAGAGAGAGAGAGAGAGAGAGAGAGAGAGAGAGAGAGAGAGAGAGAGAGAGAGAGAGAGAGAGAGAGAGAGAGAGAGAGAGAGAGAGAGAGAGAGAGGTTACGATTCCTTTTAGTTTGCATACCGGATGAGACTGTCATCAGTTTCATAAAATCCATGCATGACTGATAATTTTTTGGATATTTAGTTTTGCCAATCGTTTCATAGGGAGGCAGATAATCACTTTCATCTGCTTCGAGTTTCCTTACGCTTATACCTTCCAAAAATAATGCAATTGTTAACATAATAATAATAAATAGAATTCCTCTAGGGAGCCAACAATAGGCTGTTTATTTGGTCTAATATGAGTTAAAAAATGAACATCCAGAATAAAATACTACTAATTTCTCAAACACAATACATCATATTATCCAAAATAAACATCTGATATCCTACTAAATCGAACATCCATAAACCCCATTGTACATATTGTACATATACTTCATTGACTCCCTATACTTCTTCTACCAATAATGAAACTGAGGATAAAGGCTATATAAGTACTATACTAGGATGTAATCTCCTTTTTATTCTAATCGGCTACCATTTTAATTAAGTAATGTTAAAGAAATAATTATTTAAAGTTATTTTATTTGATTTAACATGAATAATTTTATGTATAGAGTATTTATTAGATCTAAAATTATTTATTTATTTATTTTAATAATAATTAGAGAGTACAAGATAAAAAAATTTAGACTACTTTGAATTAATTTTTATTATCTTTTAAATATTTTTTTTATAAAAATAACATCAATTAATTATAATATCCGCTATATATATGTATGCGTGGATTAATTAATATGATATACCTTGATAAATTAGTTTTTCTATTAGGCCAAATCTACTACCACTTTTGAAAACAGAAGAATTAGAGGCAAGTATATGGAGAGGTGTGGCTCCCTCTTTATTCTTCGAATTCCCAAGATCTTCATAAAGGTGAATTATTATCAGTGCTAATTCTGCCAAACAAATTTAATAAGTAGCTCATTAGAGATAACAAGAAACTAAATTTAGAATCATATATAAAAAATACTATGTCAACGTTATTGCTATGTATTTGTATATAAATATGTATATATAATTTAAATTATAATTCATATTTTATATTTTATTATATATTTATATAAATTGCTAATTTAAATGTATACTTAATATGGTTGAAGATATATACATATATATCCTGTTAAATTCGTAATATATATATATATATATATATATATATATATATATATATATATATATCTCACAATGGGAGAACACATATAATTCAAAAGTAAATTAAAGTATTTATAAAAAAAGAGAGATAAATATATATATGGTTTAATTTTAATATATTAATAGTAAAAAATATTTTATATAGTTGTATAATTATATTCGTTATTTAAAATAATTATTCATGTAGTCAATATAAAAAATAATTATTTTCGTATAATATAACGTTATGTGATAGATGTATGTATAAAATAATTTTATACTGAAAGGACATTAAAATTAAATTCTTATGTATATAATATACATATGTTTAAACTTTACTTTTTTAAGAAGGAAAAAAAGCTGCTTGCCATAGGTGTGTGTTTAGATATATAATGAATAAAATTTTAAGCCAATTTTATGGTGCCTATGAGTTGGTGTCTAAATTTTGTCTAACTTACTTTTTGTAGTAAGTTTTGATTTTTTAAAAATTATTTATTGTTATATTTTTAAATTAAATATTATTTTTTATTTTTTTTAGTAAATAAACACTACCTTTTAGACACTATAGTATTCACCAAAATTTTAATGCACTAATATGATAAAATTGACTAATTACTATTATTAATTAATATATCATACATGGTATTAAAATATCTATTTAAATAATGAATATAATTAAATATTTATGTAAAAATTTTCAATTAATAATATATATAAGCAAAATTAAGAAAAGTAAGCAAGTGAGTGAATATTTATGCCAAAGCAACAAAGCGAAATTTATACGAGCATACTTGCACATACTCTTGATGAACATACTTACAGCTATCACTAAAATTAGTTTTTATAATAAATATATTTCTTTAAAATTTTTTCAAATGATTTCATAAGAGTTCAGTTCAGTTCAGTAATAGTTAAAATTTTTTATAAAAATTCATGTGTATTTAATTTTATTTGAAGTTGATAGATAAAAATTATTAAATAATTTAACAGATTTAACTAAATTATTATTTAACTGTTTTTAACTATTAATTACACATAAAATTAATTACACCTCAGTTTTAACCCAACTGTATTAGAAGACTAACATTTTTTATAAAATCATCAATTAGTAATTATTAATATTTTTAATGATATAAAATTATATTTAATAATATAAAATTATATATTTTTTAATAATTAAATATTGACTAAATTTTAATAAGGCACAAAACTTTCTCAAAAGGAAAAGTTTAAGGCCAACAATTTTATTGCATTTTGACCAACATATAATCAGCAAGAGAAATGTGAGCTATTGGATGAAATCTCACACCAATCTCACACCATCAAATCATTATTAATGGCTAATTGATGGCTACCAATCACAAATATTGATGACTCTAACATTGCTCTTCTCAAAATAAAGAGTTTATGTTACCAAAATTGTCGGCAGCAATGGTAGAATGAAGAATGGTGTCACCATCACTTCTTCTGCAGTTATAGTAGTTGGGAATCCCTGTATAATGAAGAAACATGAAAGCCTCTTTTCTTCCATGGAAAGCAGCAAGGAAGAGAGGGGTCTCGCCATCAACGTTTCGAAAATTCACCAGCTCGGGATCAGCATGAGCAATGACCCGAACCATTCTGATAGTCCCCATGGAAGCTGCAAGGTGCAATGCCGTGTTACTCCTCTTATTCTGGATTCTCAGAGCCTCTTCCTTACTCTCCGCTTTCATAATCAGATCCACAAGCTCTAAAACCACCTCCTCTTGGCCGTCGGTGACTGCCAGGTGTAACGCGCTTTCGCCTCCCCTCGTTATCTTTGCCGTGTGAGCTCTCTTCTCCTTCTCATAGATCTCAACCACTTCCTTCCATCTGCCTTCCATGCAAATTTCGAACAACATCTTTGTCGTCTCATGATCCCACCGCGCCGAACTGTCATAACGACTTTCCATAACTTGTTCACTTCTCATTTGCTCCATAATGTATCAGCAATTCAGCATTGAGCACCACTTTTTATAGTGAAACTGATCAACTTGGATATGAAGTTATCTTTATCCGATCCTATTATATTAGTTACTTGTCTTTGTTGGTTACTTTTGGTGAGTATCAGTGCTAAATTTCCTATCCAAGCAAAGCCATATATGAGTTGCACCTTTTTTAACGTTTTTCACAACTATATACAGGGAAGGACATAAGGGGAGGGAGCGGAGTGTCACGGTAAATTTTTAGAATGTTAGATTTAACAGTGTTTATATAGTTTTTTAGAGTATTTGAGAATACTCTAAATGGTTCTGGAACATTCTAGAATGTTCTAGAAGGTCCCGGAATACCCTAGAAGTTTCTAGAAGACTTTAGAAGATCATAGAATATTCTAGAAGAGTGTGAATTGATATAAAAGTATAAAGAGTTGTATGGAACAATCTAGAAGTATTTAGAAAGTAGTGGTATGATAGATATTTATAAAGAAGGTTCTAGATGATTAATCTAGAACATTACTTAGATTTAATCCTAACCATCCATTGAGGAGGTGGATGGTTATAAATAGGAGGTAAGAGTTAGTGTGGATGTGTGGGAATCATTTGTAACCACACTTGAGCAATAAAGTATTCTTCCACCAAAACTTCATTTCTCTTGTGTTCTCTTGTATTCTTAGCTTTCTTGCTAAGTATTGAGGGTTAGGCTGACTTGATCTTAACTCAAGAGGTTGAGTAAGTCCGAGTGCCGACACCGTAGCGTTGGAGTGTGTCCAAGGCCGTGACAGGAGGCCTCCTTCCAACCTTTTTTTTTTAATAAATAGTAATAAATTATTAGGTATAATTTATTTTAAAAAAAAATTATTTATTATTTAATTTAACATAAATAAAAATCAAATCCAACTTAAATATTAATAATTTTTAATATCTAATAAGTAAGTAATAATATTAAAAGATTTTAAAAAAATATTATTATTAATATTTTTTAATTAAATAAAAAATTTTAAATTTTATAAAGTAGATTCTTTTTCTTTTTGTGACCGTTCTTTTTAATTTATTTGATATTAACTCCCTATTTTAACTATTAGAGATTTTTTTTCAGTTATGAATATTGTGAAGAATAACTCAAAAATAAAATAAAAGATGAATTTCTTATTTATTGTCTTTTAATTATATTGAAAAAAAATTGATGAAAAATTCGACATGAATTTTATGATATAAAAAATCAACCACTTCGTTAGTAAAAAGTACATAAATATTTTTTGTACTTTAAAATATATTTTCTATCAGTATATTTTTGTAATACATTTTATATTATATAATTTTTTGTATAATTTTTTAATATTATATATGTTATTGACTTCTCATAATAATATTTTGGATCCGTCCCTCGCCATATATAGTGTATGTACTATGTAGAATTGAAGCTTGTACGACTCTGCGTTTTTGGATTTCTTGTTGACAGTCACTCTTGAGTATGCTTGCACTACTAGACCAGCTGTTTGTTGTATATGCTGTTAATAGAATCTCACCATTTATGCTACCAAGGTCTTACGTTCTATAAAATCATTAATCCCTCTCAGTACCCAAGCCGAATATAGAGGCTTCACTACCAAAGTTGTATAAAAGGACATTCATACAACCAGAACAAATGGCAAATATATTTGGAGTAAATATCCAACCGAGTCTTTGTCCATTTTTTTCTTAAGGATGAGATGATTTCTTAAAAAAAAAACATTTTCACCTTTAATTCTTTTTATTTTAAAATAATATAATTTTTTTATTAAAAAATTTGTTAAATAATAACAAAAATTAATTTTGTATGAGTTTTATTTATAATTTTTGGGATTTTAAATTTTCACAAACTATTAATAAATTTATTTTTAAAAATTTTTTTTACTAGTAATAGTTAAGTGAAAAAAATTCCTTCACTTGTGATAATTAAGTGGACAAAAACTATTGATGAAAAAAAAATAATTGCAGTACGAAGAACAAATAGCATCGAATAAGAAATAAAGAAAGAGAATATTAATGTTAATGATATTGGTATTGGTGAATGGTGATGATGACGATAGAGGAAATAAGGATGATGATAAAGTATAATTATGGTAAAAACTATAGAGGTAGAAATAATAATGATGAAGATAAAAAAAAGTAGTGGTAATAGTGGTTATAATTAGTCATATTATTAAAAAAAAATTGTGAGAGATTTTAAACTCCTACAAAATATAAATAAAATCTCAACAAAAAAATTATTACTATTTAACAAATTTTTTAACAGAGATATCATATTGTTGGAAAGTAAAAAGATTGAGAGTCAGAATATTTTTTTTATTATTATTATCCTTCCTAAAGCCTCTGTCTGCTGCAATCTTTTGACAAATTTAAAGCTAAACTAAACGTTTCACTAGGGGAATAATGAGGATTATGTTACTTGGAGCTGAGTATGTGTATTAGGTGCTGATATATTGAACAGTATAGTGATATGTATAGAATAGTTTCTTGTTATGCATAGAATCTGTTGCTTTTACTATAAATAGCTTGCCTTCTATTCAACTCTGTAACTTGCATTCCATATATAGTACAATTCGTAAATCACACACTTCATTCACCAATTCCCATATTAACAACCTTTTCTCTACCACCTTATGTAACTAAAATAAAACACACAAAAAAAAAAAGAAATGTTATAATTAATTAAAGCCTAGTGGCTTTGTAGCTACGCTGTGGCACTTTCCGAAACGTAGCCCATATAAGATCAATGTATAATGGAAACTGAGCCAGAGCAAAAAGTGTGACTGGCAAGCATGTCACTGCATATATTGGAAGTGCAACATCCCTTAGCTTGTTCCGAAGCACAAGAAAATGGCCAGCACAGAAAGATACCAGCATCGACGTAATTGACATGAACAATGCTGTCAAACCCAATATAAGCTTCCGAGGAAGATTATTCCCGAAATCATACTCTTGATACCGAGATGTTAGTATGGACAGGAACAGCACCACCGCGGTAACAGAGCATGCAAGAGCAACAAGTGATGCCATGGCGAACACCTTGAATGCCGCCGTGCCTTCCAACGTTGGCACGCCCGTGTCTTCCTGGACTCCACCAGGTACTGTGGTGGAGGTTGCAAAGGCCACCGTCGCAATCAGAGCAGCCACCACGGAGCAAGACTCCGAGGTTTGCTTCAGCCATTCCCCGCCGCTTTTGACGAGCTTCTGGTGAGATTCAACCAACACCTCTCTCGGGGTTTTGCAGTCTTTGTTGTATCGACCAAAGAAACGTGGTGGCATAGAATCTTTGACAAACTGTTTGTGTGCATCATATTAATTAGTCTTTTGTAATAATAATATCTAAATTAATTAAGATAAAGACTCACGTGTAGTTGTCTTAAGTGCGGTCGACTCCATGTGAAGTTGATAGTTGGGAAGCATTAGATAAAATTTTAGTCAAATTATTCAAATCATCTAACGGCTCTCAGTTATCAACTTCACATGAAGTCGACTGTACTTAAATTTTTACTTAGATGGTGAAAATTTAGGTGCAGTCGACTTCATGTGAAGTTGATAGTTGAGAAGCATTAGATAAAATTTTAGTCAAATCAGTCAAATCATTTAATGACTCTTAGTTATCAACTTCACGTGAAGTCAACTGAGTTTCCACCACTTAAAATTTAGTTAAATTTATCAAATCATCTACTGATTCTTAAATATAATATTAACTTCATACGAAGATAACTGTATCTGAATGATGACTTCGTACTTACCATATACCACTTGAGTTCCCAGTACATTTGCAGGGCTGCTCCGGGAATGATCCAAGGCGTATAGTCACCAAGCTTGGCCGCCAAGTGCAGCGCACTGTTGCCTTCATGGTCCACTTTTCTAAATAGACTTTCCTTTATGCTTTCTTTCTTCAGCAGGAACTCATACAAGTGCGGTTGCCTGTGCTCTACAGCCAACAGCACTATGTTCTTCTTGTTGCAATCCATGTCATGCACTGCTACTGGAAACATTTCCAGGATTCTCTCCACCATTTCTATTACCCCATTCCTTGCTGCTATTAATATTGGTGTCTCCATCTCCTTAGTAGCTATGCTGGTGGAACCATGCTGCTCATTTCTGGTTCTATCCAAAGCATCATTATTATAAACATTATATGGAGATGTCCCTTGATCTTGCTCTTGAGGTCCACTACTGCTGCCATTGCCATCATATTCATACAAGGACACTCGCTTCAGAAGTTCGTTCATTACTTGATTAGACCATATGTGCTTCTCCTTCTTTCGCCCTATCCTCTTGAATATGTTTGTCCCTTTTATTAGTACAACATATATATCACATTATCACTAAAAAATACACTAATCCCTTAATTATGTCAACCATGAATTAATCTATGAGGAGTACTAGGAGACAGCAACTTTTGTGATTTGTAACCATCAAATAGCTATCAATAATGATTTTAATAGTGTGAGATTGGTATGAGATTTCATCCAATGACTTACTTTTCTTTGCTGGTTATATGCTGGCCAGAATTTAATAAAGTTGCTGGCTTCCTAGACTTTTCCTTAATCCACAACGCCCTATATATATGTTTGACATACCTTTTCCAAAGATTACCAAGATGACCGTGTATATAAAAGCGAGGAAGCTAGCACAGCATTCGTAATTTTCTGGAAATAGGGGGTGCGACCAAGCTTCAGATTCCGACCCTAAACAATTATTTACATCTTGCTAATTAGATTCTTATCTATGTTGAGTATATTCGAATACATTTTATAATAATAATAATAATATGTAGACATCACCTAAGGAGTTTGTGTCAGCATTAGTTTTCTCTTGTGCTTCACCATCCTCTCCTTGTTCTAATTGAGTTTTCAGATATACTACTTTTACATACAAAAATTGAAGCAACATTTTTAGTTAAAAGTATACATGTGAGTATGTGTATCACTAATTAATAGTTCATCCCTCACCTGATGAAGAGTCTGTCTCAATTTCATTGACAGTAGATTTCTCTTGTGCTTTAGAGTCCCGTCCTAGAGTAGTTTAATTTTCAAATATTGTAACAAAATAAAATTGTTATATCAAATCATAACATATGGTAATTGTTCTGCATGCACTAAAATGCAGCCCTATATATGGTCTTACCTAAGAGGTTTGTCTGAGAAGCAATTCTTTCTTGTGCTTCAAGGTCCCTTCGTTGAGTTTTATTATGATTTTTTCTTGAACATTTTCCAATCAGAAAGGTTACCACGGGGAATTTGGTGGTAGCTGGTGGATACATAACTATAGAATCAAATCATTCCTTTTGCGGTACATAGACTCAAATTAAATCACATCAGTTGCAATTAATAATAGTAAGTAATATAATTCTTCAATGACTTGATTTATATGTACCGATGAATAAACTACAATAACAGTAAAGTATAAACTATATCAAAATCAAACTTATATAATCTACCAAAGGAGATCGAGAGAGAACAGAAGAGGATATGATTGATTATTTTGCATACCAACCCAGGCTGCATTTTTCATCAGGGTCATAAAGTCCACGCATGCTTGATAATTCTTTGGATATCTAGTTTTGCTGTTGTCTCTCATTTCAGTTTGTGGCCGGTAATTAGTTTCAGCTTTCAGTTGCTTTACACGTATACCTTCCAAAAATATATAACAGTTATAATAATGAAATTGAGGATAAAAGGTATAAGTATTATACTATAATATACTGTGAAATAATTATAATATCAGCTATATATGTAGGTGAAAACTCAGGTGGAGTCGAATTCATATGAAGTTGATATTTGAGAGTCGTTAAATAAAAATCTAATCAAATTAGTCAAATCATCTAACAGCTCTTTCGTATCAACTTCACGTAAAGTCGACTCACCTAAGTTTCCAGCATGTATGTATGCATGCACATGTGTGAATATAATTAATAAGAGTTACCGTGATAAATAAATGTTTCTATTCGGCCAAGACGACTGCCACTTTTAAAAGCAGAAGGCTTGGTTGCAAGGAAATGGAGAGGAGTGGCTCCCCTTTCATTCACCCAATTCACAAGATCTCCATATAACTGAATTATTTGGAATGCTAATTCTGTAAAACAGCTCAATTAGACACACATAGATCAAGAAATAAAATTAAACCAATCCATGTCTCTATCATCATTACCAAAAGGAAAAGTCTAGGGGACCAGCAATTTTGTTAAATTCTGGCCAGCATATAACCAGCAAAAAAAAGTGAGTCATTTGATGAAATCTCACACCAATCTCACACCATTAAAACCATCATTGATAGCTATTTGATGGCTACAAATCACAAAATTTACTGCCCCCTAACATTGCTCTTACCAAAATTATCGGCAGCAATTGTAGAATGAAGAATGGTGTCACCATCATTTCTTCTGCAGTTAGAGTAGTTAACGGGAGTCCCTGGTTCCTTGTGGAACATATAATGAAGGATCATGAAAGCTTCTTTTCTTCCATGGAAAGCAGCAAGGAAAAGAGGGGTCTCGCCATCAACGTTTCGAAAACTCACCAGCTCGGGATCAGCATCAGCAATCACCCGAACCATGTTGTTAGTCCCCATGGAAGCTGCAAAGTGCAATGCCGTGTTCTTCCTCTTATTCTGGATTCTCAGAGCCTCTTTCTTACTCTTCTCTTTCACAATCAGATCCACAAGCTCTGAAACCACCTCCTCTTGGCCGTCGATGACTGCCAGGTGTAACGCGCTTTCGCCTCCCCTCGTTATCTTTGCCGTGTGAGCTCTCTTCTCCTTCTCGTAGATCTCAACAACTTCCTTCCATCTACCTTCCATGCAGATTTGGAAGAGCTGCTTCGTATTCTCTTGTTTCTTTATCGTCTCATTACACGTCACACTCTCAATATGATCAGTATTATCATCATCATTTCCCATAACTACTTCTCACTCACTCAATAATCTATGTATCATCAGCATTCAGCAGCACTTTTTATAGTGATTAGTGAAACTGATCAAAGCTTATGAATGTGTATTTATGCATTTGAATAATATATTTCTATTTTATTTATTACTTGGATATGAAGTTATCTTTATCCGATCCTACCATATAAAGTGGAGATGTTCATGTTTGTTCCCATTGTTGGATCTCCAATCTGCAGCTCTTTATTTCGATTAAGTCTCTTCAATTCCTTTTTTTCTTTATCTGACAGCGTTCGTTCGGTTGGAAGCAAAAAAGTGCAGGCAGCAACTTTGAAAAACTGAATTGAAAATAGAAACAAGGCTGATTTTACTGCTTTTGAGTATGAGAGATTCCAACATATTTGGATTTTATATTAATTGGAACTGTTTTTTTGCCCAAAAGAAAATTCTTTGAGAGTAATCCTGTTGATTATAATATATTTAAAAAAAAAAAGAAAAAATTCTAAACACATACAGGTACAGTAAAAGTCTGGAATGTTTTATTTGTTGCTAATGGATTGGTTGCTTTTGGTGAGTATCTGTGCTGAGTTTCCTCTCCAAGTAAAGTCACAAATTGCATCTTTTCTACGTGTTTCACGACGACGATTATAGAATACAATTAAAGGACTTTGTTATCATTTAGTTTAACCTTCAAACGTCAAATGTTATGTTTCTTCATTTGCTGACACACATTTACATTTAAGAGTATGGCATAGGTTAATTCTTAATATATCTTCTATCATGAAAATAATTTAAAAATTACTAATATTTTTTAATTTTACAATATATATTTAGTTAATGTATTTTAAAAAAAGAATAAAAAATTAAGCGATCTTAATAACTATATTTAAAAGACAACAAAATTTTAATTGTTTTTGTTAGATACATTAATTTAAAAAAAAGTCTAGGATTCAACAGTTTTATTGAAATTTTGTTAGCACATAACCGACAAAAATAAAGTGAGTAATTACACACTTTTAAATAAAATTTTACATTATTAAAATCATCAATAATAATTAATTAATGACTATAAATTATAAAATTTATTCACCTTCTAACATTTTTCATTAATTTATATAGACTTATTCTATTAATATAAAAAAATATTAATAAAAAAATTAATTGATATTATAAAAATAAAATATATTTTTATGAAAAACCTTGTTGTTTTTCAAAGTAATTATCAAGCTATTTTGGGTTTTTTCTCTTTTGCTTACGCAAGTACTCCTAATATTATTTTAATGCTTTCATGCAAAACGAGTTGGATTATGTCTAAAAATGAACAATACTCATCTCTATTCTCTACCCTTATTTTTTAATAAAATAAAAATAAATAAATAAAAGGCAACCCAATCTTCCAGCGTCTTCCCTCTCCGAGATGGACTCGCCAGCTTCATCAATCCACAAAAACGACGCCGTCCGCCTCAATCACTGCTCCTCCTCCTCTTCCAACGCCGTCTTCCACAACGCCGAGGAACCTTCTACCTCGAATTCTACGGTTTCGGATCCTCAATCCCTTTCATCACAACCTCCAATTTCGCATCCCCAACGACCTTCTCCGGCCGCCAGAATCCGCCGCCGGAAAATTAATCGTGATTCCCAGGGCAAGGATCCGGAAATTTCAGCTCCCGATTCTTTCCTCACTTCCGAGAGCAGCGATTTCACCAATGGCGCTAAAAGCAGCTCCCGAAATCACAGAGGCCCTCGAACATCAACAAAGGAAGAGGAAAGTCCTGCCGAGAAATGCGATTCGAACGAAGCAAAACGTCAACGCGCTCGCGCAGTTCAAGTTTCAAGTTCCGTGAAAGAAGATAACAATGTGAACAACGAGGAGTCGACGGTTACCTCAGCTTCGAAAGACGACTCGCCGGGGGATTCAGCCGAGTCACCGATTCAACACGGCAACTCGTCCTCGAGTTTCCTCGAACTAGTTGCAGGGCTTGTAATTAAGGCGATCGCATTCGAAATCAAGCTAGTCACGATGTTTGTGACGTATCCGCTATTGTTCGCGTTTCAATGTTGCATGTTTTGCGTGGACCCATTGGGGACGACGAAAAAGGGCAAGGCTTTCGTGACAGGAGTTTTGGCGAGAGTGCGTGGCGCTGTTTATGGTCGTGTGGGGCATTACTTCAAGGGTTGGTTCAACGAGAACGATTCAGTTTGGAGCTTGGCGCTTCGTTGCGGGTGGGGTTTGTTGTGGTCGATCTACGTTTGTTTCGTCTTGTTTGGGCTCTTGGTTAATTCTTTTGTGGTGAGTGGGCTTTTGATGAAGTGCTTTGTGGAGAAGCCGATTCGGACGAGGGAAGTTTTGAACTTTGATTTCACTAAGCATAGCCCTGTGGCTTATGTGCCCATAATTTCGTGTGATGCTGTTTTTGGTGGAAAATATTCTGAGAATTTGAACAACGACGTTGGTGTTACCAATACCAAGTGGAGGGGTCAACGTTTTATACCTTATAAGCACAAAGTGCAAGTCACTCTCTTGTTGACAGTTCCTGAGTCAGGATACAACAGAGATCTTGGGGTCTTTCAGGTACATATAAATCTATCTGATTCCTTTTCTGCAAGTTTTGTTTTGCTTTGTGATTTCGGTGATTGTGATTTAGTTCTAAGCAAGTTTTGTATGTTCTGTTACACTCTGAGCTTAGTAATCATAGGGGAAGTGATTGTGATTTAGCAGGGTATTCTTTTTTTTCTTTTGTTTTTTTCATTTTTCTTACTCTGATTACAGTTTCTTCAATTAATAACTACAGAATTTGATTTTCTTCTTTGTTTACATTATTAAAGTTGTGGATCTTGTCATAGGTTTCACTTTTATAGTTGAGAGGATACACTGTAAGAATGAGGTATTATATGTTACTATGGAAGAATAAGGACCTTTGGTGTGGGGTAATACTATTTGCAGTCATGAGTTTTCACCTTTGAACATTGTTTTGTGTGGAAACTCTGAAGTTTCATTAAACCTTTCCCTTTCCAACTCCCATTAGTTTCTTATTTGTATTACTTTAGTATTGTTGGCGTGTGGTTGGAAGAAATTTTGGTAAATGATTTATCAAAAAACGGAGAAGAATTTTTTGTTGTAAACGTGATCATAGACTTTTAAGAATGTGTCTCATTTGAAAGGAGTTCAAAGGCCTCTTTTCTTGCAGTGTCTCAGTCACATCTATTGAAATTTTAGACGAGATCAGTGGAGTCTGATTGTTGATGCCCTTTTCCAAATGTATTGTTGAGTTCTTCGAGCAATCTTTTTCATTATTTCAAGCCAATGTAGACTTAACGTGAAATTTGTGTAAAGATATCAAAAACATTTTCAAAGGCCTTTGCTTAATAGCTCATACTTTTAGGTGAAATGATTCTTTGACGTGTTATTTACCTATGACAAGTGGATTAATTGTATATTTCTTGAAGCATCTTTGTTAAAACTGTTAGAACTAACTATGATAACTACAGTGCGTAGTTTTCCTATTGCCTTCTTTTGAGTTTCTTCTATGACTCATTTCTAGGCCAGAGTTGATTTCCTATCGGCTGATGGTAGAACCATGGCAAGCTCAAGTAAACCTTGCATGTTAAGATTCAGCAGTGAGCCTATACGATTGATCATGACTTTCCTCAAGATTGCTCCTCTTGTAACTGGTTATATGGCCGAAACCCAGACTCTGAACGTCCATATGAGAGGTTTCATTGAAGGGGATGAACCTACTTCGTGCCTGAAGGTGACACTTGAGCAGCGAGCTGAATATCAACCTGGCGCTGGCATTCCTCAGATATACGATGCATCTGTGGTTATTGAGTCCCAACTTCCATTCTTTAAGAGGATTATTTGGGTTTGGAAGATGAGCATATTCATATGGATCACGATGATGGTATTCATAATTCAGTTACTTTTTGTTCTATTGTGTTGTAGACCTGTAATTATTCCTAGAACAAGGCAAAGAGTTAGCAGACCTGCAACCCAAAATAATCATCAGGTACAAAATTTAGCAAGGCATCCTAAATTCTAACTTTTTCCTTTCTTTTTTTTTTTATTTTAATGTTCATTTTAATGTTAAATTCCTTTACAGTCACAATGTAGTCTTTTAATTACATGCGATGTATAATGTAATTTTGTGTAGCCTGTTAATTTGTTAATGAGGTATATGGTTAATCGTTCCTGTATCTGTTCATTTGATATATACATATATTTTTTGGGTATTATCTGTTCATTTAATGTAATTGTATTTGTATACTTTTATCAATAAACAGCTTCCTTTCGGAATGTTGTATGACTTGTATACTATTATGACAAACTTGTATGCAATGTGCTCAAGGAATTTTGACACTTCTGATTACCTATTTACCTACCTCGTGGATGAAGGTGGTTTTTGTTTTTGTTTTTTTTTTTTTTTTTCAACCTTGGATGTTATTTGTTTTTGTCATACCTTGGATGTTGTTGTTTGGAGTCGTTGGACACCTTTTTACAAACCCATAGAAAATATGAAACAGGGTTTGCTACGAGTTTTGTTAAGGGCTTAAGGCCCAAACAAATTATTGAACTTCTATAGCTGAAGTGTTTGGTCATCTTTTTTTTTTTTTTCTGGTCAGAAAGTGATTGGTCATCTTCCAAGCTCATCATGTGACCACATGGTTGGGCTCATTTCCCTTTCTTATTCAATACTGTACTTTTAATTAATTTAATTCGATTGGACTAGTCATTAAAGTGCCTAACTATTAACTAACGATAAGTTAACAAAGAATTAATTACATATTCCGGTCGTGGACAAAATATTTAAAAAGGAAGAAAGAAAAAACGGAAAGATTATTTTAACATAAAATACAATTCTGTTGGACTTAATAACATACTCGTTAATACACAGCAAAGTACAAACTTTATATTTTAGAAGAAAGTTGGGAGTGAAGTGTGTATATAAGTACAACGAAAGGCCACGTGAGAAAACTGAACTGTGTTAAGAAAAACCATACAACGTGTGATGTTGAAGACTAGGAACATGTTTGCTTATATCTGATCTCTATTTACTCCCCTTGAAGAAAGAGGCACTCTTGATGATCTCACGAACCGGCTTCTTTGTGTACCTAACGAAATTGTAGGTCCATGCACCAGCCACAGCTCCAACAATGGGTGACACCAAATACACCCATATTCCTCTGTATTCACTGTGCACAATAGCTGGTCCCAATGATCTTGCAGGGTTCATTGATGCTCCCGTTAATGGCCTATTCAAAAATAGTTGAAGTCAATTTTATACTTTAAGTGCATTTCACGTGAAGTTGATGACTGAGAGCCGTTAGATGATTTGACTAAATTTCAATCTAACGGTTCTCAATTATCAACTTCACGTGAAGTTGAGTTTTCACCTATCTTTTGTTTCTAGATGAAACATGTCTTATTTCAAATTTATATTATATAATTTTTCTTAGGCTTAATGTTTAAGTTAATACCCTGCAACGAGCACATTTAGTAGAATAGTAGATCCAACTGCAAGTCCAGCCAATTCACCAATCTGCAAAATTTAAAGCTCAAATGAAATTATTGTGATACTAGTGTTTAATCCTCATAACTCACTCCTTTAGATAGAGAATTTGGCAGGGTAAGTTACCACCTCTATTAATTATGGTGGAAACTCCGTTGCAGTCGACTTCACGTGAAGTTGATATCTGAGAGTCGTTAGATGATTTGACTGATTTTTTACTAAATTTTTATCTAACGGCTCTCAGATATCAACTTCACCTGAGTTTTCACCATTAATTATACTAACTAGAACCAAACCGAAAGAAAATGTTACCGCTCGGTTATCAGTGGCCACCCCAGAAATGACGAACATGAGAAAGAAAGTGATTATGAATTCAATAACGAGAGCTTGAACGTGAGTCACAGATGGAACGGTTCCGGGAAACTGGTTATCCTTGCCCGTAAATAAGAGTCTGAGAGCACCACTTGCAAGTGTGGATCCAAGAACTTGAGAGAAGATATAAGCAGGAACCTGGTTCCAAGGGAACCTGTTGATGGAAGCAAGAGCAATGGTAACTGCAGGGTTGAAATGAGCACCAGATATGTGTCCAAGAGAGTATATTAACACCATCACAAGCAGCCCCCAAACTGTTGCGATTCCTGCAAGTGTCACCACCTTGTCGTTGTTGAGGTTCACAACCAATGAACCACACCCTGCAAATATCAAGAAGAACGTTCCCACTGCCTCTGCTACCATCTGCATCATATTCATATCCATTCAAGACAAAAGAGGCAAATAAATAAACAACACACACACATACATACATACATACCTTTTGCAGAAGAGGCACAGTGACCTTGGTGTCTGACTCATCTTCATCATTGGTAACACTCATTACAACATCTCTGTTATTATTGTTATTATTATCTGACATGACTGAGAATGAAAGCCAAGAGAGAAGAACTAACAAGCTAAGCTAAGGGCAGAAACAAGCAACACTATCCGTCAATGGAAGCTGTGTGTGCCAATGCAATTTATAGCAACACAAAAGTGCTAGAGAGAACAATGGACAGAGTCACTGTACTGATAGAAAATAATGAGATTATTATTATTATTATTATTGTTATTATTAGGCTTTTCCATTTCTTCAAAGGATATATGATGGAAACAAGATTCGACTCTAATGATTCAATCAACTTTAAAACTATTTCTTTCTATTTAAATTGAAATATTTGTTATTTTACTTATTTGCATGTGTCCATAAAAATTTATTGTAATATAGCTGATGATAGATAAAAATATTCTTGATTTGCATATACAGCAACAACAACATCAATATCAACGAAGCCTTCTCCCACTAGTTAGGGTCGATTACATGGATCAAATGATGTTATTGAGTTCTATTATGTTTTTTTATTATGTATCATGTCTACAAAAAAGAGCATTTATATGTAAATCTCGTTTAACTACCTCATGGATAGTTTTTTTTAGGGAGTGGATCCTCTCCAGTAAAAAAAAAAAAATTGGATGATATCCAGTGGAAGATCTCACTCTTCATTGCATTCTCTCTCTCATTTATTTCTGGTCCCACTTATAGAATTAAAGGTGGGAGATTACACTTTATTCCCTCCAGTGACAAAAAAATGGAAAGGATCCATTTCCGTCTTCTTAGGTCTTCCTCTGCCTTTCATCCTTTGTCTATCTTCCATCTCATCCACCCTCTGATTGGATATTCTGTTAGTTTTCTTCTCACATGTCCAAATCACCTAAGACGCGATTCTACCATCTTTTCTATAATAGGTGCTACTCCAACTTTCTCTCTTATATTTTCGTTCCTTATTCTATCTAATCACGTATGACCACTCATTCATCTCAATATCTTCATCTCTGCCACACTTAACTTATGTTCATGCTCCTCTTTGACTGCCCAACACTCTGTACCATAAAACATAACTTTGTCGTGGTATCTCCACCACCTCCATGAATTTTCATGTTAGAGTGCATATATTTTATATCCTAAATCTTAACCTTCTGTACCATAAAACATAACTTTGTCGTGGTATCCACCACCTCTATGAATTTTCATGTTAGAGTGCATATGTTTTATATCCTAAATCTTAACCTTCTGTCGTTTTGACTTTTATCTTTACCTTTTTTTGTGAATTAGCTTATTTACTGTCGTCCGTTCACGAAAACACAAGAACCCTTACTCATTTAATACTACTCCCAGACACCGATGCAGCGGCTCTTGCTCATTTGATATTGTACTCGAGCCATACAAAGCGTTGCTTTCAGGCAACGACCTAGTTTTAGCGCAATAACGTTTTTGATCCATGTCATAAAAATTTGACTAAGTTTTTATGTTGACTGTCGAAAGCCTAACACAACCTTATTTTTTTATCTGAATTTAAAACTGATTATGTACTGCAAGTGTAGTATAGACGGAATTATTTTTGATTTACATATATCACAGGATATTTAATTTGTAATATTTATATAATATTTAAGTAATTTTATTATTTTTTACCATTCTCCTAATATTAATATAATTTTAAAAATAATATAAATGTAATTTTTTTTATTAGAACAATTTTGTAATTGAAAAAAAAAATCGAAGTTCTAATTCAGTATATAAAAAATATAAATTTTTATTTTAATATTCTTAAAAAATGTCATTAAAATACTTGTTAGCAAAGATTCATACTGATTTACTGAGCAATAGTCGGATTAACAATTACAGAAATGTATGTCTAAATTATAACGAATAATAGATAAATGAGTTGATTACAAAACATGTTAATTCCTAAAATAATCTTTCTATAAAATGAACAGAAATTTACAAAACAAGAGGTAGAAAATTTTTATTCTTTTTCACATATAAACCGATTTATATTTTTTATTGATTTAAGGGTGAGAATGCTTTTTATAGTTACACTTTATATGTTTAAGACCGAAAAAACTTTCAGTCACACTTGAACGAGGTAGATTTTAAAGGGAGCTACTCAAATAAAATTGTTAAAAATATTTTTTAAGTGTAATTTATTTATTTGATCACGCTTTAAATAAAAATAATACTTTTATAATATATTAAAATCTAATTTTTTAATTCCTTATCTAATGATTAAAAAAAAGAATTTTTACATAAAAACAATTATAAAATTTTTATTAAAATATCTACTTATTTTAAATATATATATGTTCAGAGACACTAGAATACATACCATATTGAAAAAGAGTATATAAAATATAATTTTAATACAATGATATTCTAAATAATTTTACATAATCATTCCATAAAAAATATAAATTCATAATGGAAGATTAAATTTATGTAATTGGAGTGATAATAAACATTTTTATGTAACATTAAGATATATCAATGGAGCGGAATCTTTATTTGTAAGTTGTAACAGCTTGAGTTATGGATTTTGGGGATCTAGTTAGTTTGCATTTAATTGTTGACGTCTTCTCTAGCTACCGAATTCAGAAACAAAAATAGAGATGATCAAAATTTATTATTTTTAATTATTAATAATTAAAAATATAAAATAAAATATATTATTAAATTGTTAAATTAAAAAAATTAAATTAAAAAAAGTTAAATTAATAATTAAATAATAACTAAAAATAATAAATTTTAATGGTTTTAACATTTTTCATTTAAAAATTAATGTAGCATGAGCGGCCACTCATCACCTTTAATATCAAGGGACAAGGGATTCGATCTTGAATTGATTTTTCATCATTATTATATGGTTTTATTTTGTATATGACTTGACAAAGCAAGAACAATTATGATCTAAGAAGTCAAAGTATGCCAAAAGCTAAGGCTCTTAATTATTAATAAATATAAAAAAAATCATTCAAAAATAAAAGATCACATTTTACTCTCTAAAATACAAATTTAAAATTTAAAGAATCTAAATTCAATAAAATATATTTCGTCCTCCTTTTATTTTTCTCACAAATTTTTGTTTTTGTTTTTTCGCCAAAAGAGGTGGATACTCGGGGGTATATGTAAATATTAAGTATAAAATATTTTTAAAATAAAATTAACACAATTATAATAAAATTTAATATAATTTAACTAAATATATTAAATTAAACACAATTCAAACATAAATTAACATAATATATATATATATATAATTTTTAACGTATAAATTAAAATAAGTTTAATTATTTTATTAGTTATTATAATTTTATTAAATTTCTATATTTTTTTAATTGAGTCTTTATATTATTTTTAATTTTTGTAATTAAGTCTTTTTTGTATAAACAAATATTAAAATTAATAGAATATTACTTTAAAAAAATATGTGATCAAACATCTAATTATATTTTACAGGTGCTTCAATTTTGGCTCTTGTCGAGAGCGAAACCCTAAAACCCTGTTCCTATAAAAATTTTACGGGTTATATTACTATTTCTATCACGAATATTTGTGGGTAGGAATCTTTTTTTTATATTCCTAATCGAAATTGAGGTGAATACTGAATAGAGTTAGAGATGTGAATTAACATATGAGAACATTATTAGTATTTAGTACATGCAGAAGCATAAATAATCAGGATTGTAATACAGAGTTATGATCATGTACCTGAAACTAAATATATGTAATATGTTCCTCCCGAAATTGATAGTATAATCATTTGCGAACTTATATTATACTAGGGTTCAACTGAAGTACTGAACTAATACATAACGGGATCATATATGATGACACTTTATTCATTAAATTTTGCATTTTTAATTTTAAAAAGATATTATTACTCTTATTTGATCTGTATTTCTTAAAGTAACGTGCTTTTTAATTTAGCCCGCTTACTGCATCATATAGCCAAATCTGATACTAATGTTCGAGCTAGTTTATTGGATAGGATCCAAAATATCAATTCGGAACAATATAATATAACTAAGATTAATGATTACGTACAACCTACATTTTATTATAGTCAAAGAAAAATTTTATTAGAAAAATCCATATAATATATATATATATATATATATATATATATATATATATATATAAAATTAAAAAAAAGAAAAGAACTCATAATGCCCTCTTTGAGTCTATATACAGCTTATAATAATAAGATAATTATATACAGCATGGAAACCACCAAATAAATAAGAAAGATTGCAACGAAACGAAGAAAGGATATTAATCTTTAGTGTACGTTATTAAATTTAAATTTTTTTATCAATACGACTAGGTATTCTTTAAATTTATCTTTTTTAAATAACTTTTAATTACACTAATTTAAAAAATTTAAAATAAATACATTTAAATAGATTTAATATTTTTAAATTTAAAATATAAATTTAAAAAACAGTTTAAGTAAAAGTAAAATCGAACAATTTAATATTAAACCTTCTAAATTTTAACACATTCCAAAAGGCTGCATTTACATATTGAGAAAACTCCGGTACATGCATGGCCTCCAAATCCAACGACCGCATGAAAGTCGGTTCCACAAACGACTGCTAATTTGCTAGTGCATTTGCCACATCCGCCATATCTGCCACCATAGTATTGTAAGCTTGATCTTCATATATACTCGGATCAACGACCTCATAGTTACTTTTAAACTCTTTCTCACTATCACTTGTAATCTTCCAATTCAATATCTCAGTCCGATGCAAATTGAAATTAGACCGTCCGACCGCTTTTATGGTGATTCGATTTTTCTTTTAACAATAAAATCGGACTGTCCGATTAGTGAACGGCCCGCCCAAAAAAAGAAAACCCAAAAATCGCTAGGTCCAATTTGAGTGCCTTGCCAAATTTTTGTCTTGCAGCTAAGAAATTGGTGAGTCCGATTTCATTGGACCAAAAAAATTTACCATCCATGCATGAAATTAGTGGGTCCAATTTCTTTGCACTCAGCCACAAATTAGACGGTCTAATTTATGTCCCCTCTCAGCTGTAAAAAATTGGACCGTCTGATTTTTTTTCATCACCTAAATGCCGTCACAACAGTGTAAAACTCCCATAAATTTCATAACCCAGCGTTTTACCAAACTTGGTCTCATATGCAACAAAATTAGCCTTCGCATGAGTCATTGTGATGTATTGCTTAGGACTTAAAAAATGGTATCAAAGGAGAAGTACAAGAATATACCAAAAAAAAAGGAGAAGTACAAGAAGTGCTATCATTTTGGGCCAAATGGATTCATCGGTACTAATTAAATAGGCCCAACCCAACCTAGTTCTACTTTGGAAGAGGTCCAATCTTTCCTACCTTCTGTCGAATTCTGAGACTGTATAATATATACAATGCATTAATAAGAGTCCAAACCATTCTGGGCTTCTAGTAAGAAGCTAAACCACTAGCTTAACGGGTTCAGATAAATAATAAATCATGTAGGAAAAAAAAATTATGCAGATCGACCAAAAACAAAAATAATGAATTATGCAGGATTTTTCAATTATTTGTATGCGACATAAAAATTTATAAGACTTGGGATGCCATAGAAAAATAATAATTTATCAGGATCTAATATATTTAGTATCATAAAATTTACTAAATAAAATACATTCAAAGTAATTCGATTCTCAGAAATTTCTGCATCGTTCCCAGAAAATACCCTTGTCCTGTTTTTCAATTCCACCTAAATGATGTTGTAACAATTATGAATACCCACATGCCTATTTTAGTTAATATTTGGACAAAGTATATATATATATATATATATATATACAAATTATAATTTGTGTCAGTGTGCAATTTGTTTAGATGCACTACTTGCTCTGTGCATGTGGTACTAGATCTTATCCGGGTTTCTATCTTCATGCTGCTAAGTTTGCTACCAATTGTATTTGTAGGTCTAGTTGCCGATGTTGTCCACAGCTAATTATGTGACTCATAACCTTTGTCTTTGTAGGATACAAGCAAAAACTCTACACACACATTTATTTTATAGTATACTCAGAAAAATCCCCTTAGCACACATAAATTTATTTTATAGTATACTCAGAAATTCAGAATCAAGGCACACTATAGTTATAACTAATGGCTAAGATTGAAACGTGTTATGCACTTATGACCCAAAATGTTTTTATAATAATATTTTTATGATTTATAATTAAAAAAAAAACATCGAATGCAATTAAACTATTAAAGTAACAGATATAAAGAGACCAAATAAAAAAGTAACATAAAAGTAAACAAATGCAAGGGAGATTAAGAAGCCAAAACTCCAAAAGCTTCTGTAATGAACAGGTAGAGTAGAAAACTTTAGCAAATATTTTACCATAACTCCCAAATTCGGTTAAATGACAGCAAAATTTGGTAGATGAATTCAACATTACCAAAAGAATACAAGTTAGGAAGATGAGAAGCTATAATTACTTAACATTAGATCAACATGATTCTAATAAAGCTACCATGAAGTATGAACAGAGAATCTGGTATTTTGTTTCAATTAGCTATAATCATAAAATACAAATGCTAAATGTTTTGGGGTAAAACACCCTATTTGGTTGTTAAAACATGAATTTAGTCAGATTGTACAACATAGTAAAGTGTCATTAAGGAGCATAGCTTTCAGCATCCAACATTCTCCACAGCCGCCACACAGAAAACTTCACTTCCCTATCACAATTCCAGAGATACCAACCATCCTACACACTTACAACCTAGTTTAACCATTCTAAATTAAAATAAACCAATAATTTTACACATTATAACCCAGCCAAGCCCTAGCTGAACCAATTCAACTATGAACTCATTTTGTATATGGTTCAAAGTTCAAACATTCTCTCATAGTCTCATCAACCACACAAATTAACCAATGAAGCAGTTCTATATCAGCTCAGTTCAGTTCATAAAGAATAATTTATAAACAGAGCAAGGCTAACACCAAAGATAACATTCAAAATAAGAATGCTTATAATTTATGCAGCAACGTAAATAGACATACTTGATCAAACACCTTACCATCCAACGTTCAGACCAACCAAGTATCCCCTCTTACAACTCCCAAATTGCATTCTTTTTCCCCCCCTAAAATTGTCCCAAACATCAAATTCCCAATAACAAACACAATAATAACCTTATTATCATGACAATTAAGAATAACAACAGCTACCAACACTAGGAAAAAGATTAATTAAGAAAAAGTAAAACACTTTTTTTTTTGTTCTTCTTCTTCTTCAAAAGATCCAATTGCAGCAAACCCTAACTTACTTTCATTCCGACCTGTTGGCGAACCTCTCGACCTTGTCGTCGTTCAAGTTGATGCCCACCATGGCCTCCCCAAGCCCGCAGCTGACCTCCGCCAGCACCTCCGGGTCACTGTAATGCGTCACGGCCTGGACAATAGCCCGCGCCCTCTTGGCCGGGTCACCACTCTTGAAAACCCCGGAGCCGACGAAAACCCCGTCGCATCCCAGCTGCATCATGAGCGCGGCGTCAGCCGGCGTGGCCACACCTCCGGCGGCGAAGTGCACAACGGGAAGCCTGCCAAGCTGCTTGGTCTGCATCACCAAATCGTAGGGGGCAGCAATCTTCTTGGAGAAAGTGAAGACCTCATCATCATCCATGTTCCTCAGAACCCTAATGTCGCCCATGACGGACCTCACGTGGCGTACGGCCTCGACGATGTTGCCTGTTCCAGCCTCTCCCTTGGTCCTGATCATGGCGGCGCCTTCCCTGATGCGGCGGAGGGCCTCGCCAAGGTTGCGGCAGCCGCAGACAAAGGGGATGCGGAAGTTGTGCTTGTTGATGTGGTTGTCCTCGTCGGCGAGAGTGAGAACCTCACTCTCGTCGACGTAGTCGATGCCTATGGCCTCAAGGATCTGGGCCTCGACAAAGTGGCCGATGCGGGCCTTGGCCATGACGGGTATGGTGACGGCCTGCTTGATCTCCTTGATTAACTGAGGGTCACTCATGCGGGCCACGCCGCCCTGAGCCCGGATGTCAGCGGGCACACGCTCAAGGGCCATGACAGCGCAGGCGCCAGCCTCCTCGGCAACGCGGGCCTGGTCGGCGTTAACGACGTCCATGATGACGCCGCCACGTAGCATCTGGGCCAGGCCGACCTTGACGGAGAAGGGGGACTTCTTGGTCTCCGTTATTGCGCCGTTACCGTAAACGGTTACTACACCAGAACCTTCCATTGGTTGCGCAGAAATAACAAACGGCTAGAGACTGTGTGTGTTTCTTTTAATTTATCTTGTTAGTGTGTGTGTGTTGTGTGTTTCTGAAAGGGTAACGAATGAAGGGTTGGGGTTGGGGCCTTGGGGGGTTTAAGTAGTGTTTCAACAATCACGTATCTCGATGCCTCATTTGCCTTCAACCCTGCCTAATCAAACATGGCCACGCATTCCTCTCCTTCTATATATGTGATCATCATAATTATCACCTTTTTTTTTTACTATATACTTTTATATATTCATTTATAATTCTATAAAATATTAGGATATTATCAGTGTTTGAACTCAATTCGCTGACGCTTTTAAAATAAACAAATTGATAAAATAATAAATTTTTAATTCAGATAATAAAATTTATATATGATAAAAATTATAAATTTATAATAATGATTTTTTTTAAAAGATCTAAATTCAAATTTATTAGGCCAAGCAAGCAAAAAATCACGATAAGCAATGGTACACACATTTGGAGGGGTACCTTCAATCTAAAGTACTTTACACTTTGCAATAAGTTCGTGTCGTATCTCTTTATTCTTCTATCATTATTCCTGCTTTCCCAACCTTGTCATGTAAGAAAATCTAGGATTTTTATTATTTAAGAAATTCATTCATGTCATTTATTTTTTTTGAAAGACATTGGGTTTCTCTATTTTTTGTTTAGTCTCTACAACTAAACGCAGTTGCTTAACAAGTAGCACAACTAGTCGTCTGAGCATAAATTGCTGCTCTCAAGATTTTTGACATATTCATGGATTGCAATATTAGATCCAATACTACTGCATATTTTGAAGAAACTCGAGTTCTTCTACTCAAACGAACCAAGACCTTAATATTAAGAATTATAATTTTTATGTTGAATAGGAAGACACAAATCATGGGCGGCAACCATATGTAAAGGGGAAACCACGACAGTTTTTTCTAATTAAGGCATTGTGGCATTTCCTGGGCCAACAGAAATGCTTTATATATATAATAAAAAATAAATAAATTTGAGCACTGTGATATTTCCTACTGCCATTTGTGGCGACTTGGTTTAGGTTAACTAATCAAATACATTAGCAAATGAAAAAGAGATGAGGACAGCAAAGCTAATATATAATCTTGTTATGTGGGTATAAAAAAGTAGTCACTCAAATAAATATTATATATATATTTATATAGGAAAAGTATACGTTACCAAGAGAGAGTCTGCCAACTATCATCAACACGTGATAAATTAGGATTAAACCATGATTAACTTAGATGTGCCTTTATTTAGTAGATGGGCTTCATATCCAGCCCAACTCAAGTTGGCAGATTTTGGCAGATAAAAAGTTGGTAACGTAGCACTACTGATTTATATAAATATATAATAATTAATTTAGTAGTTAATTTTTAGATACACGTAATATTTTTTTAATATAATTAAACGTGAAAATATAAACTAAAAAATAAATAAACAATTTTCTAACTAAAGGCTCCTAAAGAGTAAGTATAATTCATAAATCACTCAAGATAAAATAATGGCTATATATAATTTTTTTTTTTAAGTAAAAGAACTCAATATATTAGAGTGGAGCAAGCAGTATGAAACAAATAAAAAGACAGACAATTTCTACAATTTTTTTGAATAGAGAAACAACATTTTTACGTCATTTTCGGCATAGCCATCAACAACCCTAAGGAAGTACACCTCTCCACTCTTCGCAGCTAAGGATGGTCAATGTGATGATATCTTTTACGCCTTTTCTTTGATTATAAAATATTATCCTATTTCGCTCCAACCAAATATGCCAAATGATCGCACAGAAACTTCTTAATCGCTGCTTTCGATCTGCTTTTCTTCGCGGCTCATCTGACCAACTCAGAAAATGGTCCTTCATTAACCCCGGAATAGCCCATAGTCGGTCAGCCATAGATAACCATGCACTCTACATCTGCCAAACAAAATCACAGCCCAAAAACAAGTGATGAACCTGCTCAACATCCTTATTACATAAAACACAACTCTTATCATCCTGGCTAATAATTCCGATCCGCCTTAGCCGTTTTTTGGTGTTCACCCTGCCTATCAGGACGAACCAAGCAAACAGCTCCACCCTTAGTGGAACCAAACATTTTCAGATGGTCTTTGTGAAGCTGTAACTGATTACCTCCTCCGATAACATTCCTTCTTGTATCATCTTTACAAAAGAGTTAATCGAAAAAATACCAAGTTTATCATATTTCCACACAACTCTATTACTTATATATAAACAATAATTATTTATATAAAATAGATGTAAAATATAAAATAACACATTAATATACATAAGACATATATAACAATTAATATTTTTCATAAATAAATATTTTTATTTTTAATAAAATACAGATTTATATACAATTATTTTTATATAAAAATAATAATAATAAATTATTAAATAATTTAATAAATTTAACTAAATTATTATTTAATAATTTTTTATAATTTTTTGTCTTAAAAGGCTGAGATAAAGGCTGCAGTGGAGCCGTTCGTTTTCAATCTCTAACTTTCATCCTCCCCCACGGAAAATATAACCAATGCTATGCAAATTAATGAAATTATTATATTTATTTATATTAATAATTAACTAAGAGATTGGATTCAACTTGTCTTCCACCTCCACTTGTTTATGTATTAAATTTTTATTACATATTTATAAAAAAATAAGCTTTTGTACTAAAAATAATCTTAATATATATTAATCAACTAAAACTTCTTTTTCTCCCTCCTACTTTGCTACCTCATAAAACTTTAAAAAGTGTATTATTCAATTGATTCATTGTCTTATTTGCATCATCATGCGGCCTCAGTGACCAATACCAAGAGATAACAATGTCGATTTTCTTTCACCAAATCACCATTTGCATTTAAATTTTGACTCACCTTAGACCAAGCCACCATCTTATTTCCCTAAAAAGATCTTTGTCACTGAATCTATGAGCCGTCGCTCTCAGCTTTGCTTCATAGTTTATATTGTAGTGTTAATTTTTTGTAAACGAATCAGTTTTGTCTATTGCTTCCTTGAGTAGCAAGGAAGTTGCATATTTATATTCAAGATATTTTTGGACATCGCATGTTATTTCTTCACATGTATTTGTTTTCTCGTAAAATTAATATTTAAAAATTGTTAAATAATTTAATAAATTTGACTAAATTATCTATTCAATAAACTTAAAATAGCCAACTATTTAAATAAATAATACTATTTACAACTTTTTTTATGCTTTAAAAAATTGGTTATTTTGAATTAAACATCTATACCTCTCTTCTTATGTGTTTGATTTTTCTGATATTCATATTGTTAATAGGTTAAACTGATTTAAAATGTTGATAAAGTGTCAGAAGAGAAACAGAGGTTGAGAGATACACGTGCAAGTGTTAAGTGAAAAATATTTGACACGGACTCGATTTTAATATTTTGATAAATCGAACAATTAGCAGTTTTTCGAACGAAGAATCGAACGATTACATAAGTAGGAATTTCGAAGGCTTTTTCTGAGTTAGAAATTCGTTGGTAACGCTCATGGGCAAAAGAGCGGGAACGGTTACTCAGAAATTCGCACACAATGCAGCATCGTGCAATTAATGGTTGGTTATGGAAGTGAGTTATAAATATTAGTAGGTCTTAGGAAATTGGGGTTGGAACTTTACTTCAGAAATTACTCAGGTACACTCACATTCCAGCGACTTTTTGAGTCTGCTTCGAATCAAATTTCCTTCCACTTGTTTTTATTTTCCATTTATAATTCCTGCAAAACTTTACTTTTCGTGTTCAATTTACTTTTCAAGTAACTTTAATTTCATTATCAAATTTACATTTCAGTACTTTTACTTTTTCATGTTGACCGTCTTTTGACCCAATTAGAGGCATTTTAATTGCTTTATTTACAATTCAATACAAACTATTTTCGATTTTAGTCAATTTTACTTTTCGAAATCTTTATTTTACATTTTTTTTAGTTCTTTGCACTTTTTGAACTCAATCCTCCTTTAATGCTCATCTAATTCAAGAACCTTTGATGCACTTATAAAAAAAACTGGTACCTGCAAAAGAGAAGTATGTTTCCTTCCAAGATCATTAAAATTGAACCACCATCAATTTGCTAAAAATCGACAAAACACACACACACATATATATATATGGTGGGTTCTCTGGTAGCATGATTTTAGGTGGCTAAGTGTGGCTAATGTTTGACTGGCCAATGACATGTTAACATGTGACAAGTGGTGAATCTTATGTATGAGTGCACTAACTGTGTGTCAAAAGGATTTCTTAGTGTTGAGCGCCTAACTTTGTGAGGTTTACTGTAGGGACAGTGGAGTAATTTTGACTTAAAAAAAATGACTATGACATGGGCTGACTAAAGTGTGAGTGGACAAAAACACTAAAATTAAGGTGAAGAGGACAATGTAGAGGGCAAAAAAAAAAGAAAGGTTTTTCTTTTTTATTATTTTAGGATGAGATGGATAAATTTCTTTAATGCTGAAATTAAAAAAACGAAAATAGTTCTTTAAGATTTGAATTGAAAAACCTAAAAAATTCGTGTTAATACAAAATTTTCTTATATTAATTATAAGTAAAATTAGATTCAATTACAAAAAATACTACTTCATCTTTCCTTGTAATTTCTTTTTGGAAATAATGAAATTTTTTATATATAAGAAAATTTGAATATTTTAAAATAAAAAAATTAGTAAAATAATAAAATAAAAAATTAATTATTATTAATTTTACAATTTTTATAAAATATATATTTTATTATCTTAATTTAAGAGTAATTAATTTTTTATTATCAACTTTTTTTTTTCAATATTGATTTATAAAAAAATCAACTTTCTTTTTTAAATCCTGCATATGCTGTTGTACAGATTGCACCCAAATAACAAGGAGATACACAGCCGCAGATCGGAGGAGGCTTCGATGTCGTCAACCACCCTCGCCACAGCACTTGGTTGCGGACCTGGAACGGAACAGTAGTGGCTGAATCTGCTACTCTATGTACTGAATGTGCTCAAACCACAATACAATCGTCATCCAAAACCCAAAATCCTCCCCTGAAACAACACGGGAGGCTTACTCATGAAACCAACGGTTAAGAACTCACCCTCAACAATGGTTCAAGTTGACTCCAACATGAACCCCAGGTCATGGTCGCCATCCACGGCAAACCTTTCAAACTCAAGTGTGGAGAGTTTTTTGGTTATTTAGGTTTTTTGGGTAACTTTTTAAAATTTCTAATTGGCCCTTCTTCTTAATCTGATTAACTCTTAGTGATGATGGTCCTAATTAATCATCCAACTTTTTACCTTGAATGATTATCTAAGTTATTGGGGTCAGCAAAGTCAAACAAACCTTTCAGTTTCTACTCACTATAAGCCACATGCCAACATTCTTTTGGTTTGGCCCACTTAGTCACCTTAGCCATAAAAAAAATAAGCCACCAGAGTCTGCACCTATATATATATATATATATATATATATATATATATATATATATATATATATGGTTGTGTATTTCTTGATCAATGAAATGGTTTTTTTTTTAAAAAGATAAAATAAAAATGTAGGTTCCACAACATAAACATAATCTAAAACAATAGAATCAAGTTTGGTTATTTCATGAACTACTTTGTTACTTCTTTCCTTCTTTCTCTTCGATCGCTCCCTTTTTTTGATAACATGCTCAAGAGATCATGTTTTGTAGTATTCGAACAATTCTGACTCTGGTAAGGCTCTAAGGTTAGTAGCAAATATGTAAGTTTCATGAACTACGTATTTGGATTCGAATATCAACGGAAATAGTGGACTAAGAACTCTTAAATAGAGTGTGCGTAAATTATATGATAAAAAAAAGGAACAATTTTAACTAGAAGTGAAAACTCCTAACCTCCTAATCGGTATTTTGTTTTAAGTAATAACTAAATTAGATAATAGCTTAAAGATTAATTAACAAAGACGAAGATGTTAGTTAAATGCTTTTGTGGCATTTCTTAGTTAGCTTGATTGTTTAAATTGATTTATGCTTGCCTGGATTCTAAGAAGATATTAACATAATCAATTTCTTGTTTTAGACACATTTTTTGTTTCCTTATTTACGAAACAAAAGTAACTTATATAACTAATAAGATAGAAAAATTTTAACGTCTATCAATATATTGGTATTTTAGTAAATTTTAATCGTTAATTTTAATTATATTAATATACTTGAAAGTTTTTCAGAAAGATATGGTTGTGAGAAGACACATAAAGCTACTCTAACAAAAGAAAAAACAAATTAAAGGTGACAACACAAAAGTGGTTCATAATAGTATAATACACTAATACAGTATAACAACCGTATTATAAAACCAAAACAGAAAGAAGTAATGTTGTAACGAACAAAACAAAAAAGATATCCCTAACAATTTTATCCAATTAACAAACAAGAAAGGCAGTAATAATAAGCCCAAAACAACAAAAAGGGCAAGAAACGTAGCTTCGGTTCCGAACCTAGTGGTGACCGTTGCGCCGTACCAAGGTTTAAAAATCACGCTATCTAAATCAAACACATTCATCCCTCTCTTCTGTGTTTTCATCTCCAAAAGAAAAAGAACCATACCAAGAAGAAGAAGAAGAAGAAATAAACACAATGGTTTCAAAGGCAAAGAAAACAACAATTAAATCGCTAAAGGACCTCCGCGGAAGCCGCCGTAGCTGGAGGAAGAAATCGCCGTTGAGAAAAGCAGTCTCCGCCTCCACAGCCATACTCGCCTCCATCCACCGCCGCATTTCCAGGCTGCTCACCAAACTCACCCCAAACCACAAGATCAAAGACAACAACAAGAACGTTCCATACAAACTCCTCAAGAAGACGAAAACAGCACCGGCGCCCAACGATTTGGACTTCCAAGTTTCCGAGGATCCCTTCGCATCCGTTCGTAAAACCTTATCCTTCCAAGACGTCGATAGCACCAAGATTTGCCACCTTCCGCCGCAGCCGTCCCACCGGAGAAGGAAGACGGTGTTCCTCGACTTGGACGAGACTCTGGTCCACTCCAAGCCCTCGCCAGCGCCGGAGCATTACGACTTCGTCGTGAGGCCGGTGATCGACGGCGCGGAGATTGAGTTCTACGTCCTTAAGCGTCCCGGCTTGGAGGAGTTCCTGTCGGCACTGGCGGCGAAGTTCGAGGTGGTGATTTTCACGGCGGCGCTGCGGGAGTACGCGGAGCTGGTGCTTGACAGGCTTGATAAGGACAACCGGTACCTGTCGCACAGGCTTTACCGGGACTCGTGCCGGCCGGTAGACGGGAGGTTAGTGAAGGATCTGTCGGAAACGGGTCGGGAGTTGGATCGGGTGGTGATAGTAGACGATAACCCGAACTCATTCTCGAAACAACCCGAAAATGCGATCATGATAAAGCCTTTTATTGATAATCTTTGGGACACTGAGCTTTGGAAGCTTAGAAAGTTCTTTGATGCTTGCGATTGCTTTGATGATACGAGAGAAGCTATCAGTCACTACTATCCCATCAAATTGCACCATCATTAGCAACTCCCCTTTTCTTTTTCTTTGCTTGGTTTAAGTGTCAGTTGAACAATGATTTGTTCAATGTGATTCCTGATTAGTGAGGTGAAAGTGAAAATAGGTATTGCACTATTGCCAAGTGTTGTATTACCATCTTATATTTTTTCATTGTTATGTTTACTTAGCTTGTTCCATGTGTTTAAAGCTTGGAAATGCAAAATCATTACTTCAAATCATTGCAATTTATTTCAGATTTTTGCCATATTAAGTCACAACCACACCCATGACTGAAACGGAATTTGGCAGATTTTCTTGTCTATCACTGCTAAGTTGTAACTTGTTAATGTTAAGGAACATTAATCCTCCACTATTCCGCATGATAATCCCCCAACTAGTTGAAACTGATAATCGAGTGCCCAAACGAAGTTTCTTGCTGTCTTTCTCCATTGCATTGTTTTTGACTGCAGTCTTCTTGGTTGAAGAAACATCATAGCTTCCAGCACTGATAGTATAAGAGAGGAAGCATGCAAAATATTTCGTCAATGTATTAACCACACAGCAAGTTAGGGGGGCAAAATCACACAAGTAACCATTTTGTACACTCAAGGTACCTATATAGCTAGTGAAGAAATTAAGAGGACAATTCGTTTTGGATTAGCAACGAGCAATGCTAGGGGGCCAGCAACTTTGGTATTTTGTAACCATCAAGTGGCCATCAATAGTGTTTTTAATGGTGTGAGATTACATCCAATGGTGAGAAATCACTCACTTTTCTTTTGATGGTTAAGTGCTGGCCAGAAAACACAAAAGTTGCTGGCCCCCTAGACTTTTCCATGTATTTATTTACAAAAGAGGGGAATCAGGATGAAATTCGCCAAATTTAAGCCGTGTCGAATTCCAAGCAAATAGATAAGTCTTAAACCATAGGCATCCTCAAATAGAAACATAAGAACTTCTAAAGTGCAGAAGTAAGAAAAAATAGTATCGCCTCAGCAACACCAGCCACACTATCTCTCACTTAAGTTAATGTTGTAACAGAAGTGATACACGCAACAACAGCACAGGGTAGGAGAAATATCAAGATCATAGATCATCTAAGAACTTATCCAAGAAACACAATTAGGGATAGGGATATAAGTTATAATTAGGTAGAAGCAAATATTGAACCTTTTAAGAAATCATAGACTTGTCTCAAAGATGACACATGAATAGAGAATTCTGGCACATTGATTCCAATATTGTTCAATCTATCTCTGATTCTGTAACCCTGGTTTGGGTTTTTCATAACTTGGGACGAAGTTTTTTATCACATGTCGCAACCACAGCCTCTTTCTTATACTAACTTAAGATGAAGTTTAACAATTCGTTTACAGTTTAGACTTAACTTGAACTCCTCATGTTTACAATCATACCAAGCGCTATCTGCATTCTGCACTATCAGAAAAGCAGACACTAAGAGCATGGATTTTATTTATTTGTAAACTTTAGACTACAACATATACTCACTACACTCATAGGAAACTTCACAGACTTGAATTCTCACTGCAATCACACTCACTTCAATCACTATGCACTCTCATCAGTTCACAACACTTCCTATCACTTTACAGCGTGCAGATAAACACACACATGACACACCCAAATTTAGACTAACTGCACTTTCATTTACTTTTTACACACATCATGAATTGTTGGTAAAGGTGTGTTTGGACTTGGTAAATCATCAGATCTAAATACAGTCAATTTCTTCTAAAAATCAAAGATCAAATTTATACATCACTCCCATTATGTCAATTTGACAAATCATAGATTGAATGAATATACAACCACAACGATAAAAAAATAGAAATACTGTTACAATTACAACAAGTCTTTCTGGTGTCTACAATTACAACAATATTTACTCTATCAATTAACAGAATAGAAAGGAGTTGCCACATCAATGGCACAATCTCGAAATGCAGATAGATAATAATAATAATAAAAAACAGGAATGGATGTCTCACCGGATCAACCTACAAGAGTAAACTTGGTGGGGCAACCTCCACGCTTCAGCTTTAGTGAAGCACATGTCATCAAGAACCTCGCTGGTACACCAACTGCACCTTGTGTTCCGAGAGCACTGAGATTGCACCACGTGCTCCCCACAGTTGCTGGTGTACCCTAATACCCCTCGAGTTTGGTAAGAGGGTTTGTACATAGTACTGTGCAAGAGAAGAAGAACAAGAAAAATTGAACATTGGTTGTGGTTCAAGAGAGAGAACAACGCCATGGAGGATGAAAGATCAGAGCTTTGAACTCGGTGAGAGTGAGAGTATCACAGATTCATTCCGAGATTGATGGAACTGAAAAAGCTTAGTTTTCTACGGCTGGAACTACGCTGTATGCGTCGTCAACATCAAAAGTTGAAAACTAAACCTAACTAAATTTGTTAAACCAAGCTCATTCAAATTAAAAAATTAAAACAAAAAAGAAGTTAGATAATCTATCTTATAAAAAATAAAATTACTAATTAAGATTAAATATTTTGAAACTTTTTATATTTTTATATATTTTTAAAATTTTAAGTCAAACCAACACACCCCTTATTTGCTAATCTCAACAAGTCAACAGAATCCTCTTCGAAACGGCGTCGTTTTGCTGTTCCATTCTAATTGCTACGCGAAAAATAAAATAAACAGAAAGAAAACTAAAATTAGAATTGGGAAAGAAAGATTGAAAACGCAAGCAAAAGGTATCGTAAACCCCCGGGCAAATTCTCTATGATAATACTCCATTAGAGGAGAGCTCTAATTCGAGTTCTATCGGAAACCCTTTTCGTTTCTATTATCGAAGTTTCGTTCTTTTGACACGAAATTGAAATTTTCACTTAATTTTTTTCTGGCCGATAACATGTATATGCCCTAGTTTGGTCATATTCTAGCTGTATCAATGGAGGGCAATAATTTAGATTCTAAGAATCAGGTTGAGGATGTAGAAACTTTATCTAAAAGGGTGTCGGGTTTTTCGGTTAGTGACCAGATATCCAATTCCAATTCTTTTAAGGTAAGTGTTCTCCTTCTTACTCCTGATTGATATGCACAAGGTACTGTTTGGTGAACTGGAAATTTTCGTAATTTGTGGATTTTGCGTTGTTTTGACTCTGTTATTTATTTGTGGGATTCGACTTTGATTGTCTTTGTAATTGTAATGATTTAATTCGGTATGCTGGGATTGCATTTAAACTAGGAAATCATGGATCATTGAAAACATTTAATTAGGTTTCAATTTTTTAAATGATTATAGTTTATATTGAATTTTTTCTTCTTCTTAAAACTGGTTTATTTATGTTGTTTATTTGTTTTGATTTGATCATGATTACAGGATGATGAGGTGGATGGTAATAGGACAAATCATGTTAACAAAGAGTATTACGACTCTTTTTCCCCATCTGGCATTGAAGGTGATAGCATGAATTCATCCAGATTATATCCTGAATTATATGAGAAAACTTTGGAGAAAAGTGAAGACAAAAATGAACCTTCATCGGGTAATTTTCAGAAACGTGGAAAGTTCTTCTATTATGACACTTCACTGTGCGAAGATACTGGTGTTTGGATCCCGGTTTCCGTTCCTCCTATGTTGGAAGATGAGCACAAAGAGTGGACCAAAGGTTTTCACTCAAATGGTGGCTACTTTCCTGATGATGACATGGGATGGAATCAATGCCTTGGAGAAGAAAGAGAATTGACTATGTGGGATGTTCTAGCAGAAATGTTACTTGCAGCTAGGGGAAAAGTGAATTCTTTAGCATCAGGAGATCTTCAGACATGTAGCTTTTCATGGATATCCAACAATGTACTTGAACAATGTTGGAGAGAGATGGCACAAACTCTTACAGAGGCCAACTTTGGTAACGTGAAGGAATTACTTGAAGCAGAGCCCCCAAAGTGGTTGGCAGATAGTGCTGCTGCTTCTTGTATGTTGTGTAGCGTGAGGTTCCATCCCATCATGTGCACCCGACATCACTGCCGGTTTTGTGGAGGAATATTTTGTGGTGAATGTTCCAAAGGACGGAGCTTGTTGCCATCAAAGTTCCGAGTTTCTGATCCCCAAAGAGTCTGTGATGTTTGCTGTGTTCGACTCGAGTCTGTACAGCCTTATTTGATGGATCATGTAAGTAATGCTGCTCAGTTACCAACCCATGACTTGACAGACCTCAGCACTTTACGATCATGGGTTAACTTTCCTTGGGCACGGTCCATGGAGTATGAAATTTACAAAGCAACGAATACTATCAAAGCTTACAATCAGGTTGGTGTAAATTACATCATTTTTTTCAACCTTTTTCCCCTTGATTTCCTTGCAGAAACCATTAATAATGGGAAATGGATATTGCCACTCCTATTTTGATAATACACTCCTTTTTTTAACAAATTCATGCGAACTTACAATGCAAACAAATCATATGTAGAGTGGCATTATCAAAAATAGGAGTGGCAATATCATTATCCTTTATAATGCATGCATATTAATGATGGGACTTATGTCTATAACGAACTTTCTTCAATGTTGATCTGAATAAGAGTAAGACAAGCATTTTAAATTAGTCATTGCCTCTCTGTGTAAGATTCTTAGTTTCCGGAAAGTGTATTCTTCTTATTATCACACTGAACAACTGGATCTGTTGTAGTGTTGCTTTGATTAAATTAGTGATGGATGGCATAGGTTAAAGGAATAAGGCTAATCTTGCATACCAGTGGGCCAGAGTTTCTTTGTTATCATTTGGTGACAGTTGAAAGTTATAGTTAGCCCATCTCCTAGACTATTTGATCATATATGGTGCTATTCTCTCTAAAAGAAAAATTGCAAATCTCTGTCTCAGCCTGATTGCATTAGATGTTAGGTTGGACGACTATGTATATAGCTCAATGTCATCGTCATTTTATGTTTTTGAAGCTTTAAATTTTAAGCTCTTGGTGATACTATTTTTATCATCATGTCATGTCATTATATGTTACTTAATGAAGAATTTCATGTTTGCAGATAGGTTCTTTGAAGCCTGAGAAATCAATCCCAGAGTTCATTCTAAGGCAAGCAAAAGGCCTTGCAATTATCACTGTGGTCAAAGTAGGAATGATGGTTACATATAATATTGGAACAGGACTTGTGCTCGCACTTAGGGAAGATGGTTCATGGTCCCCACCATCTGCTATTTCCACATTTGGTGTGGGTTGGGGAGCTCAGGTGAAGTATCTAATCTGTAACAATAGCTATGTCATTAACAGTCTAATTAGTTATTGCTTTGCTTATAATGGCGAATCAATGAAGAACCCATTACTGTTGATGTACATACTACATACTGTTGCCCAATTTTATTTTTGTTGAATGAACGCTTACCAAATTAAAATTCATTCCTAGCCTCTAAAGTAGCACAGATTTTGATTTTCTGCTCCATATATATGGAGCATGCCTGAAGAATTTACTTACTGATACCCATTTAATTGTGTAACCCCCTAAATGTAGGCTGGAGGAGAGTTAACCGACTTCATTATTGTTCTGAGAACAACGGAAGCTGTCAAGACATTTAGTGGTAATGCGCATGTTTCTCTTGGAGCTGGTTTGAGTGCTGCATTTGGCATTGTTGGAAGGTCAGCTGAAGCTGATGTTCGCGCTGGTGATGGTGGCTATGCGGCTTGTTATACCTACAGCTGCAGTAAAGGTATATGTCTTATTTCAGTTATTTATGATCATATACTATTGGAAACCTTCATGTTTTTAACTCTGAAATTTAGAATAGAACTTCATTTACTTCGACTGAACTCGTATTTACAAGATATTACATTTGATAGTCTAGGTAGGGTTTAAACAATCTTAGTACCACATTTAGCAGCGGAAGAGATGCCAATTCTGTGTGTTTGATAACCTTATTGCTTTGCTTGCAGGCGCATTTGTTGGGTGTTCACTTGAAAGCAGTATTGTGAGTACCCGGGCACAAGAAAATTCGCGATTCTATGGCAGCCAGTCCATAACTGCAACAGATATATTACTTGGCTCGTTGCCTAGACCACCTGCTGCTGCTATTCTCTACCGTGCTCTTGCAGATTTGTATTCAAAGATTAATGGTTAATCGAATGTCTCAACATTGCATTTCATACCTTAATCTTTTTGGACAGTGTCATTGATGAAAGGATTATTGGATCTTCCATAATTTGTACAGCTGCTAAATCACTCTAGTGTGTAAAGGGTCCTTGTGTCATTATTTGTCATGTAAATACATGAAACGTGTAAATATTGTGTGGACCTTTGTTGAGGTTAATTTATACAGTGGACTATTGTTCCCTCTCCATGTCCATCTTGAAAATTTTTTAATATACCCTAAGCAGACAATCAAAATAATTATGATTGAAAAGAAGAAAGGAAGAAAAGTGAACACTATATAATGACAATATATTTCTACTCTCCAATGAAACATATATTCTTGCATCTTATATTAATCTATCCAATTCAAATATCCCATATTTTCTTTCTCTTACTCCTTTTGAGGAGATTGCGGATGTAGCGAGGAGTGATCTTCTTAAGCCTCTTGAGGGTGCTCCTAAGACATCCTCTCATGGCAACATACAAAGGGAATTGCATCATTGCAAATATGCTGACAGGGAAGAAAGCTGCACTGTAAGTCAATGTTGAAGTCCATTTGTTCTTCTCCAACTTTATGTTGATAAGAACAGTTGCACTGAACGACATCATTGTTGTGGCCATTGAGAAGAACAAGAAGGCGAAACCTGCCATTAGTTTTCGCGGCAGAGAGCTCCGGAAATCCCACATCTCACAGGGAGATGTGAGGATTGAGAGGAACATAACAACCGAAGCCAATGAGCTTGCCAGAGACACAACATCCATGATTGTGAACACCAAGAAAATGGGGTGATGGAGGAACCTAGGGAGGCCATTGTCGTCCGTCCCTCCGGGGACAGTGTAGGCTGCTGCGAACACCACGGTGGCCACAAGGACAGCCACCGCAGAGCATGACTGAGCTGTTTCTTTTATCCAATTGCGAGCCTCCCTCAACAGGTCGTTATGCCTTTCCTGGAAAAGTTGCTTTGCTGTTTTGTTATCTTCCTTGTTGTAGTGGATGGTGTAATGGTAAGGCAGCCTCTTTTCTATGCGCTGTTTTGAGCATACAAAGAAAAATATTACAACCTCTCTAGTTTTAAGGAGAAAAAAACTCATGTAAACACTTATATTCACTCTTACTAAGTCTCTCAAGAGAATGCTTAATGCTGGAATGCTAGAACACATATGAAGACTTCTATTTATTCTAGATGACGAATGTAAGTAGTTACTTAAAGGTACTTACTTCAAACCAATGTAACTCCTCTTGTAACTGGAGAGCATAGCCGGGTTGGTGTCCCCCTTGAAACTCTGCAGTGTAATGTAGGACAGTGTTCCCTAACTTATCTATTTTCCCTGCAAGCCTTCTCACCATCTTCAGTTTCTTCAACAGCCTGTAAACCTCCAGTTGCCGGTGTTTGACAGCCATGTACAGTATATTCTGCTCGTCGTCACTAACGTGCTCGATTGACTGAGGATGAAAACGAATTATTACTTCAACTATCTCCAGGATTCCATTGCAAGCAGCCATAAGCAATGGAGTATAAGCAGGTTTCTCAGCATGCTTTTGCTGATCCTTTGATTTCTCTTCTTGTTTTTCTGATGCTTGATCTTTTTTCTCTTTTCCTTTTTGTTCCTTTTTGAAAGAACCTGCACTTCCCATGGAAACTGTCCTGTCTGTTGCAATAGAGGTCTGTTGCCATGATTTGTCTTTCTCTGCTAATAAGCGAACAAGTTCCTCTGCTAACTTGTGCATTTCTTTTTTCCTCCAAAGTTTTTCAATCCCCTTCCATTCTGAACAAGAACAGAACATGGAAGTAGCATTGGAAGATATGATGAATGTCAAAACAGACTAAATAGAAAATATTTAGCATTTGTGAGAATCATGATAGTTTGCGCTACCTTTGGCCATAGCCTTCCACATAGAATACCACAACCAAAAGAAAGCTGTAAATTTGATTGACATGTAACATGGTTAGATTAGATGTATCCATATATCTAGAATGTGCACAACTTAATAATCCATATTTGTGTTCTCTGGTTGTGCATAAAATACAGTGTAGAGTGAAATAGGTACCTGAGTGATTCCCTTGGTATGGGTGAGACCATTGATTTATGCCTTTCTCACCACTTTCTAAGTCTTCCCTTCTCTTAATAGGTTCCTCATCTTGGTAGAATTGATAATCTTGATACTTAGGAAGCACTAGGAGTCACAATATTGAATCTATCAGTGAGACATGCATGCTTGTTATTGAAATTCTAGATGGATTGAAGTTGGCAGAGACTTACTAGGATATATGAAATTTTTGAAGGCTCCCATTTGGGTTTGACTCCTAAATGTAGAAGGCATTGTTGCTAGCAATTGAAGAGTTGTTAGTCCATTGTCATCCTTTAGATCAGCAAGCTCATCCCCATACCTTTTCAATAGCCATAAAGCGGTGCCTGCAATTGAAATCAACAGTAGTTGAACATTGCTGCATGCATGGTGCACATTCCTAAATGAAGTTGAGGAGAGAAAGATATACCAAAGAATTGGTCAATAACAGCAGTGTGAAGAATGGACATACTATCATTTCGGTGAAAATGTGGGCTTAAGTCAATGTTCAAGACACAAAGAAAGTGTTGAAGCAACTTGGTCTTGCCAAGTGCAGCAGCTCTATAAACAGGAGTCTCACCAAGGTTGTTCTTCATGAACAGCAAGGGTTTAAACTGTTCACTATCATCATCATTGTACTTTAGTATGTGGTCAGTCATCTCCACCTCTCCGACAAAGGCAACCTCGTGAAGTGGCGTGTTCCCCATGTCATCCTGCAACCTCAGCACGTGTTGGATTCCTACTGGATCATCCACCATCTCTAGCATCTCCTTGTACATGCTTGGCCTCCCACAGTGTGCAGCATAGTGGAATGCAGTGCTCTTGTGCAGATCAATTTCCTTGTCCAATAGCTCCTTGTTTTCCCGGAAGAATTTTCCAAACTCTTCCCATTCATATCTCTTTGCCAATATATATGCCTTCTTCATCTTCTCTATTGATCCTGTCATCCTCTCTTTCTTTCCCTCACTCACTAGCTTCCCAATGTGTTAATTATTATATATTTGTGGAAAAAGAATCAGAAATGAGCAATGTGTTTGAGCATATCAGCAATTCAGCATATGCCTTGCTTAATTAATTTATAAAGTGTATGTGTGTATAGTATACAAGCAAGAGAATAATTAAAGTTAGAGATTTGCTTTTGCTTTGGAACATATATTTGTTGCTAGTGCTTGTGATTTGCCCCATTTTGAAGGTTCTACTAATTCATATTCTTCTATCATCCTTCAAATCTATATGATTTGAAAGAAAATTGCATCGGAAAAGAGAATCTATCCCAGCATATATTGTGTGGAGGATTAATATCTTATGTTGTGACTTGTGAAACATGCACATTTCACAAACCAATACATAACGTGAGACTTGTTCCAAAATAATGTTACATCTACAAATGTCTGCAATGAGAAACATATCTCATTTTGATAACAAGGAAGCACTGGCCACTGTGTATCACAATATATATGCTGTCCCTCTTGCTTAAAATATTAATCAACTATGATTTGTAGTAAGGTATTCCAGCCTTAAGATTCAAAAATGAAAATTCTTCTAAGAAATTAATTTTGTGAGACTTCTATTGATGCTAATTTCCCTCTTGTAACCATCTTCCCCTAGTAGGACTAGGAAAAGACATCTATTGATGCTAATTTCCATGTGAATTTTCTATGTTGCTATTTTATGTGTTTTCAGAGATCATATTGTAAAGTGTGAGAAGATACTTGACAGCATCAATTGTTTCTATCATGCAACTAACCTTTCTTATTTTTTGTTATCACAATCTTTGATTGCTGCTTGTATAGTTGTATGCTTCAATGGCGTAAATGGAATAAACTTATGAAGAAGTGTAGTCATATATGTCATATAAGGAGAAAATACTCAGTTTGGTCTCTGAAATTACACTCGAACTTCAATTTTGTCTTTGAAGTTTCAATTACCTCAATTTAGTCCCTAAACTTTTCAAATTTTAGTTATGTTAGTCCCTGCGGTGGTTTCCGTTACAGAGTCAATTGAAAAGTTTAGGGACTAAATTGAGGCAATTGAAACTTCAAGGACTAAATTGAGGCTTGAGTGTAACTTCACGGATCAAATTGAATATTTTCTCATTATATAAGTATTGAATGAATTAGCAAATAGAATAGAAATGCTTTTCTGTTTAAGGCTTTTAGTAGCACAGCAAAGATACTATAATACGTTGAAGAATGTAAGAATAGCTGTTTCTTATTTCTTTTTGGTTATATATGTTCAGATAATCAGATGAAGTATAGTAATCACATTTGCTTACTCATTGGAAGATTATGTTAAAATAATTTCCTATGTACATAAGCTCAAAACAATGAAATTTCTAAGGTCAAAGAGTCAAAAGTACTGTTTCTAACATTTCTAAGCTCTTAAATGTTGTTTTCTCCAAAAAAAAAGATATGTTTTAGATTTCCATATTCCAATTCCAACTAAATCAACCACAATAAATATGTCGTACCAAAAGGAAAAATAAAGTGAAAAATAAGGAAAAAAAAATAAATTTCCTTATAAATTATTTTATTTTTTCTACAATTTTCTATCTTTCTTTTAAAACGGTCATTGAGTTATTTTTAAAATTATGTTATGCAGTTTTAAAATTAATTATTAAATTAACTATCTCTGTAAAATAAATATTATCTTTATTATTTAAGTAAGGTTTCAATATTTTATTTTCAATGGACATTACATCCCCAATTATTGTTTCTTGAACAGCAAGCTTATTTTATTTCTAAAAAAAGTTCTACAAATGACAAATAATTCCACCGTTGACACTATTGGTTAAAAAAAAAGGGGTCGGAATCCTTTTAGATTCTTAGCTAAACTCTGTGATAAACATGAAGAGTGCATTTTTGGATTGAAGAACGTTAAGCTGACAAAAAAGTTTTTCTCTTTTCTTTTTTAAATATATATATATATATTTTTTTCCTACAACTATGGGTGGGTTTTGCTTATACCCACTTTCAGCTTTGGTGTGTTTGAGCATTTGAATCTGTAAAAGGTTTCACCTTTTCACCTTTTGCGTTGTAATTCATCGCCAGCTGGTACAGTGCAGGTAAGCATATGAGCTTTATTTGCTTGAAGAAAGCGATTATTGAATTGAATTGGGAAAAACTGAATCCTCTGTTTGGTTGTGATTCATTGACATTTATTAGGATTTCATGCAACCTAGCTAGAAACAAAAGGGGGGAGGGAAAAAAAGGATTTTTTTTTTTAATTATTAATTCTTTTTGTGTGTGTTAGATTCGAGAATTGTGAATTAAGGAAGAGGGTGTTTGAGGATTCGGTTGTTTTTTAGATTTGCGTAACTGGGGCTTGGTGCTTGCGCCTGATGGATGAAGTTCAGGGAAGTTCAAGTTCCTTACCTCCATTTCTCACAAAGACATATGAGATGGTGGATGATCCTTCCACCAATTCCATTGTATCATGGAGTGACAGCAGCAGGAGTTTTGTTGTTTGGAATCCACCAGAGTTTGCAAGGGTCTTGTTACCAAAATTCTTTAAGCACAATAACTTCTCAAGCTTTATCAGACAGCTCAACACTTATGTAAGAAAAATTCAATCCTCTAGTTCAATTGGATTTGATAAGTAGATTTTGTATTGTTGTTGTTCCTCATTCTTGTATTGATTGCTTGAACTGTATTATGGCTTCTGTATGATCAGGGCTTTAAGAAGATTGACCCTGAACAATGGGAATTTTCCAATGATGATTTTGTAAGAGGTCAACCAAATCTTATGAAGAATATTCATAGGCGCAAACCGGTTCATAGCCATTCTTTGCAGACTCTACATGGACAAGTGGCTATTCCGCTAACCGAGTCAGAACGGAAGAGTCTGAAAGATGAGATTGAAAAGCTTAAGCATGATAAACAACAACAGATTCTGGAGTTACAGAGACAAGAACAAGAGTGGGAAAATTTTAAGTTAAAAATAGATTGCACAAAGGAGCGTTTGGAAACAATGGAAAAGAGGCAACAAAATATGATTTCTTCTATTTCTCAAGTGCTGCATAAACCTGGGGCTGCATTAAATCTGTTGACACTGACAGAAAACATGGAAAGAAAACGAAGGTTGCCAAAAGGCAGCAGTCACTTTACTGATGAAGCTAGCATTGAAGATCCTATGGAAATATCCCAAGTGTTACCTAGTGAAAATGCAGAGAGTAGTGACTTCGTCACATCATGCATAGAACGAATGAATCAGCTCGAGTCAACCCTGGTATTTTGGGAATATATTGCACAAGATGTGAATGAAACCCTTGTTCAAAGTCATTCAAACTTGGATGTTGATGAATCCACAAGTTGTCCAGACAGTCCAGCACTATCTAGTGTGCAACTCGATGATGAAGTTCAGCCTAAGTCATCCGGGATAGACATGAATTCTGAGCCAGCTTTACCTTCTGATACTGTTGCATTGAAGGAACAACCTGTTGGAACTACCCCTGCAGCTACTGGTGTTAACGACAAATTCTGGGAACAATTCTTGACAGAGAATCCTGGTTCAACAGAACTGCAAGAGGCACAATCAGAAAGAATGGATTCGGACAACAGAAAGAATGAAGGAAAGCCTAGTGCACATGGCAAGTTTTGGTGGAACATGAGGAATGTAAATAATCTTCCAGAACAGATGGGTCATTCTTAGTTAAGCTGATAAAACATTGTGGAAATTGATTGTTCTTTCTATCTTGTGATGCTGATGCCCCCAGAATTAGATGTAATAATTGTAGGTAAGCATGATACAATCTGCTATAGATACATGTTCAATATCTTAGGTTGGATGTTTTGTCCATTGTAGAACTTAGTAAATTATTATTTTACTGCTTGCCATTCTCTTCAATTTCTACTATGCCAAACCAGTACCAAAGCGTGATTTGCATTGCATCCCTACGTGTTGTTATTTTTTTTCCCCACCCTTTTTGACCCATAATTTATGTGCTGCAGAGAGATACTTAATATCAAGTGTGAATATTTGTTTTTGATCTAGGATTTCAGATGCCTCACAGGGATAGGTCCTGGAATTGATAATTGAAACTGATCTATAATGGCATTTGTATAATGCACATTTGATGGACTTGACTCTAAATTATGATTCCCCTCTGAAGTCGGTATTTTATATATATATATATATATATATATATATATATATATATATATATATATATATATTTTGGATGCCTGCACTGAATTGTTTGCTAATAAGAGAAAGAATTGTTGAATAATAATAATGAATTTATTGAGACTTGAAGGTGTTACATTCAAACTAGGATTTTTTCATTTTGGGAAATATAAGATATTATATTATATGTTGTTAATTGGCAATCAAACTGTAGTGCTGTGACATTACAGAAAGCTATATGTAAGGCAAGGCAACCACAGATGAGTACAGGATGCAAGACATGGCATGTTCTACCATGATGTGAAATCACTTTCTAGTTTCTAGTTTTATTACATTTCTTCTGCTTGGGTTATTAAAATATGTTGGAATGTCTTAGAAGATGCTGTGGAAACTGGAAACTTGCTTGCATGCATTGAAACTGTTTGGATGCAACCTGATTCTGCATTTTACATGTTTACAGTCTCTTTTCTGTTCACAAACAGTCATTTTAACAGATTTGTCTCTGCTTTTTCTTTGATTTTTTATGTAAGGTGAGATAGTAAGAGATTAACCACCTATAGATCAGTAACTAAGTAGGATTTACCAATCTATCATACAATAGAATTTACTAATCCAATGGTAGTTAAATAATTTCAGTCTTTATTGACTACACTATTATGAGCATATATGCCTTTGACTATTCTAAGTGGCTACTATTCAACTTGGGGTCAAATGGAATCTGAGATAATTCTTTGACCAAGCATCTGCAGAAAGAAAGATTGAAAGATTGAGGATGTGATCTTATAAAATATTGCAAAATAGAAGAACTTTTTCTTTTCTTGGTATAAGGGAAGAATTTTTTTTTAATTTTATTATTATTTCTCTTTTAATTTGATTTGATTTGGCGGGTGTTGTAAGTAAATTAGAAAATCAAAGCAATTTTCGTTTGTTTTAACTTGGTTCTCAACCAACATATCCCATGGTTAATTTTCTCTTAATTGTCAAATTAAATAATAGATGTTAGTGAGTGATGACCCATCAAAGACACAAGACCTTGGACTCTGACCATGGTGGTGTCATTATAAGTGATAAATCTCGTGACTTTGGTTCTTTATTGGTCCCAAAAGGCAAATAATGCATTCTACAATTAGATTAATTAATTAGAACATAATAATTTTGTATCATTTATCTGTGGATATCATCTTAAACAAACTCTGAAAATAAGGTAAATGAAAATAATATATGCTATATTTTATAAGAAAGCTATACCATGTGCCTATCTAACTTTTTTCCTATTTTTGCTTCCACCTCATGCAAAGTATTACTGTGACAAGAAAAATCACATTATTATTACACATGATCACGGAGTTAGTTCTGCTCATTATATCAATATTAAATATGTATTTGTCAAAGGTGTAACTCAAAATATTAAGCTGCTGAGCAGAAGCCAGCTTGCACTACTTTGCAGCATGATTCAGGTGATCCAATAAGAGAATGCAATTTAATTGCTTCTGATATCTATTATCATATATTATTCTTCATAAGATTATTCTACACTTTGTTATTACATAAAATTTATTGTCTATATAATCTTGATGCAGCTAATCTTGAATTAAAATGTAACTGCAAAAATCCAGGAAGATAATAATAATATTATTGTTATCAAGTAAAACCAAAGCATGATAACATTATATATAACAAGGGCTAACTCTCTTTTAAATACAAGAATACATGCTTAATGTAATTAATTAAGCACCATAGCTCATTTGAAACCAAACTTGCCTGAAAACTTGAATGATGAGATCATGATACTCATCAGCATTCAATGTCAGATAACATGCCAGAAGCTCTTCCATTTCTTCTGGGTTTCTAATCTGCTTCTCAATGATCATCTCAATCATAGAGTCTCTGAAATCTTTTCTTGGATCCAATGAACATTTTATAACAGCAAATCTATCTTCTGACCCTTTTGTGAGTAGTGCTTCCTGCACAATAATCTCCTCTCTTTCTTTCTTCATCTTCAGTCTTGCTTTCTTCATGTCTTCTATAGCCTTTATTCTGCAAACTTGATCAATCTTGGGAGAAGACATCCTTGGAGAATGTATTCTGATTCTGGGGCTATGCTTTGATTTCCTCCTCTGATGAATAATTTCTCTGCTGCTGCTTCCATCTTGCTTCTTTTTCTTGGTCTTCACCTTCAAGTTCAAGTTTAAGTTCAACTCCTCATCAGTAGGATTCATCATCATTTTCTTCTCCAAAATATTATTATTCTTCTTACTTCTAACAGAATTCGAACTCTTCGAATCAGATGAAGATGGAAGTGAATAATGTATCCTTGGTGTGCATATTGTTCTTGGTGAATCCAACTGCATCTCCACATCTTTGATCTCTTGTACTAATTTTCTTGATTCTCTTCCTCTTTCTTTTTCTAAGTTGAAGAGTTGTTCTTGCAAAACCTTTTGAGCTTTCCTCTCAAATCTCCTCCTTAAGTTTTCATATTCCTTGTCATCTCTAGTGTACTCTTGCATCTCCATTTCAACCTTCCTATCATCCACAAATTTTCTTTCTTCCTTTGGAATAATACCACTCTCCTTGTTCTCCTTCTTCAACTTGTTCTTGTTGTTGCTGATGAGAGCACCTTCTCTTGCTGTATGCTTCATAGCACTACTGTTTCTTCTAGCAGCAGCAGGGAAACTTGAAGAAGAGTCAATAAAATCATCTTCATCGTGGAATAAAGAAGAAGAAGCATCATCAGCAAGAGTAGAAGAAGCAGTAGTAACAGCATCAGAAGTATGATTCTGGTATGGTGGCTTCTGCTTCTTGATGTTTGCATGATGAGTAGTAGTAGTTGGCTCGGATGATGATGAGTTGATTCTCATGTGCTTTAATTTAGAGAACCAAGAAAAAGAAGAAGCATGGTGATGAGAAGACACAGAAGGAGAAGAAGAACCAGCTTTTCTTCCTCCCCACTTCATCATCATTATCTTGCTTTAGGGTTTTTGCAAAGAAGATGGTAGACAGAGATACAAAGAACATAAAGCAGAAAGCTGTAACAATAATAAGGAAGAAGACGGTTATGAAGAACGTGGCTTTCTTACTGTTTAATATTAATTCCACTGTCGAAACTCAGCGGTTAACTTTACGTAAAGTTGATAGTTGAGAATCAAATCTATCAAATCATTTAACGATTTTTAAATATCAACTTCACGTCAAATTAACTGTACATAAATTTTCACCTAGTTTCGCCGTCAAAATTTAGGGGATGCTCTCATAAAGATGCATAAAACGTCTTTCTTTAAAGAATTTGTCGTATTATTATTGTACGTATTAATGAACCGGTTATTTTTGAATTTCTTAACGAATTAGAATAAAACCGATTTTTTTTTATAATAATAACAAAAAATCCAATCTTTTTTAGAGATTATTTAATTATATTTTTTAATTTTTAGGGATTTAAATGTTTGAAAAACAAAAAATTAAGAATATAATTGTCTTTTTATCAAAAATTTTAAGATATTCGATTTAGATGGTATAATTTAATCGGATCAAATCGAGTCTAATAATTATAATGCAGATAATTGAGTTTATTATTGTTGCTATTATAAACCGATTTTGTTCTTATTTATAATAAAAAATAAATTATTAACCAGTTTAATAAGGATGTACAATAATAACATAACATGTATGAACGTCTTAAAAAAAAGACATTTTTAATATCTTTATTAAAATGTTTTCCAAAATTTTATAGTTGTTTTTATATTAAGTTAATAATTAAATATATTTAATAAATTTTAATTATTAATTTTAAATAAAGATAATTACACCTAAACCTTTACCTTCATAAATATAATTATTCACACGAAATTGTCTTCTTCTAAAAATAAAAGTTAAAAATAGTTAAATAAAAATAAAATATAAAAAATAAAAAAATAGATCATAAAAAGTATAATATTTTTTTTTATTTATAGTAATTTTTAGTTTGACATGTGCCAACGATTAGTTGTGGTAAATGAACTAGGTGTAATATATATTGCTATTTTGCATGCATTATTTAAAAAAAAAAAAAAAGGAGAGAACCCTCCACTTCCTGTGATGACTTACCCACTTTTGCTGCTTTCTAGTTTGGATTATTATACTTTTAAAAAATTAAGAGAGCAACGCTATGTAGCACAGTAACCAAAATCTTTGTCAAATATACTAATAATAGTAGTGTACCTCTCACTCATTTCAATTTTTCCAAACGACTTACTAAACAAATGTTGATTGACACCTTCATATAAGGTTATACAGTGATACACTATAGTGGTAGTTAACTAGTGGGAAAATTAAATTTTCAAATGTGCTTGGTATATATAATTAGGTTAAAAATTATTAAAACAAAGGCGTACTGATATACTTAAAAAATTTTCTAACTAGTTATAATTGGCAAATTAATACACCATTGATGAGATTGGAGAAAATAAAGAAATAGATAGATATAATTAATGACATCCACTTGACATAATACGAGCTTTGTTTATAGGCCAGGGTTCATGCATGCAGTACTCAATCATATAAGGGGTTGTCTTTAATAGCTAAATTTAGTGCAACAACCATGACAATATATATATATATATAAGCTAAGCCAGTCTAAATAATTTATTGTAACATGAATTTAATTATTAGCAATGACCTTTAGTTTAAGATTCAGTTTGGATAAACAACTTAATTAAGTTATTTTTGAAAAAACAGTTTAAACAATAAATAATTATATTAAAAGTAGTTTATGAATAAGTTATTTTGTGTTTAGATTTTTAGTTCTAAAAGTACTTATTTTATAGAAATATGATAAAAAAAATAGTAACATTATGAGAGAAGTCATTTTTTTTAACTTCTTTATAAATTTCTAAATAATTTTTTAAAAAATTGTAATTTAATTTTAAAAATTGTACCATACATTAATACTACTATTTTTTATAAGTAAAAAACTTTAAAAAATTACTTTTAAAACTTTTCAAACAGATCCTAAATATATATAATAATGGCAAATATAATGTTAATTAAGATGATAAATATTTTATACTTAAATTAAAAAATCATGAGTTTAAGTTTTAGACATTTTAAAATATATTTTTTATGAATTATATATATAATAAAAAATATTTAAAACAGAATATTGTACACTAACTTTTTTCATACTTTTAGTATATATATAGTAGAAGTAGATGTAGATATTGTAGAGAAGAGATACAAAATTATCAAAGAACAAAAAAAAATAATAATAATAAGAGGAGGCTTAGGTTTGCTTTTTTTTTTTCCTATTTTTTGTGTGGAAATTTTTCATCAAAAAGGCTAAAACTAACTAGACACTCCCTATCCTTATTACGTTTGGTTGGTAAAAAATTGAATAGAAGGAAGTTGTTAGCAACTAAATAGGTGAAAACTTATGTAAAGTTAATAGATAAGAGCGTTAAATTGATTTGAATGATTTGACTAAATTTTTATCTAACAATTCTAAATTATCAACTGACTGCACTCGAGTTTTCACCAACTAAATAATGAGTATGGAAATGCAAAGGAAGAAAAGCTTAAACCATTTTTCTTGCCTACATTAATTAGTTAATTTCTCTGTCTTTGTCAGATAACATAAATCAACTAAGCACACATTAATATTCTACTCCCGCAACCCATTTTGCGGTACAATCCTTTAAAATTCTGAGTGGGAGATTGAAACTAAATTATTGTAGATAAAGGCCCCCTAAACTTAAAAAGATTACTGCTAATAACAATTAACTTGACCAATGATTTCTATTATTAATAAATGATTCAAAAGTGGTTAATATTTTTTTCGAATTTCCCACTGCTTTCTTTTATAAGTTAGTTCTAATTAATTCCTAAAAAGATTTATATAAGACTTTTTTTTATGGTTACATTAAATTGAACAACTCCCAACTCTAGATATTATAATATCACAATATTTATATACAATACACACTCATATACACAACATTAAGAATTTTAATCCACTATTTACTTCAGCCAAATCTTGAATCAAAATATACCTATTTACAATGCAAGGAATTTCACCACTAAATCAGACCTTGTGTGCATACAAGACTCTTCATCGGTCTCCTAATCATGAACATAACATTAGTACAAGGTAACATTATGGTTTTTTTTTTTGGACATTAGGTAACCTTATGTTTTAGGTGGTCGTGAGGGTAACAGTAGTATATTTAAGGCCCGTTTATTACTCTATTTTGAAACCCACAGTAATGTAGGCCCAACCGGACACTGTAAAATAAATGTAATTAAAGTGGAAAACGAGTGTCATTACGGTTCACTCAAATATTCAATTAATCAATTAATATGCCGCTAACTTGTCTCAATTTACTTTTGAATAATTTTGCTTCATGCACTTTTAACTTGATCCCTAAAGTCCGCAATATAGAAGATGACAGCAAGTTTTGTTGAACTACAAATAAGAAACCATAGAACCATAAAAAAACTCTAGACGGTCTCGAAAAACAACGAGATGTTTGACAAAAAAAATATTCAATTTGGTCCTAAGCTTTATTTTTATGAGACTGATTAGTCTTTATGTCAAAAAAAGTCAATATTATTAATCAGTCTTTAAAAAAAATTCAAAGACTAAATTAGATATTTTTTTTGTTATAGACCTCGTAATTCTTTTAAAGTAATTTTTAAGGACCAAATTAAATATTCACTCTAATTTTTATTTAGATATAGAGAATGACCATACCTTAGTTAATTATATTGGAGTCATCCTCAGACTATTATTATTGACTAATTTAATTTGCCAAGATCACTAGGTAAATTAATTAATCAACTAGTTGAATTCAACACACATATATATAGAGCTTAATTTAGGCATCTAAGATATTGTGCAAAGATTTTTTTAAAACAAATATCATGGCACTACGTATCATATATTCTTTTTCAACCGTTGATGTTGAGCAAGAATGCAAGATCCTTTTTTTCTTTTCTTTTTCTATTATACTTGGTAATGAAAAAGCAATTTAGAAAGTGAGCACATATGTGAGTATGTTTATGACTTGAAAAGTCTTAAAAGACAAGTTGAAGTTAAAGCAGGAGGGATCAATATCCTTCACGGGACTGATTCTATACTCCTCTAATATTTGGAGTTTTAAAATTCTTTTGCATTATTAATATTGTAATGTATATTGGCGTAATATCTTAAACAATTCCATTAATAAAATTTGTAATGTATATTGACAAAATTATTAATTAATTAATATATTTTTTTTGTAAAATTACCAATACATTATTATAACTTTTAAAATATATTTTTAATAAAATAACAATTATGATTATTACAGAATTTTTTATTTTGATGACTTACTATTGAAAATTTAATATATTCTATTGGTATATAAATTATTAAAATTATTAAATTCGTTTATAAATTTTAATTAATTAATAATTTTTATTTTTATTTATTTTAATTATTTGTTTGATATTATAACTTATCTCATAAAATTTAAAATTTTTTAAATAATAATTTAATTATTTTAATTACCAAAATAAATAATTTGTAGCGTACTTACCAATTTACACTATATTTATTTATTTCGTTTACATATGTATATTTTTTCAATTTTCATATGTCTTGTTTACACATAAAAAATTATCTCATTTATAGTATAAAACGATATATTTGTATTTATAAATAATTAAATATAATTTTTAAAAATAATAAAAAATATTAATAATTTAAATTAGACCAAATTTTGTAAAAATGGAATGTTTCAAATAATAGAAAAGATAAAAGATTTTAAATAATAGAAAAGATAAAGCGTCTATTTTAAATAATAGAAAATATGGACACGTTAACACGTCTACTATAAAAGCACATAAGTGCAACCTTAACTGTCCATTGTTGACACAGTTATTAAGATAAAATTAGTTAGAATTTACACTAAAGCAATTTAGATAATATTTCAAATTTTTAAATGACAAAATTTTTAAATTTTTTATATACTCTCTTGAATATTAATTTTTAAATTTAAATTATATATTTCAAATTTTGTTTGTCACATGAGAGTGTATAAAAGTTTGAAATATAATTTAAATATAGGTGATTTATTTGATGACACAGTTAATGAAGATCACGACTCTATTGGCATTGGATATAAATTTTTTTCTATTTAAGTTGGTTGTACAAAATTTGTTACAAAGTTTAATCCAATTTAAATTATTAATGTTTTTTATTATTTTTAAAAATTATATTTAATTATTTATAAATACATATATCTCGTTTATACTATAAACGAGATAATTTTTTATGTGTAAACAAGATATATAAAAATTGACAAAAATATACATATGTAAACGAAATAAATAAACGTAATGTAAATTGGTAAGTACGTTATAAATTATTTATTTTGATAATTAAAATAATTAAATTATTTATTTAAAAATTTCAAATTTTATGAGATAAATTATAATATCAAATAAATAATTAAAATAAATAAAAATAAAATTATTAATTAATTAGAATTTATAAATGAATTTAATAATTTTAATAACTTATATATCAATAGAATATATTAAATTTTTAATAGGAAGTCATCAAAAAAATTTTCTATAATAATCATAATTGCTATTTTATTAAAAATATATTTTAAAAGTTATAATTAATGTATTGGTAGTTTTAAAATATATATATATATATATATATATATATATTAATTAATTAATTAATAATTTTATCAATATACATTAAAAACTTTATTAATAGAATTTTCTATGATATTGCACTAACGTACATTACAATGTTAATAATTTAAAAAAATTTCAAAACTTCAAACCTTAGAAGAGTATTGTAACATTCACCCGTATATCAAGGGGGCGATGCTAAGAAGTAGAAGAGTTTTCAGGATCAGTTTTATTCATGAATTAATTGCATTATATTACTTGTTCAAGTTAAAACTATAATATTTATTGATATTTGATTGTCATAGTGTTATTGTCATCATTAAAAATCTTCCTTTCTCCTCCTCTATTCTTTAATCTAACGGTATCATATCACATGAGATAAGCTCAACCACCACCATGCTCTCACTAAATATAGGTTTATATACCAAAAATATCCAATTGTTTTCCACATATGTGCGCTTTATGCCTCCACTTTCTCTCCCATCCATTTTTGTCTTCAAACTTAAATAAACTAATTAATGGTGAAGGCATTTTAAACAAAGGTAGTACTAAATTGGTCCTGTATTTGAGTAATTCTATTTTGATTCTTAAGGTTTAAAAAATTTTATTTGAATTTAAAAAAGTTTTATTTAGTTTTAATATAGGATCAAAGTTAAATAATTAATTGAATATTCTATATAATAGCAGTATAAGAATAAGATTGATAATTTGGAGAACAAGTACAAACTCAACTTCAGGAGTACAAAATCAACCGTAGATGCATTAAGACATTTATTTATCATTCTTCTTACGATTTAAATGAAATATTTTTTATAGAACTAAAGATAATAATAAATAAATGTATTGATACATCCACTGTTGATTTTGTGTCTTTGGAGCTTGTATTATTATCGACTTTATTTTTGTACTGCTGTCACGTAAAAACATTCTGTTAATTATTTAACTTTGAGCTCACGGTGAGACTAAATTGAAGTTAAATGAAACTTTTTTGAATTCAAATAAGGCACTTTAAATTTTAAAGACAAAAACATAATTATACCCAAATGTAAGAGGATCAATTTAATACTTTACATTTAAATAAATTAATACTTAAAAAAATAATAAATATGATAATTTTTTAATATACTATTTTATCTAGATAGACCGTTATTTAAAAACGCACTATTTCATAAGCTGCAATTTTCCTAGGCAATGAAACATGCATATATGTGTGTGTAATTGATACCCTCAAGATTGGTTAAGGAATGCCAGTGACGGCAACTCTGAAAATAGTAATACTAGTCAAGTGTGGCTCCAATCACTTCTCATTAAGGGATAGTTGGTAGAAGAAATTAATTAAGGCAATGGTGACATATTTCTCCATGCATTCTTTGGACCATACAAAAACATTCTAAGGATACGTCTAAATCGAGATCATATTTTTTAAAATAAGAGATTTTTTTTCGAATTTTTAGCTACTAAAAATTATAAATATCAGAGATAATTTTTATCAGGTATCTTTTCTCATCTTAATTCTTATATTTTTTGAACTTTAGACTAATTTCATCGTCAAAATTCTTAGTAGTTCTTGACTAAAATAGAATTTATATACTTCCGAATGTCTAAAAACACTTTTTAATTTAGATATGGAAGGGAAAATATGTAGGATGTAGTTATGAAGTGTATAAGTATTTTAGTCAAGAGCAAAAATTGAACCGTCCGATTTTTGGGTACACAAATCGGAGAGTCCGACTTGTGTTTAAAAAAAAAAATCTGAGCGTCCGATTACCTTTGCCAAAATTTAAATTTTCTCTTCCACACTAATAAGACTGTGCGATTAGTAGGTTTAATTTTTTTTTATAAAAAAGTCCGATTTTTTCATCCCTTGTTTCAGAAAAAACTGTCCCACATCCATGTCTAGCACCCACATTCTCCACAATAACACACAACACACACATGTTTCTCATATAAAAAAAAAGTCTGTGTAGAAAGGCATTTCAAATTTATACAATAAGGGATTCACAATTACTGCTAAATATTATTTATTCTCCGGAGTAATTAATATTCTTTATTTCGTTAGAAAGTATATGGGGTAGCGTTTGTTTTCGGGGGCAGGACACGGAGACATGGACAACACTTGTTTAAAAAGTGTTTGGAAGCAGAGACATGGACAGTGGACATATTGTCTCCGAGACAGTTTTTTATACTTTTGTGTCCACTCTTTCACGAAGGACAATGATGGACACGAGATTTGGAAGAGTGGACACGGACAATTTTATAAATTTTGTTTTCTTTTTTTTCCACTATTATCCCTTTTTATTTTTCCTATTGCGTTGTTTAGAGATACTTTTTTATTGCTGTTATTTCTCTATCTCTTTCTTTTCCAGGTAGTAAAATTTTTTATTAGGGGTAGATAATTCTTTTCTTTTTATCGTTTTACTTCAATACCATTTTAACCTTATATTATATTATTTAATTTGTAATAAAAATAATAACAAAAATAATTAATTTTAAAACTTTTGAAAGATAAATATTATTAAAAGTAAAATTGATCTTTTAAAATGCTAAAAAATAATTTATAAATTGTAATTGATTTTATATAATTTAAAGAAAAAATCAGTTTTTTATAAAGAAAAATCAGTTTTTAGATAAAAAATTATTTTTTTAAATAAAAATAGATTTTTATATGCAAAAACTAATTTTTTTTCATGTAAAAATAGATTTTTTAAAATTAATTTTTTATTTAAAATTAATTTGGTTTATTAACTTAAACAAAATTTTTTATTAATCAAACTCAAATTTATTTTTTTTGTTAATCTTAAAAACATGTATTCCTACATATTAATAATAAATTTTAAAATAAAATAATTATATTTATAAATTTTATTTTAATATAAATACTAATATATTTTTTTATTAAAATTTGTTGCCTCTTCAAATATTTTTTTCAAGTTCCATCTGTACTCCTACGTACTCTCATTTTTTATTAAATTAATTTGTATTGATGTAGAAAATTTGGAATCACAGGATTATTTTAGTCATTTCATATAATATTTTAGTCTTGTCCATGTATATCCAAACATAATACTAGACATTACATTAGTGTCTTGTCCATCGTATCCAAACACAATACACAAAAGATAATTTTTAGTGTCTCCGTCCTATTGTCTCCGTTTCAGTGTCATGTTCTGTCCTGTTTCTAAAAACAAACACGGCCTGGTAGAAGCTTGAGCTGACATGCACCAGAATCTAGTTTGAACAAAATTGGTTCGGTCGACTGTGCCATTATGTGATGAATCTTGAATTAGGATTTAGGACCATCTTGCACCACTCACGGGTGTCAAATTACTTTTAAGTTCCTTTTTCATCTTACTCGTTAAAATGAAGAATTTTCTACCAACGAATGTGTTGATAAGAAGATGCTCGAATTCAACTAGACATTTTCAATTTAGATTCGAATATGTAGATGCATTAAAATTTTAAAGGAACAATATTATCAAATAAGCATGTATGCATGATTTAAATAAGATTGTTTCCAATAAAGAAAACATATAAAAGAATAAGAATAAATCAGCTTTATCTTTTTGTGATCAAAATTTGGTTCTAACTTTTTGGATGGAAAAATAAAAATAAAAGGTGCTATGTTGAAGTCACCATGGACTGAGAAAGAAGAATGGAACATTCAGCCGCGTGGTCTAGATTCTTCTTGGAACAGAACCAGTGGAGTGTGCTAACAAGAATCGTGCATGCTTCACATTTGGTAGAAACATGATGCTTAGTTTTACATTATATTAAATTACAAAGCTAGTATATTGTATTTAATACTAATATCATTTTCTTTGTTAGACCTATAACCATAGATTCATTGTGGATAGTAGCAAAAAAGAAGAGAAACCACATGCAGAGAAATGGTCTATATTTTTTTCTTTCTTCATATAACTCATTACAACAACACTCAGTGGACCTCATAAATACATATGGTATTGCTATAATTTCTTATCATTTATAAATTTCAATGAAAGAATCTGTAAAGACTTTTACAACAAAAATTGGGAATGTAACAACACTGGAGATTATGACCACTATAAAACTGGGACAGAAATGGACATTGGCACTGAAACATCACCAGCAAAGCTTGTATCCCTAGTTGCTGCAGAATTGCTGGCAAATGCATACCCTACACCTAATCCACCATAATGTAAAGCTTCACATCTCTGAAACACTCTTGCAAGTGAAGCTGCCTTTCGTCTCGCTCGCTTTGTTCCGGTAAAAAGCAAGGTCTGAAGTAATCCGGCCAAAGATGGTGCCTTAACCACCCTTTCTGTTGCAGCTGCACCGCCACTCCGGCACAACTCCAACAATGCTGCAACTGCATTCTCTTTACCTCTTGGTGTTCCACAACGCATCATGCCAATCAATCCGGCAACTGCTGCCTCTTCCTTCACCACTGCTTTGGCTCCAACCGGCTGCCGGACGATCAAGGCCAAGGCACCTGCTGCTTCCTCCGCGACTCCTTCATTCCCCAAAGCTCCAACTAGAGCCGTTACTGCGCCTGCCTCTATCATTCTAACACAATTCTCCGTGTGAGTGGAAAGATTGAACAAAGCCGTTACAGCATCCTTCTTTCCTCTTGAAGTCCCCTCTTGCAACAATCCTGCCAAAGCTTCGACAGCTCCCGTCTTATCTGCAATCCTCTTCTTATAGTCATGAACTGCAGATAAGCTGAACAATGTTGCAGCAGCATTTTCCCTTGCTTCTGTTGTGTGGCCGAATCTCAAGACATTGACAATCGATCCAAGACACCCTTCCTCATCCATGATCCGGCTTTTGTTCTTGTCGAAAATGGATAGGTTGAGCAATGCAGTTACACAATTCTCCTGAGCAACAGCATTAGGAGATGATAGTAAATTTCGAAGATGAGGAATTGCCCCCGCTTCTGCAATGAAAGCGCGGTTGTCTTTACCAGTTTTGGCTAGCATTCTTATCTCCCTAGCAGCAACAGTCTTCCCGGCTTGCGACCCATTAGCGAGCTGCTGGATGAGAAGTGTCGCTGTGGCTCTGTTGGCTTCAAGGGAAGTTCTGGATGGACAAGCTGATGCAAAAGTTTCAGCCATTGGATCCATAACTTCTGGCTGTTCGAGTGGAATTCCATGTGCAGAGCACCACTGCACTATCAAATTCCTCAGCGCACGGTTCGGAACAAGGCGATTGTGGGCAAGCATTTGCCCTGTTTTCGGACAAGTCGTGTGGCCTTCATCCATCCACCTGGAAATGGAACTCCTATCATATGTTTGCCCTGTGGAAATTATCACCGGGTCTTGCATCAAATCCAATGATATTGGGCAGCAAAAGTCCTTTGGAACAGTCATAAATGTTTCGGCGATTTCCTGAGTAATCAATCTCTTCTTGATCTTTTTCTGAACCCCATTATCCAAAGCAAGTTCATCCTCCTCAAACCCAAAGATCAAGAACCTGCAATACCGAGTCATCGCCACAAAACCATTGAGCACAGAAATTGTAGGCTCAATGTCCCCTTCATGATTAACAATCTGCTCTTCCAAACCCTCAATTTCACTTCTACAACTCCTAGCATCCAAAATCCTAAGCTTATCAACATAGAAATCCCTCAATTCAGCAGAATCAGGAATCTTCCCACTCTCAAATTCATCAAAAAAAGCGAAAAATCTTATCCTAAGTGCATCATCATTCTTGTCTATAAACAACCTAGCCTTCCTCGATTGCTTCTGCAAGAGCTCAACTTGTTCCCTAACATCCTTACTCAACCCAATATCCCCAATTGGGAAAACATCCAAAAGGGTTGAAATTTCCTGGTTCAAATCATGGAAATGGCCAGAAATCGAATGGTTCTGAAGCAAAAGCCACAACTTACACGATTGAGCACAGTAATCAAGAAGAATTTTGGACCGATAGAGAAGCAGGTACAGCTCCTTGAGGCAGAGCACGGCGGTAGGTGGAAGACACGCGCCTGAAGAATCGCTAAGGTACTCCAGGAGCAGCTGAAAGACTTCCACTTTTCGGATCAGGGACCTGGAATTCTTGCGCTGGAAGAAGAAGGGTCGATCGGAGAAGCACGTGACGAGCTCGGTGGCCACGTGAGCGAGCGTTTGGACGAGTGCAACGTCTGTCAAGTCAACGGGGGCCAGAAATGCTTCCAACGACGGTGACCTTCTCCGCCGCAGCGACGAGAATATAGCCCCTGAAGCCATAGAAACCGGCGAACTAGGGATTTTAAAATTCAAAAACACGAAGCCAAACAGCTAGAATCTCTCACTGGTGTGAAATTTCGTTCGAGACCCAGATGGTAATTGGAGGAGACGAGCAATTCGCACAGGAAAATGAAAGAACTTGGCGAACCTTTCAGATCTGTGGGATTTTCCGGGAAAATAAATAATTTTCTAGGTTGCCAAAGGGCACAAAAAAGAAGGGATTATGAAACAGTTGTTGTTTGGTGAGAGTTTGAATGTTGAAAGGGTTAAGAAGAAGAAGGATGAACAAGTCGGAACTCCCAAGAGATATCAAGAATAAAAAAATTCAGCCGAATCCGCGTATATGAGAAAGATAAAAATAGGGACTGAATTTCCAAAGACTTTTTATTTTGTCTTCTCACTTCAATTTCTAATTTTTATTTTTCTTTTTTTTTTTCTCTCTCTCTCTCTATAGGTTGCAGGTTGCAGCCTTCGTGAAAATGACTTTCCTATGTTTGACGGATTGATTTTTGATTATATGCAGATTCTGGTCCTTTCGTTATGTTTCGCTCCTTTTCTTTATCACCTCATCTTAGCTGCAATAGATGAAGATTAAAGATAGGTTAGCTTTTGTATGAAATTACAATTATGGGCTCATGGGATAGACTTAGGCAGAGTGTTACTTTTGTCAGACACATCACACATGACCTAAAAACAGTACAAAGGCAAAGGATGGATTGGGAAATGTATAAGTGTTGTTTTGGTTTTGACTTTGGAAGTGAAACATGGTGTGTGGTACCCTCTGATGATGCCATGTTACTTGCTTTTCTTGGGCTATGACTTCAGACTTGCCTTAAAGTCCACAGTGTTTGCAAACTCCTAGATATGTGTGTAACATGCTTGCTTTCTTTGGGTTAAGTTAACTACAGCTCCAATCCAAAAGATTTTAGTGGTTCACAAAAAGACGTTTAAAATATATTATTAATAAAATAATTTTTAATAATTTAAAAATAAGATAAAAATAATTAATAAATATTATATATTTTATATGTAATTAAAAAATTTTATATTTAACAAATAATTTACTATTTTATTCAGGTTTTTTAATAATATTTGAATAAATATTTAACAAGTAGAAAAAAATTAAAATAATATTTGATCTTTAGATTTTTTTTAAAAAATATGGTCATTTACATTAAAAAAAATTTAAAAAAATTTATTTGACATAAAATTATCAAATTTTAAAAATAAAAAATATTTTTTAATAATAATTACAAAAATATACATCAAAATCTAATCTTTAAAATTTATTTTTAGAATATATATTTAATATTTAATTTTTTTGGTCTCTTTTTAAAAAATTCTAGAGCCATATTTATCAATAACATTTAAGAAAATGAAAAATAGATTCTCGACTTTCTATCTCAAAAGACAAATAAGCTATCGATGAATTGAAAATACAAAAAAGTCATTTACTTTTTGAAAAATAAGACATCTTAGTCCTTTTGGAGGACCTATTTGTCCTTATATTTTAGATGGAGAGACTTAAATGTCTTATATTTTAGAAGATAAATGACGTTTTTATATTTTTAATTGATTAAGAACTTATGTATCTTCGAATTAAAAATTTAGGAATCTATTTATCTTTTTTTCTTAACATTTTTTGAAATTTTTTTTTCAGCAATATAAACTTTCAAATATTATTTTAATAATTTACTCCTATAATTTTTTCTACAGGGTAAGATAATAGGAATAGATTGACTACTATTTTTATTTACGCTTTTAAGGTAAATACCAATTCGATATCCGAAAGATTTTGTCGCTGACAAAAATGGTACATGACTTTTATTATTAACAAAATGGTCCTTAAATGATTTTAAAATTTGACAAATGTACCCTCAAACTCGTTGGAGCACATCTCTGACGAAAATAATGCTAAATTGGCCACCGTATTTTATTGAGATGGCAGCATCCCTAAACTAATTACTTATGTGTCATTAATAATTAAATTAAAACAACAATAGGTAAAAATTTTCCATATTAAACTAAATTTACCCTAATTTTTTCAAAATTTCAATCCCCAACTTACTCTCTCACTCTATGAATCCTGAAAAATTGTCTCAAACCTAAAATTTTTTTCTTGATTTCTAATCCAGTGAATTACAGATTGAAAACTTTTGCTAAACTCTAATTACCCTGTCAGAATATATAAGGATCAATTAGCATTTATTAGAATTATTTAGTATATATGTATATTAATTATAGGATCGTATGCTTTTATTACTTTGATTCCTCTAGCACAATTATATACCCCTTGTACATTGTACTTTTTCGACAAACTCAATAATATATCATCCTTTCTCCAGTTTAGTCTCTTGTTTCTAACATGGTATCAGAGTCAGGTTATCCTTCATGAGAAGAATATGTTATTTTTCTTCGGTTGAAATTACCGTATTTTCATACTTTTTTCCGTGGTATTTTTTTCCTTCCCATTTGTCAATACTTTGATATTTTTTCATCTCACCGATTATCTCATTAATCCACTACTTACTTATTCTCATGGAGAAACCATATATTTTTCGTCACCTTCTGATAGTTTGCTATCTCTTTACACTTTGTCAGTTTTTCAGCAGTTTGCCATCTTTTTAGTAGTTTTTTGGCAGTTGGCCACTATTCTGACAGTTTCGTCTGTGTTTTCTTGTTTCTGTTTTGTCTGCATTTCTTTGTGGCAGTTCCGTTTGTGCTCTTCTTGTGGCAGTTCTTTCTGCATTTTCTTGTGGCAGTTCTGTTTGTGTTTCTTGTGGCAGTTTCGTCTGCGCTTTCTTCAGACAACGGCAGTTCCGTCTGCGCTTCTTTTAGACAGCGACAGTTCCGTCTGCGCTTCTTTCAGACAGTGACAGTTTCATATGCGCTTCCTTCCGGCAATTCTATCTGTACCCGTTTTATCAGTTTATGCATTTTTTAATTCGTTGTTTTAAAAATGTTTCAAACTCAAGTTGTCACTTGAGTTTAAGGGAGATGTCAGAATATATTAGGATCAATTAGCCTTCATTAGAATTATTTAGTATATCTGAATATTTATGAGAGAATGTCATATCTTTATTATTACGATTCTCTTAGCACCTATATAAAGGATGGTATATTATTGAGTATATCGAAAAGGTAGAATGTACAAGGGGTATATATAGGTGCTAGAGGAATCAAAGTAATAAAAGCACACAATTCTATAATTACTCTCTAACATCCCCCCTCAAACTCAAGTGTGAGCTAAGGATACCATCTTGAGTTTGGATACCAGAGTTTGAAAATGAGTTGGATGATGAGCCTTCGTGAAGATATCAGCAGTCTGATACAGTGTTCCAACAGTGATGAGACGAATGGCATCAATAAGGAGACGTTACCGAACAAAGTGACAATTAATCTCGATATGTTTGGTGCGTTCATGAAACACATCATTATGGGCAATCTGAATAAAGAGAGCATTCTCATGAGGGCTACAAGTGAAGCCGAGATTGCATATAGTAGTGCTGAACTTATCAAACCACTCACGAGGAGCTTACTTAAAACCATAGAGTGCCTTGCAAAGAAGACAGACTTTATTAGAAGAACAAGGATATCCTGGGGATGGCTTCATAAAGACCTTCTTTTTTAAATCCCTATTCAGAGCGAATATTGACCTTGTATACCCATCTACTATCCACAATTTCATGATCAGAAGGAGGATTAACCAAGTCCCAAGTATGTGCATTTTCAAGTGCCTGAATTTCTTCCTTCATTGCTTGCTGCCAATTTGGATTTGTGGAGGCTTCTCGGAATATCTGAAACTCATGGTAATAAAGAATAGTATAAAAACAATGATAATCAAGAAGATGAGGAGGTGAATTTCTTACCCTAGAAGAACGATTGGAGGGAGGAGGCATGACAGTAGGAGAAGGATCATCGTCTGGTCTGGAATCACCGGGAGGTGGAAAAGGCGGAAGAGTAGAAGGCTCGAGAGGTTGACTGGAGACAAAACCTGTAGAATTATCACTAGAAAAAAGATCAACATTGGGGTTAGTGAAAAACGGTGACTGGGTAGAAGGAATGGACTCAAAGGAGGAGAACTTAGAAAACATGTGATGCTCCCAGAATATGACATGACGATATATACGAATGCATTTAGAAAGAGGATCCCAACAACGATAACCCTTGTGTTCAGAGTCATGACCAAGAAAACAACACATGCGAGCCCGAGGTTCAAGTTTAGTATGTTCATGAGGCTAAGGAAGAACAAAACAGACACAAACAAAAACTTGAAGAGAATTGTAATCTGGAGAAGTATGATAAAGATGCTCAAAGGGAGTAATGTTACAAAGGACAGAAGAAGGGAGTCGATTGATAACATGGACATCAGTAAGGATAGCTTCACCCTAATTACACTCAGGACACGAATAAAAAAGAAGCATTGCACGAACAGAGTCAAGGATGTGACGATGTTGCGTTCAGCCCGTCCATTTTGTTGAGACATAATGGAATAAGAAAACTCAGACAAAGTACCTTATTCAGCAAGGAAAGTTAAAAGTTTGGAGTCATGGTATTCCATAGCATTATCACGCCGAAAAATTTTAATGACCTTGAAAAACTGAGTTTTAATCATAATGGCAAAGTTAATATAAATCTAAGGTGGCTCATGGCAATTAGTCATCAAATAAACCCAAATAAAGCGTGAATAATTATCAATAAAAACTACAAAGTATCGAGCTCCTCCCATAGAAGCGGTGGGAGCGAGTCCCCCAATGTTAGAGTTGATAAGGTCAAAAGGAGAGCAAGCAAGAGAAGAATTATTGTGAAAAGATAAGTCATGTTGTTTGGCAATTTGACAGGAGATGTAATCAAAAGACTCTTGATTAACCTGACCTAAAACACCCTTAGACACAAGATGACGCAATTTTCCTAAGGAACTGTGGGCAAGACGGTGATGCCACAAGTGAAGAGTAGATGGAGAAGAAGCAGCAAAGAGAGTTGACACAGGAATATGAAGATTCTCGAGTTTAAACAACCTTTCAACCTTGTGTCCAGTCTCGATGATCTGTCCCGTCTGAGGATCCTGCACATGACAACCAGAGATAGAAAAAGTGACATCAAAATTGAGTTCAATAAGTTGACCAAGAAAGATAAGATTAAAGTGTAAGTTGGGAATAAAATAATTATCAGGAAGATGAAGATTAGACTGTAAAATAAAACCCTTATGTGTTGCATGCAAGAGGGAACCATTAGCAGTGTTGACAGAAGGTACATTTGTGGTGGTAGACAAAGAGAAAAAAAGATTATGTAAAGGAGACATGTAATTAAAACAACCAGAATTAAAATACCATGTAGATTACCTAGAGGAGTGGAAAGAGTGGAAGAGGTATTACCAGAAAATGAGAGAAGTAGCTTAAGAAGAGACTCAATGTTAGATGGAAAAAAGAAGGTGAATTGAGAGAAGCAGAGGATGCAGTAGCAACAGTACTAGCAATAAAAGCAGGCACATTCTGATTAGTGTAAATGAAACGAGAATGATACTTGTTCTGATTGGAACGTGATGGGTGAGTAGGACAGGCAGTAATAACATGTCCTGAGAACTTGTAGTAATGGCAAAACTGTTGTGGACAAATATAGCTAATGTGACCTTTCTGTTGGCATGTGCAATATTTAACAGAAGAACAGTTTGAGAAGAGATTCCCAAAACGGTTACAATTTCGATAGAATGGATCCTTTCTGTCGATGGTAGAAAAAATATCTGAGTTTGCCATGATAATAGATACAAAGATGAAAAAGAGAAGAAACCGCAAAATCGGGAGAAAAATCGAAAAAATAGAGCACAGAATCGAAAAGAGCTCACCAAAAAATCTTAGAGGGGTCCCCACTTGATTGCCACGTCAATACTGCGTCAGTGCCATGTCAGCAACGGGTGACACGTGGCGACGCCTGATTGGAATGGGAAGACACGCTGGCGAGTGAGCTGGAACGCGGGCTAGCCAGTGAATCGGGCTGGGTCACGGGCGATTCTCAACGCGGGTGGGTGGGAGTCTTGGCGACACGACACGTGGAGGCTCTTAGACCGTACAATCTTGGCGGAGATCCAACGGTTGCTAAAAACGTCGAGAGGAGAAACGATGGAGTGGGCAGGGACGTTGCGGCGGCACGTGGCGGTGCGTCCGGCTGAGGTAGATGGCGGGGCTGGGCTCTCTAGACTCGTGACGATGAGACGAAGACAATGATATGGTCGATGACAAATAAAAAGATCGGGAAGGCGAGCAAAAATAAGGACGAAAAGGCTGCTGGAAGAAGGAAAAATGAACAAATGTTCATGGAAAAAAAGGAACCTAAACTCTTGATACCATGTTAGAAAGGTAAGAGAGATGTATTATTGAGTGTATTCTAGTTTCTAGAACGATACAATATAAAAGGGTATTTATAGGTACTAAGAGAATCGTAATAATAAAGATGTAATATTTATTATAAATATTCAGATATACTAAATATTTCTAATAAATGTTAATTGATGCTAATATATCCTGACATTTCCAAATTTATAGATTAGAAAAAAGAATCCATAATTTTAAAATTCAATTCGCTGAAATTGTCAACAAATTAATTTACAATTTTAAAAGATTAATAACAATAAAACTCATCTAGAAGAGAAAGCAAACAGATTCATATACAAGAACTCAAAAATATAATTTGAAGAGAAAGCATTCCATTTAATTCGATTAAAAAAATTCAAACCTCGTCCGTTTGATTCGTTATGAGAAGAATAATTTAAAATGCTCTCGTTTAATTGATTTAAATTTGAATCATTCATTATTTTGATAGAATATTGAAATCTGAAAACGAAGAAGATAAATTCATAAAATCGAAAAAGAAAAAAGAAAAAGAAGGACAAATAACAGAGAAGAACAACGAACAGAAAATAAGAAAAAAGAAGAAGAATGACGAACAATAGAGATTACAGATTCGAAAATTATAATGCAAATCATTAATGTTGAAGAAGAGAAGAAGAAGAAGAATATTTACGTTAAAAAAGAGATTTAAGTAAATCTATTATGTTGATAGGAGGGAGAAGGAACATGCATATATTTCATGTAACTTTAAAAAAAAAAGAAGATGCGTTAAAAAAAAAGTATTTAGATAACTAAGATAGATATTTTATATGGATATAAAGCATTATTGAAATATTATATATTTGTTTTGATCCAAAAACTCTATAAATTTCTTACTTAGACCTGCATATGGTAATAAACTAAAAATAACTGGGTTCCGAAATCAAACGGATTGCATATGGTATAGGACTAAGAATCTAGAATTAAACAATTTCAACATATAACTGTATTATATTTATAGTAATGTTAAAAAGATAATAATATAAAATTATTTTATTTAATTTAATATTTATAATTTTATATAAATAATATTTATAATTATGTATTTATTATATTTAAAATTATCTTTTTATTTAAATAATAATTAATTAATACAAAATAAAACTTTTTAGTTATTTTAGACTGAATTTTATTGTTTTTTAAAATTTTTTTATAATTATAGTAATAAGTAACGTTGCATGTCATTCATTAATGATATACGTATGATGATATGAGTGGTAAATTAGAAAGAGCAATATTAGATAATAATAATAATAATTTAAAATTATTTAATTTAATTTAATATATATTTTTATATTTAATAATATATACCTATTCGAATAATAATCAATAAATATAAATAAAAGAAAAAATAAATTATAGCTATATATAAATTTTAAACTATATATAGTCCCAAACATTTTTTATTACAAAAATGTAACTTCTGTTTATTTAAAAAATTTTGATATTTTTGTTTTTCTTTATATTTCCGTAAATTCTGTATAACTCTTTCTTTTAGGAATTTCACTAATAAACTATATTGATTTTTGTTTCTAATTCCATTAATTTTAATATAATAATATTTTTAACTACTTGACCGAAATAACTCAAAAGTCCTAAATTTACATTTTAATTGGTACGTAAAAGTTTGGATAGAAGATACATAGAAGAGTCCAAGAAGGGAAGAGTTGACTTAGAAAGGTAATGGGGCCACCACGCCATTTAATGTGAATGGGTGTGTGGAGACTGCAGACTGCAGACTTAGCTTTGCTGTAATTTCTGGGAAAACATACAAACATGCCAGTGCCAATTCACCTCTTCGCTTTTTTTTTCTTAATTTTAATTTTAACTATGTTAACAGTTAAAAATATAATTATTCATATTTTTTTATTAAATTAAGTTTTTAAATTTTTAAGAGAAATAATTTCATAATACGATAAATTATATGTCCAACAAATTTGGAGTTTAAATTTTAATAAATTTTAAAAATAAAAAATAATATAAAATAAATAAAAAAATTATGCAAAAATTAAATAAGTGTAAAAATAGACTATTGTTTGAAAAAAGGTTAGAAATATAATTATGTATATTATATTTTTTTATTAATTTAAATTTTTAAGAGAAGTGATTTCTAATATGATAAATTCTATGTTATAGAGTTTAATTCTTGGTCAATTTTAAAAGTGAAAAAAATAGTATAAGAGAAATAAAAACGAATATATATATATATATATATATATATATATATATATATATATATATATATATATATATATCAAACAAATTTAAAAAGAATTGAAGCTCTTACTTGAAAGAGAGTGTTAGAGATATAATTATTTATGTTGTTTTTTTTATCCTCTTAGATTTTTGGAATGAGTGATTTTATGTTATAATATCAGATTTTTATATCGAAAAGTCTAAATTTCGATATTTGTTGAATTTTAAAAATAAAAAATTTAGCATAAGACAAATAAAAAAATAATTATATAAAAATTAAACAAATTTAAAAAAATTGATTAAAATAATATTAAAAATATAACTATTTATATTATTTTTTTTTAAAATCAATTTTAGAGAATTTAAGAAGAGTGATTTCATGATGGTCACAATATTAAAACTTTCTAATCACATGCTTAAATGAATAATAAATATATTAGTTGAATATCCTTTCGCTCTTAGCCGACTAATTAATTAATTCATTCATTAGTATATTTATACTCATTATTTTTCACCATTAATTTTAAGTGTTCAAACATAGATAACAACGTAACAACAAAAGCACGTTGTGGAAGAATAACGATAATGCATGCTGCTTATCACATACACTTTAAAATTAATATCACTAATAGAATAATATGCGTTCAATTTTATTATCAAGCCTATGCATTTATTTTCTTTTCTTTTTATTAATCCGTGGCTGCTGGCGAGCCTATTGCTTGGTGGCATTTGGCTCTTAATTCGTTTATCTCAAGAACCCTAAACACCCAAAATCAGGGGACACATTCGAACGAAGTTTTTAGCTATGAAACTGTTTGTTATAAGCACATGCAGCTATTATATTTTTGTTAAAAGAATAAATTATCATTTATACCCATAAAAGATACAGATGTTGATATAAGAATAAATGTACTCATATAAGAATAAAACGACAATTATAATCACAGAAGATAGTTTATGTGTGTCAAAAATACTATAACAGACTAATTACGTAACTAACATTCGAATACTCTTAGGTTCTTAGCACACAAAAATTATTTTCTGTAGTTATAATTATTATTTTATTCTTATATAAACACATTTGTCAGCGTTTATATCTTTCATAAGTACAAATGATAATTTATTTTTTCTTGAAAAATAAAAAACTGCCGAACTGATTCCGGTTATTACTTGGTATTAGCTTACCGGATCCGCCGACTAAAACGTCATACACACTCAAAACCACGTGAATTATTATCTCTGACTATGGACTATTCATCTCTTTAATACTTCATCTTTAATAAATAAATAAATCAATAAGTCACCGCATTGATACGAGAAGCTAATAATAAGTAATATTTATCTACGTAAGAAAACCAATTCAAACCATGCAGGGTTGTTGTTTGGTGTCTTAAATGTTAAATCATTTTCATATATATTTTTTGTAAGTTATGAAGAAAAAAAGTTCTTTAGTGATGACATTTAAAACAATTACAAAATTAGGTTTAATTTGAAAAAGATTTATTTTTTCATAAAATTTTACTAATTAAAATTGAGCTTTTTATGCTTGTTCAACACACACGAAGGGTGCAATAAGATTTATCTGTATGCGTGAAATTTTGCCAAGTGGCAAGCGTTGGGACATGAAGATTCGGGGTGCTTCTCCTTATTTTAGGGTTTTGGGCAAATATTAAGCACATACGGTAACAAATAGTATTAGAATTGTTCTTATGTTTTATAAGGAGTAATATCATTAAGTTATTTGTTTATTTATCTCTCTAAGATTTATACGCATTTTATAAGCTGCAAAAAAAAAAAAAACAGAAATTTAGTACTAAAAGAGTGTTAGGAGGTTATTAATTTCTGTGTTTTGTAATCATCAATTAACTATTAATAATATTTTTAATGGTGTGAGATTAAATCAAATAGTGAGAGATAACTCATTTTTTTTAATAGTTAAATATTGATCACAAAACATAAAAATCATTGGGCCTTTAAACTTTCTCTTTAGTATTGATCTGATCTATTAGCAATAGTCCAACTCAAATATATTTATAAACTGAAATTTAGATCAATCAACATCTCTGAATAAAGTAAAAACAAACTAATCCATCTTAATATTAAAAAAAAAAAAGTAAAAACGAACTAAATCTATTCAACCAAAGTTAAAAACTACCCAACTTTATGTTAGTATTGCAAGTATGAGAAGTGTTAAAGTTAGTCCAACATAAAAAAAAAGTATGGAAGAGTGAGGAGTTTATAAGATGAGAGACCCATTAACTTGACACTTTAAGGTTTTGAGTTGGATGTGGTGTCTTCTTATCTTATGTTCTCTCGCTTGATTCCTCCCCGAAGTCTCTTCGGTGGTCGAGAGCTCTCTACGGTTGGCCCAACAAAGTGGTATCAGAGCCGATGGTTAATCGGTCCGGGCGGCGTATCCCGCGGTATTTTGTGGCAGTGTGATGGACGAATACTCGTAGTGGTGGAGGAGTTAGAGAGGAGTTGATGCTTGATGTGGAGGCTCACACTTGAGGGTGAGATTGTTAGTATTGCAAGTGTGAGGAGTGTTGAAGTTAGTCCCACATAAAAAAAGTATGGAAGAGTGAGGAGTTTATAAGATGAGAGACTCATTAACTTGATACTTTAAGGTTTTGAGTTAGGTGTAGTGTATTCTCATTTTATGTTCTCTCGCTTGATTCCTCCCTGAAGTCTCCTCAGTGGTCGAAAGCTCTCCATGGTGGCCCAATACTTTTATAAATACAAGTGACTCATTCACTTTAAATATTATCTTTATTATTATATATTCTGTGAAAAAAAACAAATTTAAATATTGAATAGAACTAGCTATTTTTTGAAATCAACTACTCAAATAATTTGCGACGAAAAGATTAATGAGAACGTGTGGCAGCAGGGAATGCCTCTAGAAACCAAACAAAAACAAAAACTTTGTCATAAAATATAGTAGGCTTATGATAAAGGCAGAAGGAAAAGGGATTCATTTGTGTGGTTGCTGTCTTCTTCGCGGCCAATAAAATGACCGACCACGCAGATTTGAGATCGTTGCTAACACACAATTTTCTTACCTATACCCGAAGGAATGCCAAAGTCAACTAGTCAACAATTTTATTTCAATAAAATAATATAAATATTGCTGCTATACGCGCTATAATAATAATGATAAATTAATTAAATAATATATAGCGCTAAATCAATAAAATCAAGGAACCAAATTGGCCACAAGAAGCAAGAAGGAATGTAGGGTGGGAAATTAGTAGTGGCTAGCTGTTTTGCTTTGTCTTTTCATGTGGCTATAAACTCTGAACTACACGCTAGCTTAGTGTCTTTTTCTACCCTAAATAACGGTTTGATTAATCTACAAATCTAAAACCAATTAATGGAGATGTATGAAATCAATATGTTTTTAATTTGCCATCATAGGAACAGTACTGAAGTGAAAAATGCATGTATCTTCTATCTTGGACTTGGAAGTGGTCAATGCAAAATAATTAAACTAGTGTTAAAGTTGTACTCCGGTGTATATATATATATAACTTTAAAAGGATAGGTGCCCAAATAATAAGTTAGTTGGTTTATTCACTTGCTCTTATGTGAATAGTAGTGTGTCCCTAATTTTGATACGGCAAACTTGTATATTTACACCAATAAAACATTTCCAACTCCAAAATTATGATTAGCAAGGATTGGGAAGAAATTTTATGACATGATGAATGATTCTATTTATTCATCTACTAAATAGAATTAAGTTGATCTAAAAAATAAAAGTAGGAGTAAACATCTAATCCAGTTTTTATCCATTTTTACGAAAGACAAAGTAATTTCTGTCTAAAAAAAGATATTTCGACCCTCAACTTTTTTATTTTGGGACAATACGATCTCTCTGTTAAAAAATTTATTAAATAATAACAAAAATTAGTTTTATAAGGATTTTATTTGTATTTTGTGGAGGTTTTAAACCTCCACAAACTATTAATAAGTTTGTTTTTGACAAATTCCTTTATCAATGGTAGTTATGTAAAAAAAAACTATTGATGAAAATAATGCCGCAAAAGAAAGGAATTGTAGTACAAATACATTTTAAAGAAAAAAATAACATCGAATAAAAAATGAAATAAGAGAACTTTAATGTTGATAATATTGGTATTGATGATGATCACGGTAGAAGAGATAATGATGATGATAAAGCAATAAAAATAATAGAGGTAGGAGTGATAATAATGAGGATGAAAAAGGTAGTAATAATGGTAGTAGTGGTAGTAATTGGTTATATTGTAGAAAACAAATTTATAGAGGTTTAAAATCCCCATAAAACTAATTTTTTGTTATTATTTAATGGATTTTTAAACAGAAGGGTCGTATTATTTCAAAATAAAAAAGTTAAAGTTGAAGTGTCCATTTTTTTAGATAAAAATCGTTTTGTCCTTCATAAAAATAGATAAGGATCGAATTGAGTGTTTATTCTAAAAGCAATGTATTACTACAAATTGTTGGAAATAATACACCATTTTTCCTTGAGAAAATACCTTTCACAGAGAAATAAAATAGACACAATCACAACACAAGAATTTAATGTGAAAACTCCAATTACTGGAGAAAAAACCACGGCCGTTATCAAATGACAACCAGAGAATATCACTATGTGAAAATTGTTACAACACATAGACTTCTTTCTCTCTAACACCGGCATCCCAGTATACCCACACTCTCAAAGCAAATATTTAACTACACCTCACAACACTCTCTAATCAAAAGTTATAGAGGAAAAGAAAAGTCAGATACATGCTTTAAGTATTTCCGACTGATGCAAAAAATATTGAGAACTTAGCCTCATATTTATAGCCTAGGCCACCCACTCCATTTGCTATCCTAAGCAATGTAGGACTAATTCAATCAAATTCTAACAATCTCCACCTTGATTGAAATAGTCACACATCTTCAGCTTCCATAGTCAACACCGACAATTCTTTGCTGCCATTGTATATACCGACAATCATAGTTCAGAGAACTATATCATACTCCACCATGAAAGTATACTCACTTGGAATTAGACCACTCCAAATATTTCGCCTTGGTACAGATCGAAACCTTGCTGAAAATTCATGGTACAACTTCCAAATTGGCTTTTACTGGAAGTTCTTCAGCCATCGACATAACTCTACCACACACCTTGCATCTCAACGCCAACCAATGCCTGTGTGCAATTGTGGACCCGATTGCCACAACTTATGCTTATCCATGGCAGTGCAGCAATACCATGAGGATACTTCTTGTCTTCTAGAGAACATCATCTTCTCTTATAGAGAGAGCAATATTGCAAGTATCATATTGAGAGCCTTTTTCTGAAACCGCATTACCTGGACAATTTCTCTTTACATGCTCAAGCTTTCCACATTTCCAGCATGTTACACTCCTTCCACGATTTCCTTTTCCATAATTGTCACTTCTAGCTACAAGCGCCAAATCTGATGAAATGCTACCCTCATTTTTTCATTCTTCTTTCTTCAGCAATGAGCTTACTGGCAACTTCTTCAAAATTCAGAGTTTTCTTCCCATACATTAAAACAGGTTTGATATACTCATAGGAAGAAGGGAGAGACAATATGAGCCTCAGTGCCTTATCTTCATCATCAATTTTCACTCCAATTGCCTCTAATTTAGAGACAATACCATTGATAGCACTAAGATGGTCGGAGATTTTTACATTGTGATCCATGCGTAGATTATGGAACTGCTCCTTCAATAACAACCGATTTGAGATGCCCTTTGCCTGATACAACCCTTCGAGTTTATCCCAAAGTTCCTTGGCTGTTTTCATTCCTTGCACATTTGCAAGAACATTCTTAGCCAAACACAGGCGAATAGCACTTGAAACTCTCAAATCTAGTTCATCCCATTCTTCATCTTTCATACCAGAGATCTTCTCCTTCAACGCCTTGTGCAAACTTGATTGTATCAACACATCCTTGACTTGTATTTGCCACAAGCCAAAATTGATTCTTCCATCAAATTTCTCTATTTCAAGCTTCACAGCACTTGAATATCCTGACATTGTTGCAACCGTATACTGGAATAGTATAACTCAACTGTAGACCGTGCACTAGGAAGGGTCCCCAGGAAAGAGAGGTGGGTCACAATGGACACACTTAAATACCAAGTCTTTCCTTAGCCAAAACCTTTTCAAACTGCACTCTCACAGTGTCACACTGTCTTCCAGCAACAACAACAGCAACCAAAGATCAACCTTAAGACACAGGACAAAATTCTTTTCTGATGTGGAAGGTCAGACTAGGCTGCAACCACAGAGCATACTAAGAATAAATCCCACCGAACCGAAGCTCTGATACCATATGTTGGGAATAATACACCATTTTTCCTTGAGAAAATACCTTTCATAGAGAAATAAAATAGACACAATCACAACACAAGAATTTAACGTGGAAACTCCAATTACTGGAGAAAAAACCACGACCGTTGTCAAATGACAACCAGATAATATCACTATATGAAAATTGTTACAACACATAGACGTCTTTCTCTCTAACACCGGCACCCCAGTACACCCACACTCTCAAAGCAAATATTTAACTACACCTTACAACACTCTCTAATCAAAAGGTATAGATGAAAAGAAAAGTCAGATACAAACTTTAAGTGTTTCTGACTGGTGCAAAAAATATGGAGAACTTAACCTCATATTTATAGCCTAGACCACCCACTTCATTTGCTATTTTAAATAATATGGGACTAATTCAACCAAATTCTAACACAAATACCGTCATAAAACCCTAATGAAATGAAATGTGTATCTAATAGTTATCGGATTTTAAACCTTGATTACATAAGTTAAAAGCCAGAAGCCTTTTATCTGTACTCTATCCTATATTATTATAAGTATGCATATCAAAAGAATTGGTGTACAATTTTTAAAAAAATATTTTTCTTATCATATATAATTCATAATTTATTTTCTTGTTTCTGACACTTAGATTCTAAAATCTCTTAACTAAATTATACATTACTTATTAAGTCAACTAATTTCACTTTTATCATTTTTATATGTTTAATAAGTAAAACCATAAATGAACTTAGTCATGGAATAGAAGTGTTGGCAAAGATTAGTGATATAATAAGTTATTGGGCTGGAAAATGAATAATTGATCCAAGAAATAGTAGTGGACTATTGTGCGGAAAGCCCAAAACTTTAAAGCATGACTCATAATTTAATCAGAACTTTTCATTGGTCATGTTAACTAACGTTTTTTATTGCTATTTTGAAAATCTAAGAGTTTAAAGTTTATAATCTAAGAATTTAAAATAAAAAATAATTTTAAAAAATTAACTAATATTAAAACGAAAAAATAAGTCCAGTGTATACTCTCTTTGAGTGGGTTTCACCAGCAACAAAATTAAAGCGCACTTACTCTGAACTTAAAAAATAAATATGATGTATAAATGGATAAAGAAAAGCATAAAAGGAAAAGAAAAATATATATCACAACAAAATTCAGTTTCAGTCGACTTTACATAAAGTTAATAAATAGAAATCGTTAGATAAAAATTTAGTCGAATCAATCAAATCATCTAACGGCTCTCGACTATCAACTTTCTACACCTAACTTAACATAACAAAACAAGATAAATTTAAAGAGAATCAAATCACAACAAAACCATTGAAGACTTCATCTTCAACCTATTATAGTAGTCACTCCAACAACGACAACAAGAACAACACCCATCCACATTCCCTTCGATTCACCACCATTTGATGAACCTTCTGTGGGCGAAGCCTTCCCTTCACCGGAGGAGGAGGAGGACGACGACGAGGATGGCTTGGTTTTGTCAGCCTTAGCCTTCCCTGGCGCCGGCGCCGGAGCCTTGGCGGGAAGCACGACGTCGAGAGGGAGAAGCACTTTGTCCACCTGGTATATGGCGAGTTTGCTGTCTGTGTAAACGGTTCCGGTGATGGAGGCATTGACGGCGCCGGTGGTCATACTTACCTGGCTGCCGCCGTAGGTGGTTACGTTGAGCTGAAGCCTCTGAGGGTCGTCGCCGGCCTGCGTCTGCACCGGGTTGGTTAGCGTGTCGAAGTTGGAGATAGAGATGAAGGAAGAGAGCGTGTGGAACTGCAACAACTCCACCTTCTTTCTGTCACTCAGGGAGTTCAAGAACCCCGGTTTGAGTTTTGAGAAGGCGGTGTCTTCGGGTGCAAAGAGGGTTAACCCTCCAGAACCAGAAGTTACGAGCTGCGAGTTGAGCTGGTTGATGAGTTGTGTGGTTTCCAGTAGGCGGATGGGGACGGAGAATCTTTTTGCTTTCTTCAGGATTTGGATGATATCAATGGTGGGGGCTTTTGGGGCCGCTGCGATGGGTGCGCCGCTTGGTGAAACCGGTACAAGGGGGACTGTGCTGAATCCTGGGGATGGTGCGGTGGTTGTAGGCGGAGATGGAGCGGGCTGGGTTGGGGAGAGTTGTGCTAAGGTGGTGGTGGTGAGTGCTAGTGATAGCAGTAGAAATTTGACAGAAAAGAAGAGAGGTTGTTGTTGTTTTGTGATCTTCATTTTTCACTTTTCAGTGATGAGAGTTTAATTTGTTTCTTTTGTGTTAGTGTTAATTAATTTGTTTGGAAAGTGAGAGAAGGGGTTGCCTTTATATATTGAGGACAGATGCATGTAGTAATGAGAGAGATTAATTAAGGTGGAAACTAAGCAGTCGTGAAGTTGACATCTGAGCCGTTAGATGATGATTTGGCGTTGATTTGATTAAATTTTTATTTAACGGTTCTCAATTATCAACTTCACGTTAATTCGACTGTATCTGAGTTTGAAGTTGACATCTGAGCCGTTTGATGATTTGACGCTGATTTGACTAAATTTTTATTTAACGACTCTCAAGTATCAATTCCACATGAATTCGACTGTATCTGAGTTTTTACCATTAATTAATTGGATATTTAAAAAGGCTTAGTTATAACTACGTGTGAGATTAAAGAACTTAAGTTGGAACATTTCTTAGCTGTGAATGATGGTGCATTATTAGGATTAATATGCATGCATGCAACTATTTTGCTTTCACATCATATATATTTTGATATGATATGATGTTTGTAAAATGCTTTTGTTGTCAACTTATTTGTATATATTTAGATATAATGATATGTTTAATTATTTATCATTTTTTTAAATATAACAGTGCAGTTGGAAATATAATATAATTCTCAACTCATGATTGGTGTGTGTATAGGGTGAGTTAATTACTCAGATCCATCGATCAGGGAAGAAAGGGAAACCAAATCAAATCATTAGATAAGTGGCACCCTATGAAAGATTATTTAGGAAAGGATTGAGGAACTAAGAATCACACTTTGGACCTACTATACCTTCTCCGATGTATCCACCTAATTCTCTATATTTTGATATAATATATCCCATCCTAATCAGATTGAGATTGATGTGTTGGGACTTGGGAGATACATCAACAATAACCATAACGACATATATTTTCTTTGCAATTTTATTTCCAGTTTGTTCAAAATATTTCATGGATCGTGCATAAGTTGTAGTAAGACGGAATATATGGAATGTAAGTTCAGTCTGAGAAGGGAAAATCCTAATATAGAAGCGAAGATTGGAGAAAACATCTTACCAAAAGTTAAAAGTTTTAAGTATCTTGGATACATCATACAACATAATGGAGAAATTGACTAGGATGTAAATCATAGGATCCAAGCAGGTTGGTCAAAATGGTGGAGTGCATTAACAAAAAAGAGCCTTTAAAACTTAAAGGTAAATTCTATCACACTGCTATAAGACCGGCTATGTTTTATGGTACGGAGTGTTAGGCGGCCAAAGGGGAGCACGAACGTAAGCTGAGAGATGATGTTGAGATGGATGAGTAGTCATACGCGATTGGATAAAACAAGGAATGAAGATATAAGGGAGAGAGTTGGAGTAACACCCATTGTGGAAAAGATAGTTGAATCGCGTCTCAAATAGTTTGAATATGTGAGAAGAAGACCGACGGAACACTCAGTCAGAGGATAGATGAGATGGAAGATGGATAAAGGGCGAAAGGCAGAGGAAGACCTAACCATCCATGAAGTGGTCAAACGAGATTTACATGTAAACGCTCTCTTTGTAGACATGATACATGATAGAGCACAATGGCGTCGTTTGATTCATGTAACCGACTCTACTTAATGGGACAAGACTTTGTTGTTGTTGTTGTAGTATTATATTTCTAGCGTTATCGATATAATAACTAGAACGTTAAGAAGGATGTATCAATATGTATATACATGGAACAAAATTACATTAATGTACTCTATAAAATCATTTGTTTTTTCTCCAATCATTGTTGCTAACGTTACAAGGAGTGATTTTTTTTGGCAGCGACATGAAAGGAGTGATTGATGTTCTTATTTTTAGGTATCATCAATTGGATATAAGGAAGTAGCTATTTCAATAAAGATATCCTTTCAAGTCACACCTAAAAAAGAAAGCAATTTTGCTTCATTTTATGCAAAAACACTTGAGAATTTACGCAAACTCATTGTGAAAAGTTATTCAGATAGATCAAATTATACTAACGAAAATCTTATAGGAAGAAATAAAAAATGTTATATATATATATATATATATATTAAAAATCGCCAATGAATTATATGTCAAATGACATAGTCTGTTCATACTCACTTAACAGGTAATAAATATCTTATTAAGATTACATTTTGGTACCTTAGTAGCAGGTTTTTGTACTTTATTACCGCAAGATTGATTTCAATAATAAGATTAAACGATTGAATGCATAATTCAAAACCTTTTACAACAAAACAATCATTTTTCTTTGTAAATTATATTGGAAGACAAAAGAAGGAAAGATGCCAAAGGGGTTCACATACAGCTTTCAACACCAAAAGAGAAAAAGAAACAAACAACATAGAGAATTCACAAAAATCATGCACAGTTCTTGTTCTAATAACTTTGACCAACATCATGATCCAAACGGGTCTTCAATTCAATCCTTCATCAACTGAAAATCGTTAGTGCTGCAGCAAAAGCAACACCAATTGACACCAACATTGTTCCTTGCACACCAAGCAACTTCAATGCCCCAGAATTCTCCTTTGTTGAATCTCCCTGATCAGTATCTTCTGCAGAGGAGTTATCCTTATCAGCTTTTGGTGATATCGCCAAAGCCGGTGCCGGAGCTATAGGCTTAGGCTTAGAGAAATCCAAGGGAATAAGCACCTTATCAACATGGTAAATAGCAAGCACCTTATCAGAGTAAACAATCCCTGTGAGTGTTGCATTCACTACCCCAGTTGAGATATTCACACTGTTACCATATGCAGTCACATTAAGTTGGTAACCATTGGGGCTATCACTGGCCAGAGTCAAAACAGGGTTGCTAAGAGAATCAAAATTTGAGCTTGATACGTAAACCGGAAGAACATGGAATTGTATCAATGCCTTTTGTTGGCGATCGCTTAGGGAGTTGAAGAACCCTGCTTTGAGATTAGAGAAGGCACCATCGTCCGGTGCGAAGATGGTTAAGCCTCCTGTCTTTGATGTCACCAGTTGTGCATTCACTTGGTTGATGATTTGGGTGGTCTTGAATAAACGGATCATTGTGTTGAAGTTCTTCGCTTTTCTTAGGATCTTGACAATGTCTTCGCCCGAAGAAGTATCGGATGTAGGTGACTGTGGAAGTGATGGGACTAATGGCTTCACTGGTGCTGCAGCTGGTGCTGCTGGTGCAGGTTTTGGTTTTGTTGGGGGTTTAGGAGCTGCAGCAGGTGATTGTGCTAAAGTGAAGGTGGAAAATATGGGAGAAAGTAGTACTAAAAGAAGTGAAAAGATGATACTTTGCTTCATTTTCTTATTGGTAATTGAAGCTTGAAAGTTTTGTAGATTGTTTTGCTGCTTTTGGGGTAGATGTAATATGCAAATGATTAGGCTAATTGTTATTGCAATTGAGTGTTTGCTGTGAGGGAATTGAAGGGGTGGAAGTGGCTTTTATAGATGGTAAAATGATGGGTTAGGTAAAATGTTTTAGTTATGAAAATGACTTCTATTATAAAGGGGAGTGAGGCTGTGTATCTTATCTGTCATGACAGTTTTGCTTGGAAATGCAGGGAATGGATTAGTGAATGAACCCCAATTAGTTGTGAGATGATACTAAAAAAGATGCCAGTTTTACAGATAAGGCAGCATCTCCTTTTTCTATTGGGTAGAAAGATGTTAGATCAATTCACTTGAGAGAGATATAATAAGCTTATTGTAACTGTTTGTGTTAAAATGTTTGTCATATTATATGATAATTTTCTCTTGTTTACATACAGAAAAATGTTTGAATAGTCATTTTTTCTGTACTCATTTAAGATTCATTCCTTTAAAAATGGAATCTAAGTACACAACTACACATGAACAATATATATTGACTATGTTGTTTCCCTCTAAATAGAATCAGAAAAGTATATGCTTCCTTATATACATGCATTAGATCTTGAAAGGTATTGTTTACCATTCACTATTTCAAAACCCTGTTGATATGCACGCTTTTACAGTCCTCTATCATTACTCAATATGATATAAAACCTAATTAACAAAAATGGGTTCAAAACACAAGACTGAACTCACAGATTTGTCTTGAAATAAGACAAGTTCTTGCTTACATTTTCTGTTCAACAGAACAACCAAAGAAATAATTGAGACCAGTTAATAGAGCTTAAAGATACTGCCACAGTAGTTAATAAAATTTTGAATTGAATCTAAATTTAAATTTCTCATCAAATTTATGCCTGGAAGGAAAAATATACAACATCTTATCGCTAAAATGGAATAACTACATCAACTAAATTCCTAATTTTTCTTCATTAGATATATAACTACATGCTTTTTATTAGATTAAATGAAAATAAGGATTGGCCTTATGAAATTGGACCCTATAACATGAGGAGGAAAAAAAACCGGCCTAAATACAGACAAATACAAATTACAATGGCAGTGGGATGGATCCTCTGAGAGATTCCAAAAACTATCTTGGAGATTTTGAAGAGAGACATCTCCCACATGAGACTAACTTCAGCAATGCTCTTGGTTTTCGGGTTCGAATTTTCAAGCGGGACAGCTGCCAATGCAATTAAATAAATCAATAATGTGTATAATAATTAAGCAAATGCAAAACAAAATCTAAAAATATGCACTTTCACCAACACAATCACAACATATGAAGCTGAAGCATAAAAACTACAAACATATGCATCAACACTGCTGTATTTCTAGTTAACAGTCTTGCCTGAAAAGTTTGAATATATTCTTGATGGTGGATAAAATATTATTATTTTTATTTACTTCAAAGAAAAAAGGTTCATGTATGAATTCTAACATTAAATTTAGATCATGCAAAATATGATTACCTTCTGACGGGTTGCTCTTGATGCTTTCCAGCAAAGTAAGCTCCTTGATCTTGGTTCCAGTTTCCTGCAGAGTAAGAATTTTAGAATGAATAGGCAGTTACAAAAGAGACACTACTAGTTTACTGAAACAGAAAAACACTACTAGTACCCAGGCTAATGGAGATTCTAAGCAAGCTACCATCCTTGAATTACAAAGTTTACACATAGAAAGAAAATTGATAAAGAAGCAACATACAGATTCTCTAGTTCAAGCTTTTCAGCAATGGAAACTGCTTTGCGTTTCGACCACCCACTTCGCTGGCTTTCCGCCTGCTGGATTACATGAGCAAGAGATACCTTACTTTTTACAATACTTTTACTTTGACCTTGTTCCCTAAGCTTTCTGCGGTCCAAGTGAGACTTAACTATTGGATTTCTTTGGGAAGCTGATGCCTGCCCTATACTTGAACCTTCTACACTTCTGTAAGATGTTGCATGAGCATCAACTTGCTGTGCATCATTCTTGTGCTCTGCTGGAGAGGCTGCTTCTTCTATGATTTCACCCCTTGGATGAGCTCGAGCGACACCGACACCACTTAATTCTCTAATTTGTGACGAACTATCATCGGTAGCAGGCAATGTAAGAGGAAGTTGAACAGCTGAGCCCGCATCTCTAGTTGACTCGCATCTAATTTCTATCGTTACAGATGTTCCGAGGACAGATTCAAATGCTTGTAAAATGTGACCTGTGAACTTCTCAGCCGTGGATTTGGTCATTTGAGAACTAAACATTAGCTGCACAGTTGGAGCTGCACAATATTGCATCCATTATCATTAGATAAATGGTAACAAATTGTCAATACAAACAACAAAAACAGGAGTGAGACACATAAGCAACCTACCATAATAATAACAACAATATCAACCCATTAAACCAAAAAGAAAGCTACTTATGTAAGCAAATAAAAAGCTACATAACTGGATTAAAAATCACTGTTAACTTTATGATGAACCCAAAAGCAAGTTTTCAATGCATTTTGCTACAAGGCCCTTCAGTTGACTAATATTAAGTGTAATCAGATACATAA